>NC_136461.1:193585448-194170448 GCF_902686455.1 Sciurus vulgaris
CTGCAGAATCCTTAAAATGTTGTAAGCAGAGCTTAATGAGCAATTCTGGTATGAACTCAGGAGACCAGAATGACAACAGGATTGTGAATTGTGAAGACTGTGCTCATGAGGCTTCAGATGGAAATGAGGATTCTATTGGGAATTGGAGTAGAGTTCATTCATGTTACGTTCATGCAACAAACTTGTTTACTTTTGTCTGTGTCCTGAAATTTTGTGTGGGGCTGAATTTAAAGACCGTGAACTAATTAATCTGCTAGAGTAAACTTCAAGGCAGCTCAGCACTCAGGTAGTGGCAGGAGGAATGTTAGTGGCCTTTAGCCAGGTTTTGGAAGCAAAAAGCAGCACAGAAGGATCTGAGAAGATTTCAGTTTGTCCAGAAAAGCACATGTAATGATGGGGCCAAAGTAGTTGTGTTTGCTGAAGAGATTAGCACCATAAAGAGAAAGGAAGTATTTTTTAAAATTCATTTTTATTGTAAACAAATGGGATACATCTTGTTTCTCTGTTTGTACATGAAGTAGAGGTGTACCATTTGTGTAATCATACATTTACATAGGGTAATGGTGTTTGATTCATTCTATTGTTTTTTCCTACCCCCACCCCTCTTTTCCCTCTATACAGTCCCTCCTTCCTCCATTCTTGCCCCCACACCGCCCATTATGTGTCATCATCTGCTCATCAGCAAGATCATTCGTCCTTTAGTTTTTTGAGATTGGCTTATCTCACTTAGCAAGATATTCTCCAATTTCATCCATTTGTCTGCAAATGACATAATTTTATTATTCCTTATGGCTGAGTAATATTTCATTGTGTGTGTGTGTGTGTGTGTGTGTGTGAGTATATACCACAGTTTCTTTATCCATTCATCAATTGAAGGACATCAAGGTTGGTTCCATAATCTGGCTATTGTGAATTGAGCAGCTATGAACAATGATGTGACTGCATCACTGTAGTATGCTGATTTTAAGTCCTTTGGGTATAGGCCAAGAAGTGGGATAGCTGGGTCAAATGGTGGTTCCATTTCAAGTTTTCTAAGGAATCCCCACAGTGCTTTCCAGAGTGACTGCACTAATTTTCAGCCCCACCAGCAATGTATGAATGTACCTTTTTCCCCACATCCTCTCCAACACCTATTGCTGCTTGTATTCTTGATAATCGTCATTCTAATTGGGGTGAGATGGAATCTTAGGGTAGTTTTGATTTGCATTTCTCTTATTACTAGAGATGTTGAACATTTTTTCTTATATCTGTTGATTGCTTGTACACCTTCTTCTGTGAAGTGTCTGTTCATTTCCTTAGACCATTTGTTCATTGGGTTATTTGTATTCTTGGTGTAGAGTTTTTTGAGACAACAGGAAAGATGCCTTCAGGTCATCTTAGGGATCACCAAGACCTCACCAATCCTAGGCTCAAGGGTGTAAAAGTGAAATGAAAACTTGTTTGAAGAGAAGGGAGTGCAGAGGCTCCCTGCTTGTAGGGAACAATCCAGAGAGTTCATTCTCCAGGATTGATTTAACTGTGCTCAGTCACCCAGGCACTTAGAAGTGGCTGCAGCCATGGTCCAAGGGTGCCCACCTACTGTTTGAGCTGGAGGCAGAACTTGGCATTGTCCACATCCTACTGATCTTGTGAGAATGTGTAATGCTGGAGTTACTGGGTCATGGAAATTTCCATCCAGATTTCAAAGGAAGGCTTGGGAGAGTTGGCAATGTGCGTCAGGGCCAGAGATTTGCTGCTATTGAGGGGAAGATGCATGGAGCTGTTGAAAGTGAAGTTCAACCTGCAATGGAGGCTCCAGGAAGTTAGCAATTAATGTGGAATGTCTGCTAAGGAAAACTGTAAGCATCAGGCAAAGCCAGCTAGAGAGAGAAGCCATGTGGGTTGCAGCCAGCAAGGCCATAGGGGTGGGGCTGCCTTGGCCTTTTGAGGCCCGCATCTAGCCACAATGTGCTCCTGACACCAGATATAGAGTTACAGGACTCAATGTTTGTTCTGCTGGGCTTTTGTCTTGCTTTGGTTCCATTCATTATTTCTGTGTCACTATTACTTCTTTTTGGAATGGCAAATTTTATTTTGTGTCATTGTTTGTTGGATGTATATAACTTTCATTTTTAAAAAAATTTTTATAAAGACTCACACCTAAGAGTTTGCCTTGAGTCTCAGAAGACACTTTGGACTTAGATTTTTGAGCAATGCTGGATTTTTACGATTATGAGCAATTTCAGAGATAGGCTTATACATTTTGCATTGTGAGATGGGCTTGAGTCTTTGGAGGCCAGGAGCAGAATATTGTTGTTTGGATTTGGAAAGTTTTCCCTAATTTTCACGTGTTGAAAATTGATCCACAATGTAGTAAGGTTCAGAGTTGGGAATTTTAGGCAATGATTGTATCAGGAGGACTCCAATCTCATGAGATTAATGATGAATTAATCCACTGATAGCTGAATGGGCTGTTGGGAGGTGGGACCTAGCCAGAGAAGGAAAAGTCACCGGATGTGTGCCTTCTCTGCTTCCTGAATGCTGTGTACAGAGCAGCTCCTCCACACACTTCTGCCATTTTGTTTTAGCCAGCTGCCCATGGTCTAAAATCCCTGAAACCATGAACCAAACTAAATCTTTCCTCCTTTAAATTGTTCTTTTCAGTTGTTTGGTCACAGCAATGAAAAGCTAACTAAATCAACAAGCCGGTTCATGGCAAATTGACTACATAAAGAGTCCCTTCCACCCTGGGAATCCACTTTTCCGCGGTGAGGGTTGGCCTTTTCTGCCAGCATGGTTCAGCCAGCAGCATGATTAGAGCATTTAGGGAGTATTTGACCCATTGACTTTCAGTTCCATAAGAGGTAACATTGGACCAAAGGACCTACTCACAGCAAAGTAGATTTGGAATCAGTTTATCCCATGGGATTCACTGTTCCTATCAGTTCCTATACCACTTCTCTGAGGAATTGTCAGTCCTTTGGAAACTATGGTAGTCTTTTGAATGGACATCTGAGGCCATCAGCTTGTGAAGGACTGCTGTATATGCCTTAAGTCAACAACCACATGTGATGCTATGTCCCCAAATCATAAAACATGAGGGTCCTAGAACTGTGCAGGGAAAGGCAGAGCAGTTTGTTACTCTTTATTCCCAGTGACCCACTTAGGGAATTTGTGCTTCTCATTCTGACAACTTCAAGCTCTGTGAGCTCAGAGCCGTTGGTGTTCAGAGGGAGAAAGCTTCCACCAGGGAATTCTGCAAGAATCCCATTAAAGCTCAGTCTTCAGCAATTTATTTTCAATCACTTTACACTCCATTTCCCATGGGAATGGCATACAAAGAAAAGAGTCACCAATGTCATAAGGGATTCCAGTTATCAAGAAGCGCTGCTTTTAGCTGGGCTGCTAATGATGTCTGTCACACAGGTGATCCATTTGGACATCTTTTGATACTCCCTTATTTGATCTTATTGATAAGTGGATAAGTTCACAGGCAAAGCTCTAGAAGGACATAAGTAACCGCTCAGAGATGAAGCTCTGGAGCCCTGTACCAGGTAAGGCATTGAGATAACTCATGTATTATGAGAGTGTGGGTACATGCACGTGCACAAGGATTTGCTCCTTTGATATCAGTGCAGATATACATTAAATAATAAAAATTCAATTTCCAGGAAAACATTCTTAAAAGGCCAACTGGAGAGACACCTGGAGAGTCGTGGTCAGCATTTGATCTGGTAACTTGGACACAAGAGTCTGTGAAATGAGAGCCTTTCTAACAATGAGAGAAAACTCAGTTCTACCTATTGGCTTAAATTTTCCTGAAGAAATAGCTTGAATCATTGCAAAATTTCCTCTTAACAGTTGACTGTAGCTCTAAAAACCACATTAGGGCTCCTTACTTCTCTGTAGTGCTTTGTGAGGTACATGTAAGATTTCATACCAATTCTAGGATTTAGGTAAGGCAGTCATAATAATGCCCTCATCCATATGATGGAACAGGGCTGCAAATAAATTGTGTGTTTCCAAAGCTGACACAGAGAATCAGCAGTAGCAAGGTTTCTCAGAGGTTTGGAATGATCTGACCTCCTTTCAAAAGAATTTATATTTAAACATGAAAACAATGAAAAATTGACATTTACAAATTGGACTGCACTTTGTGTTTATATTTAACAAATAATGCATTTTCCATGCCAAAACACAAAGAAAAATAGACTGAACAATGTATAAATTAATTTGGAGACAGTGCCATTGTGTGATTTACTTTGCAGGTGACATACAATTATACGTCAGTATCCCTTTCAAAAATAGTGGCCTAGGTCAAGTAACTTTCCTAGGCCCCACTTCATGCCATTGTCACCCACACTAACTACTTTATGCCACCATCACCCCCACTAAATTCCAAGCTCTGATCTAAACCCAGTGTTCTTATATTGCTCTAGTCTGAATTAAACTTGTATTTTCATTTTTGATCTCTAGTTTTCTTTTTCATGTAAGCTTATTTTCTTAAAAGAGTATTTATTGATTAATGGGATTATGTTTTCTTTCATTCAATGTAATACTCTTTTTTTTTTGTTTACTTTGTAAGAAAATGAGTCTTTTGCCTTCATTCCCTCCCCTCCCCCACCATTTCTACACAGATCCACACACTCTCTATTTTGAGTAGATTGATTCTTTAGAATGGTTTTAGCTATGATGAACTTTACTTAAGATATTAATAATTCTTGACAAGGGCTTCTCTTGTGTTTTAGCTTTGAGAGGAAACTTGCTATGCATAATTACCCCATTCTTAACTGTGTTATAGATTGAAAGCAGCAGAAGCTGATACCAAACAACTTTGCCCCAACTAGATAAACTACAGGTCTGCCTGTTCTTTCTACAAGATTTAGCTTTTACCTATACATGAAAAAATTTTGAGTAATATTTTGAGTAATACAAAAATATTCTCAAAATTCCAATTTGAACATTTTGCATTTGTGGTTGCTCTAACTGATTCAAGAAGATGTCAATCATAAGTGTCCAATTAGCAGATTTTATCATTGAGCAGCAAAAATAAATAAGTAAATGAATACATATAAGAAACCAGAAAGGGGCTACAAGATTGTAATGGATTTTCAGCTCTACTTAAGGGAAATTAAACTTGAAGTTGTTCAAGTTGTTATGCATACATTTTCCTTTAGTTCATAGTCATAAGGTACTCAATTTGTATCATTAGTTGCATTGAGCTTACGCTGATATCCTGTTTTCCGTAATTCTGTATCAGCTTACTTGAATGTTGTGCTTTCTATGATATTTTATTGGTAGCGTCCATTGTTGCCCCTGACAAACATGTAGGTAGCAACTGTAAATAGCACATATAAATAGTCACTTCCTTCAATGTTCTCAGTGGGGTCATATCAGTTTAGTTTCCTAGCAAAAGAAATCTGCCACGTAAGAAGTGCAGCTACCCTGAGACCACTTTACTATGGGCAGTCTGTGCCTTGGGAGGAGGCCCTGAAGGATATGAGTCCCTGTAGACAGAGAGACTAAGGAGCAGGAAGGCTCCAGAAAGTAAGTGAAGAAGTCATCTACCATTTCCAGAGGCTTAATGGACTCCATGTTAGTCAAAGGTGAACTGTCAATTGAGCCCTGTCTTAATTCCTGGCATAAGATATCATAAGCAAATAAAACTGTGGTCGTCTTTAGCTATTAAATTTTGGGATAGGTTGCTATTGTCTAGAGGATAACTAACACAGTCTAGTACTTTGCATTTTTTATTATGTGATATATTGTGTACTCTGTTGGCCAATATACACTGCAAGGTCTGCACACAGATTTGTTTGAAAAATGTTCTGGAGAAATCTAAAAGACTGTAATCAACACTTGAACTGAATCTAGACAGACTGAAAAAAAAAAAAAAAAAAAAAAAGGTCTGGAGAGATGAGAACCAAATAGAGAGGAAAAGATCCATAAGATAATAAACCCCATCTCTTATAAATCCAGAGAAGGGCATTAGACTTGGGATTGTAGATAATATGTTTTAAGTTACAAGGTTGAGAGTGGTTTCAGGTGATAGCTAATAACAGCTGAAATTCCCAAAGTGGTAAATTTCGTATCACCAATAATTAGAATAAGAGAAATAAAGGCAAGTTGATATTGATCACTTAGAAAAAATATTACTATGACATGATAAAATTCAAACACTATCTTCAGCTCATGGGGAAAAAAATTGCCATAAATTTTGCCATTGATAAATGTGAAATGTGGGAATGGATGAGTTGCTTTCCCCAACTAGTAAAGCAGAATCAGTGGCTTTGCCATCTATGCCTACTTCCTAATGGGGGAGGCTGGTCCCAACTAAGACTAGCTATATTTTGCTGGAGAGATCAATGGGACTTCCCCCACTTTGCTTTCTGTCTTCACTGCTACCCTGTCCGGAAACCTTGTCCACACGTGTGATTACTTTAGTGATTTTCTAATTAATCTTTGTCCTTTTATTGTATTTTTTCCTCAAATCCTACCTTCATCCTAAATTCTTTGAGCTTAACCTCAAGCTGAACTAAAGGGCCCTTGATTTTAGTTCTCATACCATTCTATACCAACTTGTATGCTCATACTGAGTAACCCATTTGTAATATTTTGAAAGTATATACTGTATGTTAATTATTTGGAATATCCAGAGCTAGAATGGTGCTAGGCGAGCAGTCATTATTAAGTACTAATTGTAGAACTACAGAGCTCAAAAACATCACCTGTACCCATGTCAGGTCATGTTTTATTTCCTCAAAATTATATTCGGTATTTCATAATATTATTAATATGCATGGATTCTTAGTTTAGTGGTGAGACCTTCAGTCCTTAACTCCCAAAGATATTTTTAGAGGACTCTACTAAGGCGTTGAGATATGTGAGCAAGAACACTATCTGAGAAAAATAAACAATCACTGAGAAGATAGGCACAGGGCACTAGGGACCTGTCCTCATTTTGGATTTTTTGGTGTTGAGTGATATAATATCTGAATCTGGTGTATGGGTAGGTGACATTTGACATTTACTAAATCATCCCTATTTAAATATCAGGTCAATAATGGAACTGAAGAGTGAGTTAGTAAGTCAGGGAGTCTCTTTGGTTTAGAGTTGGCCATGGACCATGTTACGCTGAAAAGGAAACCTGAGTCCAGAGAGGGAAGTAGCTCAGCCACACTGTGATGTCAGCCTTGGAAGACAGAAAAGCCCACTTGCTGCCTTTTCCACTCTGATAGGAGTTCAGCACACCAAGTCCTCACCCTAAACACCTCTTCCCCTCAATGATGGGAAGCTTCTCATTGCTCCAATGCACCCAATGTTACCAGTAGGACTCCCTCTTACTGATGTGTCCTCCTAAATTCATCAGAAGTGTTTTTTGAGTAGAAATCAAAGGGCATCGACATAAGCCTTTGATTGGTTCTTGTTTCTTGTGTGCTAAAAACTGAATCTCATTGTGCTTGTTTTTTAAAAAACTGTAAATTAGACTAAGGTTTGAGAAAATTATTGCCCTGATTTTGCCATGTGTTGATTTTTTACAAGCCTGGTCCCTTCTTTTTCCTGGTGAGGCAAGTGAAGCCCAAGGTAAGAACTGTAGTTTGTGAAAAGCCCAGAAATAAAATTTTGTCCAGACATCTGAGGTGAAGTTATTCTCACCTGACACCTTGTTTCTCGGTTATACCTCAATCATTTGACAGCCAACGGAAAAGAACTCTTGCTCTTGCTGAACTTTAGGCAAGAATCCTCATAGAATTGGGTATAATGATTACTTAGACCATGTGAGTGGTTTCTCATGCCTACTTCCTTGATTAAATGCAATGCTTTCTACTTTCTTGTGCAGAAATAGAGTTCTCCATAAGTGGGAATTTTGTACATACTGTACAGTGAGATCTTGAAGTGCCCATCAGAAAGATCATAGAACACACTAAAAGACAGAGAATCCAAGGTCCAGAGACAGATTAAATCTAACTAATAAAATATTTTAGAAATGTTGAGGGGTTTAATACTACAGATATTTCTGATAAAAGAATAGGGGAAGACATAATTAAAAACTTTAGACATTTTTCTCATGAGAGTTGATTTTTCTGAGATAAACTGATATGATTTTTTTCATAAAAAGGAAATTAACTTCTCCATATTTCTTTTAGTTTTACATTTCCATAAGTGATTGAGATGCTTTACAATTGTATTTTTTAATGTTTTACCTGATTTTAAATTTTACTAAGCTAGTTCAGGTAATAACAGGGGGTTTCTTCTCTCAGTCTCATGTGTAAAGAGAGATGAATATTAGATAAGAAGCCGGTATAAAATGCTATCAACCATATATCACAAAAAGCAGAAACACTTCTCAAAAAATATCTAAATCCCAGCAGGAAGGACCACTAACCTGTTGATGAAAACATAAAACCAATTTTTGCTTTAATTTTATTTTTATTTTAAGAGAAATCCTCTCAGTGGGTTTGATGGGTTTTAAGAACACACACTTGCAAACACTTCCTGATGAGGGCCACCTGCTGGCCCCTTCCACAGAGGGCTTCTAGGAGAGTCCCCACATCCATTCTTCTGTTGTTCATTATGTGTGCAGAAAGGCCAGTGGAGATCTTCCCCAGCTGGTACTTCCTGTTTTAATTGTCTGGGTCTTTTCCTTTACTAGCTTGGAAGAGTTTTATAAGCTTCTCCCAGGGTGGTCAGATGTAACTGTTTTTCCTAGGAAAACACACACAATCCCTACTGAAGGAGGCCCCTCCTTTACCAATTGCTTAACACTGAACGAGAAAACTACTATGCAGCGTGCTATCTCCTTGCTTCATACTTGGCCAGAAACACTTCATAATTTCTGTGTCTTGCTCACTCCATCTTCCCTTTTCTTTGTAGAGTTAATATTCCACTTTACCAATTTAGGAATTTTACTTGGTACACTATTTGTGGCTAATTTAAAAATTTTACAATTTTTCTTAAGTTTCAACGTTAACTATGAACTATAAAAAGCTCATGTGAGTTTGCTCATGATAGCCTGAGCAAAGCATTATTATCAGATAGAGACCAGTATGTTTCCTTTTACTTGGTGAAAAGTAGATAATACTGTGTATGTTTGCCTTTGCAGTAATTTCTAGGAAGTTCAGGGTTATTTTTTCTTTCCAAATGCCTCATTCCAAAATTCTGCTACAAACCACACTCTTTCAATTTATTCTTTATCCATGGTTCTCAGTGTTTTGTGTGTCAGAAATGTGTGTGTGGGTGTCAGAAATCTTTGAGAATTTAAATAAAACTATGTAATCCTAGAAACGTACACATATAAATTTTTCATTTAATTCATGAATTTCTGACATTCTTCCTCAGAACCCATGTGTTCTCTGATATAACTAATTATAATTTTAATTTGTCCTACTGTATAGAAAATTTTATTAATGTTCTGAATCTGTTGAAAGCAGTATTATAAACTGTTTCTTTGTAACATAGTCATACATTTTGAATTAGTAGAAAAGTTTGTATGAAAGTCAACCAAAATCAACATTTGGAAAATGCGCCTCAAAAATAAAAACAGAAAAATTGCGACAAACATGTAAATAGATATTACCACTTTGTAATTAATTTGACAATGTTGCAATATTTTATAAATTCAAATTTTTAAATAGCTTATGACTTTACATTCTAATTTAAAATACAAACCTAAGAGAATGAAACTCCCTCACATTTGTATCAAAGTATGTTTGACTATTTCATATATAGATAGTCATAAAGGAGAGAGAGAGCAATTCCATTCTTGTCATTCATAATAGACACAATTCTGTACAGATGTTGTGAATAAGTGATTGGTAAATACTGAGCCATTAATCCCAGGGGAAGGACAAAGTTGGGTTTCTTTGAGCCTCTGATCACAATATTTTCATCAGTTGGTCAATACTTAACTGCTGTGGTTTGGTAAGTGTTCCCATAGACTATGTGTTAAAGGCTTGGTTGCCTGCCTGAGGCACTATTGGGAGGTGGTAGAACCTTTAAGAAGTGGGGCCTAGTGAAAGGAAGTTAGGCCACAGGTAATTTGCCCTTGAAGTGGATATTGGGACCCTTCCGTTCTCCCTTTACTTCCCAGCTGCCAGGAAGTGGGCAACTTCCTCTACTACAGGATCCTACTATTGACTGCCTCTCTGCAGGCCCCAAAGCATAAGCCAACCAGTCATGGACTGAAATCTCTGAAACTGTGAGCTCAAATTAGCCTTTTTTCTTTCTAAGTCAATTCATATCTGGCTCTGGTTACAGTAACAAAAATCTACCATGGTGGCCTTATTTTATGTGTTTCTGTTTAAGGACAACTTATCTAACGTACATTGTTGCTACCTTAGCATTGGAATCCTGGCCAGCGGTACTGGAGCTCAGGTCTGAGTGAAGCTTACCTCACACAGCCATTCGGTGTGTATTTCTCTGTAAGGCACAAGGCAGTCTTCTTGTGACTAGTAATAGTACCACATAGCACTTCAGCACTAGGGACCATTTTAAACAGCAAAATCACCAACAGAAATGGCAAAAATGTGAAAAACATGACACTAACTAGACAATACAAAGAATACTTGTTTATAGGATAAGAAGTAAAAGCAGAAGACAGAACGTCACTAGCTCAGCCTCAGCAGGGAGTGTGCATGTTGGGTGACCCAAATTCTTTCCTGCTCAGCACATGTCTGTGGATGACAGTGAAAGCAGAATGAATACAGATTTTGGGCTTACAAACAATTTTTAGGGAGTAGGTGAATTTACAAATATGGAGTCTGGGAACAATGGGCTTCAACTCTGTGTCCTTGTGTGTGTGTGTGTGTGTGTGTGTGTGTGTGTGTGTGTGTACACACATACACACATGTTAAATTAGAACATACAGTCAGGGGATTATAGACAAGCATCTACTTATGTTCCACAGCAGACTTGCAAACACACTCTGTAACTAATTTTACAAGAAATGGAATCAGTGTAAGGTTTTAGGGCTTGTATCGCATGTTTTGTCAAAGTATCCAGTAGGTCACATGGTCAGGTCACACTCATGCCAGGCAGAGTTCCATCAGCTTACATTCTCCCTGCCTCCTCCACGGCTCCCTCTCTATTTCCTCCCCTCTGATTTCAGAGCAGTTAGATAATCCCTCCTTTCTGCAGGGCTGGGATTTTTCTGCCACAATTAGTCCTGCTCAGAGTCTGGAAATTTCTGACCATCCAGGGGTCCATGGGAGCAATCTCGCTCAAAATTCAGTGACCTCTTCTTGAAAGAAATCATCTCTTTTTGGTTCCATCCAGTCTGTGCCATCTCTTTTAATACTGAAAGTCTGCTTTGCATCATGACTGTGATCACGATGCATTCATCCTATATTCTACCACCCTATATTTCTTAGACTTGCTCATCTTAGGACATGTCTGCTGGCATCATGAAAGATTATAGTTTTAAAAAATTGACAGGGCTTGAACATCCACAGTGATCAAAACTGAGTACTAGTTGCTGATGGGATGGGAACTATGAAGGTGACACAGTCCTTGACCTTGAACTTGCTGTCCAATGGGAGAAATACATAAAACAGAGTGGCTTCACTGCAAAGCAGACTGTGACTAGGGTAAAGGGAGAGGTGAGAAGAACATGGTAGTGAACTCTGCAGAGAGGCTGCAGATTACAAATGCGTCGTTGAGGGGGGTAAGTTTTCAGCTGGGCTGGAAGGGAGATCAGAACAGTGCTTTAACATGGTGACTCTGCTTTCACCTGTAGTGCTGGAGAGGCAGTTCAGGACTTTGTGGATGCTAGGCAAGTGCCCTGAGGGTGGCAATTCTCCATCTCTTCTTGTGACATCTTGGTAGTACTCTCTTAGTTCAGATCTTCTAAACCAATGCCTGGGACATGGACTTGGTTGAAGCAGTCACTTGGGAAGTGATCCCAGCAGCAGGAGTAAGGGAGAAGGGGAAAGTGACAGAGAAGGAAATAAAGTGAATGGAGGGAGAAATGCCAAGTTTGCTGCTATAGATGACAGAGGCTCAGTTCTACTCAACTCTGAGAAGTGTACAGAATTGACCCTACATTGTCTACCCAAAGGACAGGAAGCTGGAGGACTTATCTACTGGTCCCAGTTCCCCGTCAGTTGAGGGATATCCCTGGATTATTAACTTGCCAGTATTTCTGGGTGCCCTTGGGAGAGACCAGAGGGGATCTTGTGGATTCAGGGAGGAACTTCAGCAGAAACCAGGGGGCAGGGAGGAGTGTGTTTGAGGACCAGTGTTATCACAAAAAGTATGAACTTTCAGCTGCCGCTGAAATCAGGGGTGGCTGAAAGATTATGACATAAGATGCCAAACATACCTCCAGAGAGTACAAAAGATGCTCCAAGGTGTTCAGCTTGGGAAGCAAGGAAAGAAACTAAAATATTAAAGTCCTAAAGAATGCAGCTGTTTGTGTCTTTCCAAGGTTTCCTCTCTGCCTGCCACACGTTTTTCTTGTCCTGCCTCACTGTTTGCCTATGTCCCACCCTTCATTAAAGCCCAAGTAGTAGGCATAGCCTGGAAGAATACCTGACACTTGGATAGTGTTCAATATTATTTGCTAAATACCCAGCTAGCTATTTATTGTGATCTCGGATTCAGAGTCACTGAATGTAATGTCTGAAATACCTTGATATATATACGCTTGTGTCTCCATTTTCTACACATATTTGTGAGTGAGTCCCACAAAACTTCCTAAATGTCAGTCATTGCATTGTGTTATAGTAGCTAGTGATGGATCCCCAAGACAGCTAAATATTTTGCAAAACAATTCATAGTCATTGGGAAGGAGAGAGCTCAGAGATGTTTTCTTGCACCCAATCTCTGCTCTTTTGTTCCATGATTCTCCTAATTCACCTTATCAATCTTCAGACATCTCATTAACTTTTAATTCCTGTAATACACTGAAATTCTTGCTTGTCACAGAGTGTACAATACCATGTATTTTCACCTTTGATATTTGTCTTCATCTTTTCTGTTAAAGAATGCATCTTGAGGGCAAGAACTATGTTTTTACCTTATCCTTGGATCAAGGCAAGAGCCTGTAGTAGTACTACATTATGAAGTACATGTCTTCATAATGATCTTGATCTTAATATCTATCAGCATATCCCTTTCCTTATTGAAGTTTCCCAGAAAGATGTCATCTGATGTGAATGCAGAGTTGTCTTTGAAGGTGCTATTAGTGCTTAGCTGAAGCAGATAAGTAATAGAAATGCAAAAGTGCAGACTTGTGGACACATAATCTGCATCAATTTGGGAAGGCATCACTTGAATTCAGAAATGTGATGATTCCTGGAAAGAACCACACTTAGGGAAAGGGTATACAACAAACTTGGCACAGCGGGACACACCATCCACCTGTTGTTACCTGCTCAAAACAACAGTCACTAAACTACCTCCAGGACTTATCTCAAAAAGTGCTGATCAAATAAAACATAATGTCACCCTCAAATGAAATCCAGGTAGTTAATTTAAGTTTTTTTCTTAGTGAAAATAAAAAAGTGAAAAGAAACAGATGAAATCAATTTTAATAATATATTTCCTTAACCCAACATGTCTAAAATATTACATTTTCAGTTTATGATCAATATAAAATTATTAATGAGATATTTTACATTTTATCATGCTTAGTTTTCAAAAATGTGGTGAGCATTTTATATTTTTGGCACATTTCAGTTTGGACTAGACACATTTCAAGGACTCTGGAGCTGGAGATACCTTTTGGACAGTACAGGTCTCTAGACTGATTCCACAGCTCATATTTCTTCTATGTGTGTACATGTCTCTGACCTGCATATTTTTGCAGTGGTTTCCTTATGGTCCCATATTCTGTTTGATAATAAACTTTCAGAATAGGGACCATGGGCCTTGGTTACAATGCATGTTCTAATATACATCTTAATGTAGTCTATTGATATCTCACACAAATTTCTGTGCAGAGTAGGCTCTCGCTAAGAGTTACATTGCTGATTATTGGCTATATATACCCATACAAAAATAAATAGGCAAAACTCCACAGAAAAAATGATGAATGCTTGCAGGTTTCTTATTTCTTTCATAATTTCAGGGCCTAGAGAGAACATGTGTATTGACATGGACACTTCTGTCCTTTCCCCACACAATGGAGTTGGTGCGGAGAACAGGAAAGACCTTGGACACAGAGAGGCTGGAGGGTCAGTGCTGGCCCCTCACTCTATCAGCTGTGTGTCTTTGACATGCCTTGGAGTGTTTTGTTATGGATCTGCATGTTTCCTTATTAGTAAAGCAAAGGCATTCCTGTGGGTCTTTACTCTTCAAGTGTCTTGCATCTTCTTATTTTCAGAGTCTAAACTCTGAATCAAGCAACTGTCAACTCCTCTATGAATTACCTAAACCACAGTCTTACCTTTACCTATGGATCCCCACCTGCAGTGCACACCTCAATAGCAGTCAGTGATTGTTTATCGAAAATTTGTCTTTTTTTTTATTTTAAAAGACTTTTTGGTGAGCTGGGCTACTTGTTTCTACGGATGATGGATTTTCATTTTAAAACCAGAAGGTGCCAGTGATCTACACGTGGTGAACCCCAGTTGGCTACTGACATTTTCTTTCCTCTTGATCAGTCTTAAAAGCAGGATTGTCTAAAATTATTTTTAACTCTCTCACTTTGACTAATCTATTCTTTTTAAAAACAATCACAAAACCTAGATGGTTAACCTACTAATTATAGAATAGCAGGAACGTTATCTGGTTTTGAAGAAAGATTCCACATGGATGGTGAGGGCCTATAATCACCTTAACTCCCTTGCCTGCAGGGGTGCACTGGGTGGCCATTACACTACCTGGTTGGCCTCCTTTTGTCTAATTCTTTGCACACTCAACTCATCACCTTCTCTACTGGACACCCCTTACACGCCCATGTCTTGCCAATTACTTCCATCAGATCTTTCTTGATTATATGATTTTACCCTGATTTATTTTGTTTTAAATAGCTTATCATTTCATGCCCATTTACCACTTGTAAATCTGATTAAAATATCCCATGCATAAAACCCTCCCAAAGTAAAGCACTATCACTGTTACTCTATTACCAAGCTCTACCCCCCATTTCTAAATACTCATTTAGAATAATACACTGAGCTCCTTCTCCGTCTTTCTATGCTCCTCTTCTTCTCTCTCATCCTCCTCCTTCTCCTCCTCCTCCTGCTCCTCTTCTTTCTCCTTCTTCTTCCTTCCTTTGTATTGGGGATTGAATCCAAAGGTACTCTACCACTGAGCTATTTCCCCAGCCCTTTTAAAATTAAATATATATATTTTTAATTTTGAGAAAGGAAGTTGCCAAAGTTGGCTTTAAACTAGCAATTCTCCTACCTCATCCTCCTGAGTCACTGGGATTGCAGGTGTGCTCCACTATTCTTAAGTATTTACATATATTTTTGTATATGCTTGCACTATTCTTAAATATTTTTATATGCCAATGATGTGTCCCCAATTGAATGATAAATTTTTAAAGGTTCAGGATTGTATTATTATTATTATTATTGCCTTCTTTTTATGATATGAGTGATGCTTCTGTCTTCTCAGAATAAGTTATTTAGGGAATCACAAAAGCATCATATTGGATATTTTTGAATATCCATTATTTCAAGCACATGAATACAAGTTACTCTCTCTCTCCTTTTCTTGCTTTCTTCCTTCTTTCCTTCCACATTTTGCTTAATAGCTTGTCTAATGAATAAGCTTATGTTTCCTTCCATGTAGATCTTAGAAAAAGAATCAGCACACATGACTGATTAAGTAATTACTAAGAAGACAGATTTCTATCAAAACAGAACATGTCTGATATACAGAATGTTATGGTTTAGAAGTGGTGTCCCCCAAAAGCTCACATGTGAGACAACGCAAGAACTTTGGAGGAGGAATGATTGGGTTATAACCTTAATCTAAGTGAATTAATTGTTGATGGGATTAACTTGAGATAAAAGGAGGTGGGGGTGGCTGGAGGGAGTGGTTCATTGGGGGTGTTGCTATGGGGTATATATTTTGTATCTGAAGAGTAGGGTTTCTTTCTTTCTCTCTCTCTTTCTCACTCTCGCTCTCTGATTCCTGATCATCATGTGAACCACTTCCCTCCACCACACTCTTCTGCCATGATGTTTAATTTTACTCCAAGCTCTGAGAAATGGAGCCTACTATCTATGAACCCAGACCTCTGAAACCATTAGCCCTCGAATAAACTTTTCCTCCTCAATAGTTGTTCTGGTTCCGTTCTTTAGTCACAGATGTGAAAAAGCTGACTAAAACAGAGAATAACAGTTTCCCTAAGATATGCATATTCTAAACTGCAAATATGCCACCTTATGTGGCAAAATGGACTTGGCAGATGTGACTAAGGTAAATGGGGATTTTATCCTGAGTGGGCCTGGTGTCACCATGAGAGCCTTTTTAAGAGGGAAGGAAGGACTTGGGGAGAGAAGATGTGATGACAGAAGACCAGACAGGAGAGAAGCAGGCCTGGAGCCAGAGAATTTGGGCAGCCACTAAGGCCAGAAGAGGCAAGGAAGGGACTCTTCCCCAGAGGCCCAGAGGAACACAGCCCAACCAACCTTTAATTAGCTGCAAAGTTCATTTTCTTTATTTCTTTTTTTCTTTTTATTTTTTTTTACTTCTGCCCTTCAGAACTATAAATAATAAATGTATATTGCCTTAAGTCACTAAATTTATGGTATTTTATTATAGAAAAAAGGAAACTAATGCAGCATGTAATATATAAATTAGGTTTTAAGCCTACAAAACAATAAAAATTTGCTATCTCATTGGACTCATTTTACCCCTCCCTGAGATCATAACTGATTTTGAAGATATAGCACAAACTTGCATATTTTACAAGATACATAAGTGTCTATACAAATGATCTCAAATTATTCACAGTGTTTCACAATTTTTTTAAAATTTTTATCTTCAAAACCATGACAGTTACACACCAAGCTGACTCATTCTTTTAAAAATCTGCTTCTTATTCTGTTATATGAATGCAATGTAATTTTGTTAAGCAGTTTCCCTGTTGATGATCATTTAGGTTGCTTTCAATTTTTTAACTTATTAATTTATAATAATGCAGTGAATATTTCATATCATTGAGGATTTGTGCAACTGCAATCAGGAAGAAACTGTTAGATGTGATATTTAAATTAATATTCATCCAAAATGTCAGTGGTTTTGAAATATGCATGCCTTGATAACTTAGATGAGTTTCTCCTTTGTGAGAAATAAAAAGAGTAGACACAAATAATCCAGTTTGATTGTGAGATTGCTCACAGTGCTAAGTGTGGAAGCTAGAGGACAGGCAGAGATTGAACTTTGTCATCCTAAGATGGCATGAATGGGCTACTTGATCAAACCACTGCTAACATGACATGTTAGACCATATGCAGATAGTTCCCAACTGAAATTGGTTTGGCACATTTTTTAACTTCACAGTGGTGCAAAACAATATGAATTCAACAAAACTGCACTTTGAATATTGATCTTTCCCCTGACTAGCAGTTACTTTCTTGCCCTGCTGGGCAGTGACAGCGAGCCCCACTTCCTAATCAGTCACACCAATGGAAGAGTGAACAACAGGTACTCTGTGCTGTGTGCTGTATTGCTAAGCTATGGCATCCAGTACATTGGGCTATTAACTGCAGTTTTGACTTGCTGATTATCAGCCCAGCAATCAGATGTATCTTTGTGAGATGCCTAGGGGGTGAGCTGGTTACACACACTCTTGTCATCTTATAGAGCTATTTTCATTATGTCCTCACTTTGTCATTTTCCTTTCTGTTGTAATCACAAAAGTATGAACTCTGGTCTCAGATCTGGACTCAATTCTGCCTCTGAGCCCTGTGAGATGATCTTTATACAATATTATTAAGCCTGAATTTCTATTCACATAACACTTTCTCTTTACATGTATTAAGCAGCTGGAGCTCCCAGACATCATGAGAAGAGTGGAGAAAAATGTCTTTGAGTTTGTGGAAGTTGTTCTTAGACATCTCTTATGTCTGATGGTCCATTGAGACATGTTTGGAAGATGGCCAGGTAAGGGCTACACTATTGCCCTGAGGTTTTCAACCAAACTCCTCATGGCTCTGTGCTTGTTCATGTTTCCTTCTTCCCCGCCCTCCTACCCTGATCTCAAACAAAAAGATATATAAAGTCTCTAATAAATAGAGAGCAGCCCTTAATTAGCTCATCATCTGTAACATCAATATTTACATTGCCAGCTGTTACAAAATCCACCTCATCTATGTCTGACCTTCCACACAGAGCAAGTCTGGATGGTTTTAGGGACCACCATTTTGGAAAAACCCTGCTATGATTGCATTTGGCCTCTTCTGCACATTCCTTTACATTCCAGATCGTCTAGCTTCTCTACCTCTTGGGGGTAGCATCTTTGTCTTAGTATGCAATCACTTGAAAGAAAAGTTGAACTTATGATGCATGAGCAAAACCAAAGATTCCAATAATTATGTTGTGCACATCTACATGAATATGCCAATAATTGCAAGCTTCAGTTCTTATGAATCATTTCATAGATGTGGGCAGAGGGAAATTTTGAAGGTAATGCAGAAGCATACGGAAAACATATGCTTAGTGGTCAGGGTTTCTGGGTCCAGAAACAAGATTGTGAGTTATTAGCTACAGTGACCTGTTCATGAACTCAGAATGAAGGTAATGGGAGTAACAATCAACACATATTGTGTGTTTAGTGTTTGACAGATATAGGCCAACACAGCTCCAATGTATTTGATCCCCACTGTGATTCTGGGATGGAGATACTCTGATCATTATCTCCCCACGTTATGGATAGGTAGATTGAGACCCGGGTCATGTGATATTGTCAGTCACAAGTGTGGTGTAGCAAGGTTTCAAACATGACAGCCCAGAACTGACTATAATACTGAACTCAAGGGCAAAAGGAGAAAAAGTGTGAAAGCTAAGAAGTCAAGGGAGAGGACAGAAACCTAGAACAGCAACCTTTTCCTCTTCAAAATGGGACCACTTTGAGGTGAAATGAGATGTGCAATTATAAGAACAAAGGCAAGTTGGGATTAAGAAGAATGATTTCATAGAGGAGCTGTGATTTAACCACCTCAAGGCACTGGCCACATTTTACAAATAACAGGATAGAACACTTAGCAAATATTATACTTCAACAATAGAAAGAATACTGAAGAGTCAGGATGCAAGTGAGTGGGAGAGGGGACAATTCCAGGGAGGTACACAGCCAGGAGGATGCTGATGATTAGAGCTGATCCAAGCAAGGTTTAGAAAAGGCCCAAGCTCCTTCCAGCTGAGGGGCCCAGCAGAGACAGCTGTGGACTAAGCAGGACTCATGACCCCTTGGGTGATTCATCCGGGTCTCCTGTTGCGCTTCACCCCCTTTTGTTATTTAGTTTCTCTGCCCTTACTTAAACAAAGGAACACCCACACACACACCCACACACACACACACACACACACACACACACACACACACACAGGAAAATCCCAATGGCAAGAGAATTGCTTTTTAAAAAGTACACGTGATTGTTAAGTGAATCCCTTGCCCTCCAACCGTTTTGAGGGAGACACAGGGACATGAGAAGAAAGCAAGGGATTCATTCATACACACTATGAATACATTCAGATTTGCAAAAGTAATAGGAGGAAGAAGAGAAAAAATAACTTCAAACACTCCCGTATGTCCCATACAGCTCTTCCATCTCCCTTCAAAACTGTACTTTAAATTTTTTTGAAACTTTACATATCAATTCAAAGGGACACAATCTCCCCTGCTTTGTAATAGTGTTTTCCTAATTCTTCTGATTTAAAGTTCGAGCTCCCTCTGAGAGCTCATTTTCTCCTCTCAAGGGTCTTTGAATCTCAGTCTCTTCTCAAAATGTTGTTTTGATGCAAGGGGTCAATTATTGAATATGTCTCTATCTGACGGTCCTCCTCTGTGAAACGGAGAATGATGTTACCTAGAAAACTTGTCTATTTAGCATAAATATTAGGATTTTTTTTAAACACTGAAAAACTATAATATGTAACCAAGTCCATTTTTGCTGTTTTTCTTTCCTCTTTTCCTGGAATTAAGTCTTTCATCTCTCATCTTGTTTTGGAAGAAAGTTGTGGGAAGAATGTGAGACTGTAGCATCAGACTTCAAGAGGGGCAAGAAACAGAAAGGGAGAGCCAGA
The DNA here is from genome assembly GCF_902686455.1 of Sciurus vulgaris. Lineage (NCBI taxonomy): Eukaryota > Metazoa > Chordata > Mammalia > Rodentia > Sciuridae > Sciurus > Sciurus vulgaris. The sequence continues at coordinate 193,605,633 of NC_136461.1, forward strand.
TTCCTGGACCTCAACACGTTGGGAAGAGGTTCATGTTGGCAGCACGTAAAAGTCATCCTTCTAAGGCCTGCAGTGATCCTGGGGATGCTTCTAGAAAAGGACAGGTATGTGACCCTGAAACTGGTGTCTTCCACCTGCAGGACACCTGGAAATGTGTGCTTGAGTCAAAGAAGAACATACCCAGAACAGAATGCGATGAAGTACAAACCTTTTCATGTTATTTACTTCTACTAACAGATTGCCTGGTACTCAAGATGGTAAATTGTGTGTTGCTTTGTGAGAATTTCCAGTGAGATTTTGACAACCCTATGAGTTAAATTTTAATATAGACTTGAACATAGACATTCATTTGCAAAGAATTAGCCACAAGTACCAAAATGGAATTTGGAGAAAGCCTAGATATCAAAAGTCATATTATTGTAAACACGCCTACTAAGCACATTAACTAATTGGATAATTTTTGCCCAAAAAGAATTTTAAAAATTTAAAATTTTTGTGAAATTACTTTATCATAATTTAACAATACTTTAAATGAGCAACTTGTTTAATGCCTGAGAGTCAATCATACTGGAAAACAACTTTCTCTGAAGATATGATTGTTGAAAAATCATTTATCATGCACTGACCATGCATAAAACAACCACATATTTTCATCTTATGTAATTGTTCCAAAAAGCCTATGAAGTGGGTACTAATATTTTCCTCATTCTTGAATGTGGAATAGGCAAACAGATATAAAATAATTTGACCAAGATCACACAATAAATGACTGAGATTCATTTCTAAGCCACAGAGTTTGAATTCATTACAGCCCTAATTCTTAAGTCTAAAAGATGTATTATGCCATTGTCTGGATCCTGGTTGTTCAGAGCAAGGTCTGAGTGCCAGCAGGATCACCACCCAGGGAGATGCTGGCGAGGTGGGGAAGCTCCAGCCCACCCAGCCTAAATCTACTGCACTGGAATTTGAATTTTGGCAAACACCCATGGTGATTTGTACACACATTAAAATCTGCGAAGCACTGCCGTAGAGCAGCTAAGAGCACCAGTTTTTGCACTAGTTGTGAGATGTCTTTGTAGAGATAGCAATCTTGGTTGTCAGGTTGATCATTCCATGATGTTCTTTCACCCCTTCAGGGATTATAATTCTTCACTCAAGTTTTAAAGTGTTGCCTGAAGGTGGTCCTGTCTCTACTTCTAAATTGATTTCAAGAAAAGAACCACCCTGGCACATTCTGGAAACCTCAGAGTCCCAGAGAATAAATAGACCCCACCACAGTCAGAGCATCCGACTTCCCTACCAGTTTCTTTCTTTTCTACTTGAACAACCATAACTAATATTTGCACTGTACTTTATAGTTTACCATAAAAATTTTGAACACACAGATAAATATATGTGTATATTTAAATACAAATATGCATTTCAAATATAAATATTTGAATATAAATATATATTTTAGGTATAAATATATATTAAATATAAATATTTTTAAATACTTGAATGTGGAATTCTTCAAGTTGGAATATTTACAGAGGATCACAAAGTCTCTTAAGTTTCCGAAGTCCATGTTTGCTTATGAATCACTTCACTGCCCTATATAAACTAGCCGACGGTGAACTTGCTGAAGGGGACTTACATGACTGTGGTCTTCAAGGAACTATTTCAAAAAAATAAAGGAAAGCAGACTAAATGTGGAAGAAAAGAAAGCTGTACCTGCCAATTAGAGATCTCAAAATTTATGAATATTGAGTGTTTCCAGACTTCTGGCTTTAGAATGTCAGATCAAAATTTAGTCACTTTTGGTGTGTGTAGACAAACGTCAAATAAACAAGCACATCAAATAACATAAATAGTGATAGAGAGGCCAGTGAATATTTGGGAATGTGTGCAGAGGGGAACAAATTCAGAGAGTATGAAAAAGATCAAGACACAATTTTTTTTTTCCCAGTTATTGAGGTAACTTCTTACAGATATTATTTAAGTGTCTCCTTCTAAGGTCTAGATTGAACTGCTTCATATGCAAAGTGAAGTTTACATTTGCCAAGTATATCCTGAGCCTTACAAGAGCAGAGGTTAATAGAATGAGACAGATCTACCCTGGAGGCCCGGTTCCAGCTCTTGCTGACCGCACAAGTTAAGGCTACTCAATGTTTCTAAGCTTGCATTTCATCGTCTGTCAAATGGCCATCCTAAGGACCAGACCTCCTAGGTTAATTTTAACACTAAATGCAGTATAATGAACCGCTGCTGGTGTATAGTATGGACTCATTAAAAACAGTTGTTCAGCTGTGCAGTGGTGCATACCTGTAATCCCAGTGGCTCAGGAGACTGAGAGGCAGGAGGATTGCAAGTTTGAGGCTAGCCTCTGCAATTTAACAAGGCCCTAAGGAATTTAGCAAGATCCTGTCTCAAAATAAAATATAAAAAGGGTTAGGGATGTGCCCCAGTGTTTAGGTAAGTGTCCATGGGTTCAATCCCTGTTAACAACAACAACAAAAGTCAGTTAATATTTTTTTGACCATATACATTGTAGCAGTTACAAGCACTACAACAGTTACAAATTACTATTCCTGTCCTCATGGGCTTGCCCTATGTACGGCCACCTTGGGGGTTATTGACATAATCACATAAGCAAAAGTAAAATTGCTCTGAAAGCCTTCAACAGCATTTGACCTATTAACCAAGATGTTAATAGAATTAGGCTAAATAATCTCAGAAATAAACCTGCCCCTCTTCATGACCTTCCCGCCTAATGAATAGATTGCAAATGGAGATGCTCCAGAGAAGAAGAGGCAGAAGCACCTTGAATCCTACCCCTGTGTGAGCTCTCACAATTTTTTTCTGTAAAAGCTTGCCTTCTTTGTGAATTAGGCATCTGAGCTATTATCAGATAATAAAGGAAGCATAGGTTTTTGCCAAAATATTTGTGCAGTCTGAAGATGGTGCGTGACCTCTTATGACTGCATTCATTTGTGTGGGAAGAGGGAAGTGACTGATCTCAAACTGTTCCTCACCCCACTCAACATTTTTATTATGTCTGCTTTTTCGAAGGGTGTAACGTGGTGGCTATTCTCATTTTTTTTTTTCTTTCACTTTTATTTTTTTTTTGTTTGTTTGTTTCAGTAGAAAGAAGCACAGGAAGACTGCCCTTCTGAACTCCTCTCTGTCAAAGGACTTCTAGGGATTTTTCAGCATGTGGAGGAAGATCAGAAAGTCTCCACGGAACTTCTGCCAAGCTGCCAAAGCCAGAGACTCTTCCCACACTCTCCTGGGTCTCGTCAATTCTTATCAAGGATGCAGGGGTAGTAGCAGTGCCCTCCGACTTCAGAAAAGAAAGGAAGTGGAGCCTGGGCAAAGAGGACCGGCAGTGTGGAACCCAAGGCCCCTACGGAAAATCAGTTACTCCATCCTGGCCATCAAAGAGACTTAGATCTGGTTGGAAGCAGGTGTCAAGCCCAGCTGGTCAGAATGGGTGCCAGGTAGAGGGATATTTATTTCTGTGTATATATACCCTGCAAAAGCAGGGTGGTTAGGGCCCAGAAATTAAGGGGACTGTATTGGGTCAAATTTTCATACTACCTGACCTTTCTCAGTTCTATCTTTAAAACCTAGTCCCATTCATTCAGCATATTAGGCGCTTGCGTGGCTAACAAAACCCAGCCTCCTGGCTCCTACACTGAAGGCTTCTTGGAGGGCTTACAAAGCGTTTTGAAGAGTTAAATGTAAATGAATCAGGAACACATGGATTCAATTTCCCTGGAAATTCACATATGCTTGGAAATGAAGGGGGGCAGTGTCTGGCCAAATGTGCTTTGATTTATCTGACCCCAAATATCCCCCTCCCCTTTCCTTTCCTCCTCTCAAAATCATTTGAAACTTTGGTTAATGTCAAACCATGGCTGGGTTCTTGAGACCCTTGAAACCTGGAGTGGTTTGACTTCCTGGAATGCTCCACAGAGTTAAAAAGGGCATTCAGGGAGCCTTACCTCCCCCCAATGCAAGCCTCTCACATGGTTTTCTTCTACTTAATGGGGTTAAATTAAGGCAAGGATGTGATGATGTTCATTCAATCACAAAGCAAACCACCTACTGCAATCCGGGGAAGCCTACACTTCCTGCAGTGAACGTTTTCATTCACAGGACATTGCCCTACACAGACTTTCTGCCAATAAAAATCAGGTTTATTTTTTCTAGGAAACCACCACTTGGGTAGAGGAGTAGAATGATACAACCATCACCGTCCTCTGTCCTCTTCCCCACTGCCTCCTTCTGGTATTTAATTGGTGATTTAGTTTGGGAACACCTTTCCTAATAATCACATTTAATGGGCATAACTGCCCCTGGTGTGGAGTGTTAAAGATGGAGTCACTTAAAAGCTTATTTAGGGCTTTGGGCACAGAGATGCCTTGGAGGAGTTAGAACTTACACACTAGGAAAAAATTCCAAAAAACAAAAACAACAACTTAGGAGCTGGGTCCCCTAAGTTTGACCAAAGATGATTTAAACTTACATGTTCTTGTTCCCTTCTTTTTTGGGGACTATGTGATAGTGTAGAGGTGAGGAAATGCTACTTTCAATTTTAAAGTCTCATCACAGACAAGATCAGACTGTCACTTGTCAGTATTGGCTATAGTGTTTATTTGGATAATGAAGAGGAAGTCGGATTAAGCATCAATGCTTCTAGCTCCTTGTCATAATAATTGACTTCACCTTGTCCTTCTGGGGCTCCCAGGCCAGTTGTAGACCCACCTGTGATGCGTGTGCTTCCCTGCCCACCTGGCTAATGTTTTCTTGGTGCCTTTGTTTCTTCCATAGGTTGTGATTGTTGTCCTATGAGCGTGTTTGCATGTGGTGGCCACCAGAGGGCGCCGTGGACTGAGGGTGAGAACAGCGAGTCTCCTGGCTTCATTCTGGCTCAATCTTCCAGTGTCATGTACCATTCTCGACCTTTCTTGATGTGCCTCAGCCAAACCTGTTCCTTTATTCTTTTACTCTTCTACCTAGACTTTCTGTCCCCAGCATATGAGATAACTGGCTACTCCTAGTATCTTAAATTTCTGATTCAAACGTCAATTTTCAGAAAGGTCTATCTATGATTCACACATCACCATCATAGATCACTCCATGAAACGAAGCCTTTGCACTTCTCTGACTTCAGTCCTGCTTATTTCCTTTATGACAAGTGTTGATCTGCAATGATATTATGTACTTGCTGACTTTTTGATCATCTCCTAATAGGACTGAAATCCCTTGTGGTCTGGATTGGCATCTAACACGTGCCTCACTGTTAACGCCATTCCTAGAAGACACCTGGCATTTCATAGGTAGTCTACAAAAACTACCCTGGATGGACTATTCTAGCGAGAGGTCCAAATGTTGAAGGTGGTTACTGCAGTGTGGGCAGTGAGTGTCCTCATATAGTTTCTTTGAGGACATAGTACTTCGATCAGGAAACTCAGCAGCAATTTACTCATAGACAGTGGGTAGCCATCCTGTTCTGAGAAGGTGATATTCCTTGGGTGACCACTTTCAGTCATGCATTCTGTAAGATGCAGTGAGAAAGCATTTGTGTTGACCTCATTGAACATACCAGACCCTGAAGAGGTTCCATACCACAAGTCCCATCAGTGTTACAAGAGGGGACACATTAAAACAATACCAGCTGCCGTGATGGTAGATTCCCCCCTGATCCCTTCGTATCAAACAGGTTTGTATACCGCTGGAGAGAGTGTGAATGCCAGATTATTTCACTGTTGTTTAGTTGGTAGCTATTTATACCCTAGATGAGCATGTCAAAAGGCTTTAAGGTTTTCAAAGAGAAATTCAAAATAAGATCTACCCCCCCACACACAAAGGTACATGAAAAGAAAAATAAGAAGAAAAAAAGAGAGGTATACGGTTATTTCACTCCTCAAAATATTATCATAAATTCTTTGATATTGTGCTAAAGTCGAGTTGTAAGTTTTGTTCTGTCTTTCCCAGCAGCCATCATAATGAGTAAAATATGATTTAGTCGGTGATTTATAGGCAAGGCCAGCCACGTAATTTGCTGGCCCAAGTGCAAAATGAAAACGTGGGGTCCCTTATTCAAAGCTGGAAGAGTGCCATTCGTGTAATCAAACATGAACCTCTTGCCGTTCGTCCTCGCTCTCACTCAGCCTGCTATGGTGCTTTGTGTTTGCTATTTAAAGGCACCTCCCTGGGGCCGGGATCCTGGCCTGGGAGCCCACACTCACGGGCCTCACCCTGACCTGTCTCTCTGGCTCTGGTGTTGCCGCATGTCCAGACCTACACTCTGTGCCTTTCTGGGGGCAGGAAGCCAGTCGGCCCTTCCCTTGGACCCTGCCAACCCACAGCGAATGGACAAGCTTCAGGGGACCTAGAGCCCTGTGGGGGATGAGCCCCCACCAGCTGCCGGCCTGGGAAGGTAGACCATGGTCGCCATGCCCCACCCTGAGATGCGCCATGCCCCACATTCCCCGACCTGAACTCTCCTCATGGCTTATACCTGTACACAAACCCTCCCCTCCCAGGTGGAGAGCAGTCGCTGCTGTCCTGGGAGGCAGAGGACGGGCAGTGCCCAGGGGCAGGGGGTGGGCATCAGCAGAGTCTGGGTGGGGCTGGGACGGATGAGGTCAGGCACAGGCAGAGCCGTAGACAGCAAGACGAGGGGACACAAAACTCCGTTTCAGATGGGCAGCAAGGCAAGCAGAGGTAAGCTGAGGGTCTAGGCCCCCACACATGCTCCATGTCCTGAGGTACTTCACTTATGAAATGCAAATTTGAAGATAAAGTTTTTATCTTAAAAAATTATTAACAATTTAAAAACAGTGTCTGATGAACATTATACCCAAACCAGGGCCCTTTTTGAGGATGGGGACGGTGGAAATGAATGGGTCACACAGGCATGAAGCTGGTCCTATTTTTAGTGTCTGTACACTAAATGCACAACATGACAGCCCAGTTGCCAAGGAAACGTACATTTGACCTTGATAATGAGTACTGAAAACTCAAAGAATGTCTGGAGGTTATGTGAAGGGCAGACTCTGACTACTGTGGTGTATGTAAACAAGACAGTCTGAATATCATGGTATAAATGTTTGTGCTTCAGTCCCTAAATTCAGGTATTGAAACTGGAGCCCAGTGGGATGGTGCTGGGAGGTGGAATCTGTGGGAGAAGGTTGGTGAGGAGGGTGGAGCCCTCATGAAGAGCTTAGGGCCCTCACAGGAGAGACTTCAGAGGCCATCTCACCTTTTCCACCATGTGGGGGCACAGCCAGAATGCGCCACCCAGAACCGAGGAACAGGTCCTCAGCAGACACTGAATCTGCTGGGGCCTTCATCTGGCCTTCCAGAGCTGGCAGAAATAAGTTTTTGTTATTTATAAACTACCCAGCTTCTAGTAAGTAGTTATACCAGCCCCAGTGATATAATTAGCAATGTCCTTGGAGCTTTTAGCTAACCAAATAAAATGATCATTTTTCAGTACTTACTGTGTATCATCACGGTAGTTACTCTCCGGTAGAAGGAACAGAAATTAAACACATAAGTAAATAAGCTATAAACCTCCAGAGAGTGGTTCCACAGGCTGTAGATGGTGTCCCCATGCTTTTCCATCCCCAGATGATGCCTTTTTCATCCTGTACCCCCCAAGACATTATTTATTCACTATCACCCCATCTTTTCTATTTTGCTTCCAAATCCCCTGCCTTAAGGAAAACTTCCTATTTCTTCATGTTAGGTCAAGTATTTCTCTACTTTTTTCCTTCATATTATTCACAAACTTAGTAATCTTGAATTTGTGTATTGCATCATTTAAATATTGTCTGCTCACCTTGGGCAAGACCACTTGCTCAAAAGATCCAGGGTAAGTTTTGTCCCACACCCGTTCCAGGCTCCCTTGACCAGCTACGTTATCCTAGTGTTTGCAGAAGCCCCATCTCCCTGCAATGGGCAGATTCAATTTAAAAAACACATTTGAGTACACACTATGTGCCAGTCATATGTCTAACTCTTTAGTATTATTACCTGGTGAACAAGATTCAGGACCCCCGCTCCTGAGGGGATTCTGTTCCTCTCCAAAATGCCTATCCATTTTTGCCCACAGTATCTCCATCTGGCTATGTATTGATCTCGCTGTCTCCATGAAACAAGATTTGGAGAACAAATGAGACCTTGCAGAAAAGGGTGTTGAGGCCAGAATAGGTAGAGAAGGGGTGCCTTTGTGTCTTCCCCAGGAGAGAACACATTTGAAAAAACAATCGTAGAAGAAAGGTGTGCTAGAAATCCAAATCTGTATGTCCGACCAAGTATTAACCTTGCCTATTCCACGCTTCTGTTTCAATACTTTCATCAAAATGTGTCATTCTGAATGTGGTCTTTTCTCCTTCCCTATTTTCCTAGTTTTATTTGAATTCCTTATTGTGGAAGAATTTTACTAGTCCCTAAAATAGATTCTTCTCTTCCATAGTTACAGATCCTGACAGGCTCCAAGACATCCTGCTGAGACTACACTCCCAGTCTCCTCTTCAATGAGCATCCACACTATTAGGTTGGTCCTTACTGAAATTCTAGAATGCATGGGATACATAATAAATCTACCATATTTCAAATCTGCCAATGCCATATATAATGTTAGAGTAAGCATGTGTAAAATATCTTTCATATTTAAAAACATGGATATTCATTCAAGCTCATTTACTCTTTTCTCCTTCCAATCACCAAAGAGAGATCTCACTCACTCTCTTTTAAAGAGAGTGTACTCAAATGTATTTTTTAAATTGAATCTGCCCATTACAGGGAGAGTTCATGTGTCTTGGTTCCTCCTCGTCTTCCATTACAATGGATCGCTGGGGATAGCAAGTCTGAATTCCTTTACCCTTGGATGTGAATTTCATTGTTTTCCCAACGAGGAAGACAAAGGAAAGTGGAGAAGCATCTTAGGTGTTTTTTTCTTTATAACATATCAATATTATTTAATAAAGCAATAATTCACCTTGCTGTTCCAGAGCAATACAAGCAACAATAAATCCACAGTCGTTTCAATGGAAGAGACAGACTACCCAGAGACATTTGGCTAAGAAGCTATCATTTATCAATTGAACATAGAATACATTTCAAAAAGCAATGTTGCTTAAAGAAATTAAAGTATAGAGATACTTTCAATTGATATTCATTACCCTTGACTTTTTCAACAGATAAACTAGAGGCTCAGATGGGGCCTTCTCCCCATTCCCAAATGGCAGTTTTAAAAGGTCACCGCTCTCTTTCCTGGCTCATGCTCTTCTCTTCTCTCCTCTGTTGCTTTAGGCACACTGGTGCTTCCTTCTAACCTGACTCCTTCCTCAACTGCTCTCTGAGCTCAGTCCACACTCCAGAGGGGGCCCTCTGTGACCCATACCCTGCTCATCCTCCTAAACATTCACAATCTGTCACTGTCCCAAATATATCCAGGATTTCTGTCACATCTTTCTTCTGTGATCATTCCTTCAAATGTCATCTCTCCTGGGGAGGACCCAAAGGCACTCCTTGACACTACCTGATGCTTGGACTTCAACACTCTTTTCTGCAAAGTCTAATTTGTTTTCCAAGTCTTTGTTCTTCTTCCAGACTACGTCTCATCTTTCTCCTGGATCCAGATCATTTCTCTGTGTGCTCTGCAGATAGGCAATTGCACCTGTGCGTTCGCCCATCCTGGTGAGTTACAATCATTTGTTTACCAACCTGAGGCTTCTTACAGGCACTGATAGCTGGGTTGCTGTAACCCAACTTCATTATCACCCAAGCGTCAAATAATGCCTTCGCATATAAAAGATGTTCAATAAATGTCAAAGTAGGAGGTGAACAGATGGAACAGAATCCGATGTAATATTTGTACATTTCTCCAGTTATAGACTTAATCCAGCTTGTTGACAGGTGGCGACCCCTGGAAGAAAAATGAGGATCAAGACTCTCACAGAAAGTGCTTATCTTCCCTATAGTTTCAAAGTACTTTTAAAAACATAATTAGCAGTTCTTTATTATATCCGCACCATAATCCTCTTTCCAAAAAATGCCAGAGGTCACCTCAAAATTGAATGTCTGAGCAAGGATTAAAATGTAAGAATAGGGGGACTTTGGTTAAGTTAACTGGATGACTGCTTCCGAGTCCTTGTTAAATATGCTTTCTGGACCGTGACAAGAGAGCATGGTGGGGAGGAGGGTGGGAGTGTCGTGGGTTGAAGAGGTTACAGGGGAAGGGAGATTCAAGTAGTGATCAGTTCATCCTGTGTGTGTCTCCTGTTCTGATTGCCTTGCCTACATTGGTCAACGCTATTCCTTTCATTAGTGATGGACAAGTGTTGCATGTCCCCAGATTTGGCAAATCTTATTTTTGTTGCAAAGACACTTCCTATCAGACTTTTTCTACACTGGCAATCCCCATGCAAAGAAAAGAAAACAACAACAACAGCAACAACAACAACAAAAAATCTCCAGAGTTTGAACAGAGTGGAGAAAACTTTGAATTTTCTAGAAGAATAAAAGATGATATGAAATATTGATTCTTTGGAATTAACCATTGCTTCTGCCAAAAGGGAATTTTTACTAACAGTTCAAAAGTTCCCCTTTCATATGTAAACTGAAATCTTCCATGAAAGCTACCAAAATTATTTCTCTAATTTATTGGCTGACCCTAGTGCACTGGGGGAAAGCAGTGGGATTTTGTATAAAAACAACCTATTTTTATGTCTTGTTGAATCTCCACAGACTTCAAAGGAGAGAACTGACTAATTTGTGCAACATATTCTTCTGGTAATCTGGGCCGAAACTGTGAGCTATAAAGACAGCATCCACCACTCACTGATGATTGACTTCTTATCCCAGTCAGTCCTAGCTGTATTACTTATGGCATTTCCATGAAATCCCCTGAACCATCAAATACATCTCCATTTTCATGAACTGCTTTGAGTGAATGATAATAAACAAGTAGTAAGATAATTGCATATGTCAAGTAAACTTACATTCTGAAGGAAGAATTAATATTTACTTGGCATCTACTATATGCCAGGCACTACACTTGGAACTTTGAATTTTGCATACACATAAGATTAACATTAAAATGTATATAATATATTTATAAAAGTTCATTTGTAAGGTATAAGTTACTAAGCCCACTTAACAGATTTTTTTAAAAAATCTAAAACTAAAAGATTATGTCATTTGGTCAAGATCATCTACTTGAAAAAAAAAAAAGATCATCTACTTGATAATTACTGGAGACAGAATTCAAGTAACATTTGATATCACAAATTTTTGTCAAGATTGCCACCAATACCAAAAAGAGAAATCTTGCAGAATATAAGATGATACCCATTGTAGTGGAAAAGAGTATAGAAATACTTTTTTAAAAAATGGGAATTGAGAAAAAATTAAGTCAGTTCTTCTGAACCCCAAAGAGATCAAAATGAAAGTGTGGTTTAGGACTGGAAGTTGGAGAGAAGATCGAGAAGAGGAAGGGGAAAGGGGGAGAAACTAGAAGTTTCTAGAAACTAGAAACTTCCTCATGAAAGCTTTTCTGAATTCAGGTACTAAGGGGATTACCAAAGCTGAATTTCTTGAAATGTACTCTTTGACTTTGCATACAATCAGTATAAATATAGTTCTTCCATTTAAAATGAAATAACCACACAGTTGTTAAGACCAACTGAACTCTACCTTTCCATCAGTACACTTTTGAAAGCAGATCAGCATTCTCTAACTTCGTGAATCCTTATATGAATGATTTAAGTATGTCCAGCACTGCAGTAGTTGTCATGTCTAATTTCTCTCTTGTCCTTTCCTTATTTAGGTCCCACAACTTCTAAGTCCAAGTTTTGAGGCATTCCTTCCTTGTTTTGAACATCTGTGTACTCGCTTCAAGATCAGGCTTATCACATTTATTTTCACAGCACAGATTAGTAGGTGCTATAGTTTAGATCTTGACCATCTCCTGAAGGTCCCTGTGTTAAAAACTTGATCTCCAGTGTGGCACAACTGGAAGTGGTAGGTCCTTCAAGAGGTGAAGTCCCATGAAAAGTGTATAGGTCATTGGGGGTGTGCCCTCTGAACAGACTGTGGAACCCTAGTCTGTCTCTGTCTCTCTGTGCCTCTCTGTGTCTCTGTCTGTTTCCCTCTCTCCCTATCCCTTTTGAACCCTGTGGTGGGTAGTTTCTCTCTACCACATGTTCCTGCCATGATGGGTTTCCTCACCCCCACCCCCCGAAAAAAAAACTGACCATGGACTTAAGCCTCTGGAACTGAGAGATGAAATAAACCTTTTCTCTTTATAAGTTGATTATCTCAGTTATTTCTGTGGTAATGGAAAACCAACAGAGTTTTAGCAAACACATAGGTGCCATGATTATTTGTTTTTGAAAAATTCAAGTGTTAGCAAAATTAAAGTTTTGATTTTTTCCCCCTTATTTATTAAATTAGAGAGCTTTTCACAACCTGTTTCAAATCTTCATCTGCAGGATTTCCTCAAATATTTTGATTGCATTGTTTTTCTTTAGAGAAATATAAAACTCTTGATACTAGCGGTTTTGGAAACCTACAATAACACCTCTTTTTGACGAATATTTCACAATGCACAGCTTTGGACACATCAGTTGACCTTCATATCTTGCCTAGAGTCTACTGCTGTCTCTTCTGTATGCTTCATTTTAGGGTAAACTTCCAGTGGATCAGGAAGCATGGCTGACTATTATCCTTCACAGACATCAGTACCTTGCTCTCCTTCCTTTCCTGAAAATCACAAAAGACTAGAAATATCAAAAGTAGATTCTCTTCAGTAAAATTTGGAGAACTTCTCTTTCAAAGTCAATGAGATGCAATAGAAAGACTTATTTCTGAAACCTCAACTGGTAATGCTGACTCGTTTGTTTGTTAATTAGTTTTTATGAAGCTCAATTTTCCTATCTGAAAAATGAAGTTTATGTCTAACACTACAGAAGTGTAGTAGGCCTCCATGATCTAGTGAATTCTTTAGTGATATAGCAAGACACTGCTGGCTCAATGGATATCCAGTTTTCTTCCCCTTTCTTGCTCAGTATTGGTGACTTCAGGCGGGACGTCTTGCTCCACCATTCCTCCAGGAATCTGGATTACACCAGGTTTCCCCACTGACCAATTTCTCTCTTTGCAAATATCACCTCCCCAGTTGCAGTGAAAACAAAACAATATCCAGTCAACTGGACCATCAAAACTAAATGAAGAATTCGAACAGTCTAAAGATCTTTATTCCCAAGAAACTCAGAGTTGAAAACACTTGACAAATTTGCATATAAAAAATATTAGTAACAGCAAGCAAGCTGTTTATGATAAATAGTGGACATAGAAAGGGCTATAAAATCTTAGAAGACAGATTTGATTTTAAGTGAGAGAGTGTAACTTTAGAGGTGACCTCTTGAAAGGTTAAGATATTCCTAGGGAGTCTGTGGAATTATTGAGGAGTTGGGGGTGAAGTTAGAGATGGTTTTAACCTTACTGTGGCCCCTTCCCCAAGCACATTTTGGGTAGAGCTGTTTGTCCCCGAAGCATCTCTAGGTTCTGGGTAGCCTGTCTATAAATACATTGCCTGGACATTGTTGTAGAAATGGCTGAAGGAAGAGAAATTGTGGGGGACAGAGAGGAGGACAATTCATCCCTAAGAGTATGACTACATGTCATCCCCTCTACCAGGTAAAGAAGAACCAACAGTAACCTCAGAGGTCTAAACCACTCCTTTCATGTTGGTTGATTTTCTTCCTTATCTGGTTTCCCAAGGGTGGAACACATAGCGAGGCCATGGAGAAGGGTTTTAGCTCAAGCCAACAACTTGGGATTTTTTCCTAGGTTTCGTTTAAAATATGGAAACAAAACAAACCTCAGAAAATAAGAATTAAATGACCCGCAACAATGAAGCTTCAGAAGTCTCCTAAAAAATAAGTCACGCTAATTTAATATAACAATATTATGCTTTTGGAGTTAAGAGCCATAACATATGGCGGCTAGAACCCCATGCCAAAGGAAACTAGGCAAAGCCCCGATGTTTGCCAACTCACCACTAGAGGGAGCAGTTGCATGCAGATGTGTTTGGTTCCTGGGCTGGTTGCACACCCTTCTCCAAGTGCAGATTTCCCACCTCCACTAGCAGGAATAGCTTCTCGTTGTCATGGGGATCCCTAAACAAGGGATAAATATGCCAACAATAGACATAGACAATTTTATTTTTCATCCTTTTTTTAATACATGGCCGTCTCAGAGCGCTCCATCTGCAGCCTGATATTGCTTACTGGACTGATACGTCTGGGCAGCACAAGTCATTCATTATTGCTAAATGATATCAGAGCACACAGCTCTGTTCGCACACTGTGCCTCATTGTAAAGGTCCCTGATCTGTGGAGGAGTCCAGAGAGACCTTCTTTTTGCCCTCCCCCTTTCCCCTAGCTTACTCCCCCTTCCAAGAGCAGCTGAATCTTTATATGAATATTCCTGCTGAGCCAGCATCAGGCTAGTGGCACTCAGGACATTGAGGAGTGGAAGACAATTTAATTTGGGATAAAGAAAACTGTTAAAAAAGAAAACTTTAAATTTACTCCTTGAGGCTCAAAGGTAAATGATTGAAGTAGCTGAAATACAGTTAAAATAATTAGATTTTTCTATAACCTATACCCTTAAATGAAGTCTGAGATTAAATTAAGGTTAACAATATCAATGTCTGTGCCATGACTTAGTGTGGATCAAACTGTCTGCTTTGTAAGAGATATAGCTCTGAGCCAGGAAGAGTCTTAGGGACATTAGTTAAGCAGAGAATGGGACTGTTATTACTAAATACAGACTACCTTATTCTCTCATCCTCCAGCTTCTTCACCATGCTCATAATTACTGTGCATATAGGTTTTAATCACTGTGCTCGATGTAAAGTATTAAGATGAGATAGTGCCTGTCTTGAGATGCTTAGAATCAGGGAACTTTTACCCCTTGAGAGCTGGACCTGATTCAACAGGAAACTCATGTTGCTATGGCAATAATGCAGATGCCAAAGTCACAATTAGATCCCTCATATCCACCAAGCCTTCTTCTCATGCTAAATGAAGGAAGGGTCTTTTTCTCAGAATGACTAGGGAGGACCAGGGATTTAGACAAGGTTCCACGGGGTCAAGAACCAAGTGAGTTGGTTCGTGCAAGTTCCCTTTGTGTATACACCTGTGTGCAGTGCATAGAAGGTTTGGCATGATCAATATGTGCTCACTAAATGTAAACATAAATATACATTTGGTGCAATAAAGAGGCGGATGAAGTACTTTAGGGATTCTTAGTAGATAATTTCAAAGTATAAAATACTAAATGCTCAAAAACATCAGGATAAAAAATGACAGTCAACATTGTTCCTTTAATTTTAGCTCACTTCTCTCAAGTTTTATCTTTCATGGAGATAAAATCTCTTTTATGACTCTAGACATCAGATGTTTATATCATAGTACAAATAGAACTTCACCTGTAGGATGGCAAAAATTCATGCATGAACTTACAGGAAGAAGAAAGGAAATTAAATAATCGGCTCTCAAGTTTCTGAGAAGGACATTCCCAATGCTGTTCCTGTAGAGAATTGCTAGCCTTTCCTTGAAACATCCATTGATAACTTGGGTTCCTGGTGCCTCGGTAACTCCCTAGAGTCTGGGATTTCCCAGAGGGCGTACCTCTGGGAGATTCCAGAGCAGAAGCCGGAGAAGGGTGGCGGGATCCTTGGTTGTGAGCCCTTCCCGTCCAGCCCTCAGGGGTGCTGCTGTGGGGACGCTGGCCAGCGTTGGACTCTCACAGGCTCAGGGTATCTACTTAACTGGAAACATGCTCCTCAGTCACAGCCAAGACCCGCGACCTTTCCTCAAATGGTTCTTGTTGTGTGAGTCAGCATGTGAGTCATTTGGTTAATAACAATTTCCTGTCTGTTCCAGACACCCCCTGGGAAATTTGGATCTCTTCTGATTGGGGAGGAATCCTTGGGCCAGTTGTTAAGGCCACCAGTTTGAGATTCCTTGTCAGTGAAGTGAACACTCTGGAGGTCTGGAGGTGCTGTAGCTCCCTGAACTGCAGAAGAACTGACAGTGCTACGGTAAGACCGCTGACCTAAAGCGTCAGAAGATGGCCTGTCAGTTACCATTTTTCTCCCAGGCAATTATGAAATGTTGGCAAAATAATGCCGGACTTTTACATGCCTGCGATGGCTTGATGTTCCCTCTCAAACTCGTGCTAAAGTTTAATTGCCAGTGGAACAGTATGAAGAGGCGATTGGACATGGGGGATCTGTCCTTGTGAGTGGTTGATCATTCGAGTGGGAGTTTGTTTCTTCTAAAAGGAGGACTTTGCCATTTTTTTGTCTGTTGCTCTTGGCCTTTCCTTTTCTTGTCATGGGATAATGTGACAGGAAGATTCTCTCCAGATGCCCGTGGGTGCCTTGGTCTTGGACTTCCCAGCCTACAGAACTTGAGAAATACATTTCTGTTCATTATAATTTGCCCAGTCTCAGGCATTTTGCTCTATCAGCATAACTCAACTGAGACTACTGAAATGAGCATATATAATTGTTTAGGGTGGAAACATTCATTCATTCATTTATTCGTACATGCCGTGGACTTCGGTTACTTCCCAGCATCCATCCCATCCCTTCCCCATTATATAGTAATAGTAACAATGAGGTAGAATGGACACACCACTAGTTCTTGAGGTGGGTATTAAGGGCCAAAGCTAATCCTATCCTCCTTGGTACAATGTTCACATTAGGGCTGGGCACTCCAATCAAGCATAAGTTGACCAGGACAAAGCATTTTCTTGTTCAAACCTAGGTCATTCCCTTCATGCTAAGTTAGAAACTGTTATTTAGGTAGAGAAAAGTTACTCTGTTTTTCCTGGGTACAGAAAAGCATCTATGTAGCTCTGACAACTACAGTAGAGTCAAACATGCTGTGGCCACCCTAGCCATAGGTTGAAGTTGACAACATCCAAGAAAAAAGATAGACAAAAAGAAACTGGTGATGTCTACAAGCTCCTGGATAAAACCAAAGACCACTCTTCTGCATTGCAATTTTTACAGGAGCTGAAATATTTCCTTTATTATTTAAGTCAATTTGAGTTGGGTTTTCTGTTATTATTGACAGAAAGAACAATTAATGGCATAATTAAGTTCAGTTATCATCCCATCATGTATTCTACACATTCTTATGAGTGGTGTACTATGTGTGAGGCAGCGGGCAGAGTCCCTCAGTGAGAACGGACAGACTTGAATAGTAAGTGCTAAATGCAGGTCGACATACACATGGTGCAGAGGGAACACGGAGGAAAGAACCCTAAACACACTTGATGGAGGTCTTCAGGGCAGCTTGGTGAGGAGGCGGCACTACTGTCCCAGTCGGATCTGGAAATGAGGCACAGAGATGAGGCTGGCTGAATCGCTGGAGCTACCTTCTAAAGAATCTTTCACTTAGGTCAGGAAACTCTTTTTTTTTTTTTTTTTTCTTTTCTTTTGATGTGTAGCTATTAAGGAATTTCTATCTGCATTTCCTTTGTGAAGGCACATATGTCATGAGTTCTTAGCCTTTCTGGAATGGAAAGTGGTAGGTAAAACATTATAGATTAGAACATGGGTAGAGAGTGAAATTGTTTAGTCTCGAATCATGGTTGTGCTGTCTCCAAGTGCCTTAGTTTCCTCATTTAAAAAAAAAAATGGTTGCATTGAGATTCTTGAGAAGGTTAAATGATAATTTTTTAATATAATGGCAGGCACGCCTTATATTTACATTATGTAAGTTTTTAACCCTACTTACTTCATTTCTGATTTCAACTACTAATAATACTATTAATAAGTCACCTTTAGTGTGATGAAACAAATTAGTGCTGCTTTGAAAAAGCTGTTACCATGTGTAGTCTCTAATCTGGGACCTTGTTTTAAATGTTGGCCATCTATTTTTTTTTTTCATGTGGTTAGTGAACTCTTCATCTAAGTTGTTTAATGCAGTTCAGTGACTTTAGGTTTCCGATGCATATATGCATACCAATAGGTAGTCTAATTCATCCAAGGATAAATATACCACCCCCAAATGAAATATCTCCACAGATTAATGATAAAATTTAAAAACATATAGTAAGAAGTGTGCACTTGGAGGTTGACAGTAGCTCATGATGGATCTATGAAGTAGGTAAAGTAGGTGGGTCATCTGTGTAAGATATTTTCTAAGTAAAAACAAACAAACAAACACACAAAAAAACTTAATTAGGCATGTGCCAGGCATGGCCGATATTCATACTGGTGTTTACATCAGCGTGGCTACATTGGTTGGTGGTTGTTATTTTCTCTTCTGATTTATTAGTCATTTTTCTGACTTATTAAGGTTATACCATAGTACATAAAAGTATTTTGAACATCATCTGTGCAACTAAGGTTTCTACTCTTATGATATGTATAAAATTTAGAGGAAGGAAAGAGGGGTGCTGGGAAAGGAAAACTGTGGGCTCAATCACTTGAGAAGGGGTTCCCACCAGAACTGCAGGTGAAGATCTGGGAGAGAGACTGAGATAGCAGTAACTCAAGGCCATGGGGAGTGGGGCATCTGTCATCCAACACCAGCCAGGTCTGGGCCTACATCCTGCCTTCTCTCTCCACTCATTTGAAGGTCATTTAACTTCTGAATCACAGCTTAGGTGAATAATGCAGGCAGTGATTCTTACCACAAAGAGATTTTGGTAAAATTAAAAATGATCATTAGCTTGGAATCTGGCCTAAAGATCTAGTGAGTGCAGAAGGTGTCCATTGTTGTTATGGGTATCTGAATGACTAGCAGTGCTGGGAAGAAGCCCCTTGTTATATAGTATGACCTACTTAGATAAATAATATAGATGATGGATAGCTACCAAAATTGACCAGCTACCCAATAACTAGAGAAATTTTAAGGATTTCCAGAATAGCTCACTCCACTGTAGGTCTACTATATTAATAAGGGTCAAAATGTCACAACTTCAACATTTTAAGGTTACATTTTGCCTTACACAGGAGCAAACGCTTTCTCCAGGGCACTTCGTACTCTGCCATTTTATCTGTAGGCCTGATAAAGCATCCTGTTCCTATGAAATTCTCAGTGAATATGTCTACAGGAATGTGAGAAGCCTGTAATCAAAACTAGATCAGTACTAGAGATCCAGCTTTGCATATACGATATAGTTTACTCTTCTTGAGATGGTGTTGCCCTTACTTTAACTTCATGTTCAAAGTTTTCTTACAGAGTTGTGTCCTGTAATTGGATTATTTTGTTCTAATGCTACTTCCCACACTGGATTATAAGCTCCTTGAAATCAGACCCTATTTTACATGTTCCTTTCCAAAGATCTTAATAGCTGATAGATTCTCAACAAATATCAGCTATGAATTGATTTTTGAGATGGTTTGTCCTTCAATGGGTATATACAACAACATATATCATATTTGAGACTCAGTTTCAGTGACTCTCCAGTGAAAGTTCTTTGCCTCCTGGACTGGATGGACAAGTGACAGAGATGCAAGTCTCATGTCCACACATCTTACATTTCTCGTCATCGTAGTCACCTGTTCTGAATCACTCTTGCTTCTCTGTCTCCTCATTGTCAATCAGTGCCAGGGGTTGACAGCCCTCTGGTGTATGAGGCAGTACCTATCCCAGTATGTGCCTCCTGCGAACCTTATGCTCTGAATCAAACCAAACATCTTGCTTGCTTCTGTTTCCATTGATGGAAATTTCTAATGGAGTGACAGCTATTATACAATATATTATCATGACAAAGGGTGTGCAGAAATGAAGGGCAGCCCAATATTAAAGGAAGAACTCAGTGGAACAGATATTCCAAATCATCAGAGACTCAATCATGGTCTTGTTCCTGCCCCTTCTGGGTATGCATATTGGGGAAAAAGAAGTACATTTTTTTTTTTTCAGAGATGTGCTGAATGGAGAGGGCTGTATATCCTAACATAGCAGAATCATGTGAGCCACTGACATTTAATTCATAGCAGACACCAGTTACTCAGTAGCTATTTAATATAAGGTCCCACAAAAACATGAAGGATAAGCCGAAGTAATTACTTGACTTCAAATTCATGCTCGTTGACTGTCTCCTACCTCTCTGTTATTTGTCTTTTTTGTCCTTTTTCAGATACTGCTTCTGTCAATTTCTTTTCTTCTTGGAATGTATTCCCTATGTCTAGCTATGTCTTCAGATAAGAAAGTGTCAGTTTTGGAAGAGATACAGTATATGAAGATGACTTCTTAGACTTTCATGCATCCCTTTGGCAAAAAGGGAGTTTCCATTATGCAGTTAATCCAAGGAGAACTTGAATCTTAATTCTAAACAAGTTGTTTCATGTTGCTACTTGATGATTCAGAAAACCAGTGGGCAAATTGTTTCCCATTCTATCCAGATTCAAAGAGCCTTGAGTACTTTATTTTCATTTTCCATCCCATCTAGGATCTGTATGTCTTCAGTTCATCTGAATTATACACAAGGAAACCTAAACCCTCATAAATATGATTATCCCACACGAGACAAAGGCGCAAAAAATCATACATTGGAGAAAAGATAGCCTATTCAACAAATAGTACTGGGAAAGCTGGAAATTCATATCTAACAAAATGAAATTAAACCTTTATCCCTCACCTTGCACAAAAATCAGCTCCAAGTAAATGAAAGACATAGGTACTAGAACAGAGACCCTGCGCCTAATAGAAGAAAATCTAGGCCCAAAACTTCATCATGTCAGATTAGGACCTGATTTCCTTAACAAGACTCTTAAAGCTTTGCACTTCAAAAGTAAAATTAAGAATCAATAAATGGGATGGATTCAAACTAAAAAGTTTCTTCTCAGCAAAGGAAACAATCAATAATGCGAAGAGAGAGCTTAAAGAGTGAGAGAAAATCTTTCTTTTTTTAATTTTATTGTAAACAAATGGGATACATGTTGTTTCTCTGTTTGTACATGGCATAAAGGCATACCATTTGTGTAATCATAAATTTACATAGAGTAATGTTGTTTGATTCATTCTGTTATTTTTTCCCTTCCCCCCTCCCCTCCCACCCCTCTTTTCCCTCTATATGGTGCTTCCTTCCTCCATAGTTGCCCCCGTCCCTAACACTAACTCTAACCCTAACACTAACCCTTCCCTCCCCCCATTATGTGTCATCATCCACTAATTAGCGATATCCTTCGTCCTTTGGTTTTTGGAGATTGGCTTCTCTCACTTAGCATAATATTCTCCAATTTCATCCATTTGCCTGCAAATGCCATAATTTTATCATTCTTTATGCTTGAGTAATATTCCATTGTATATATACACCACAGTTTCTTTATCCACTCATCAATTGAAGGGCATCTAGGTTGGTTCCACAGTCTGGCTATTGTGAATTGAGCAGCTATGAACATTGATGTGGCTGTATCTCTATAGTATGCTGATTTTAAGTCCTTTGGGTATAGGCCAAGGAGTGGGATAGCTGGGTTAAACGGAGGGTCCATTCCAAGTTTTCTAAGGAATCTCCACACTGCTTTCCAGAGTGGCTGCACTAATTTGCAGCCCCACCAGCAATGTATGAGTGTACCTTTCTCCCCACATCCTCGCCAACACCTGTTGTTGCTTGTGTTCTTGATAATCGCCATTCTAATTGGGGTGAGATGGAATCTTAGGGTGGTTTTGATTTGCATTTCTCTTATTACTAGAGATGTTGAACATTTTTCCATATGTTTGTTGATTGCTTGTAGATCTTCTTCTGTGAAGTGTCTATTCATTTCCTTGGCCCATTTGTCAACTGGATTATTTGAATTCTTGGAGTAGAGTTTTTTGAGTTCTTTATAGATTCTGGAGATTAGTGCTCTATCTGAAGTATGATTGGCAAAGATATTCTCCCATTCTGTAGGCTCTTTCTTCGCATTGCTGATAGTTTCCTTTGCTGAGAGAAAGCTTTTTAGTTTGAATCTATCCCAGTGGTTGATTCTAGCTTTTATTTCTTGTGCTATGGGAGTCCTGTTAAGGAAGTCTGATCCTAGACCAACAAGGTGAAGATTTGGACCTACTTTTTCTTCTATAATCTGCAGGGTCTCTGGTCTGATTCCGAGGTCCTTAATCCATTTTGAGTATAGTTTCGTGCATGGTGAGAGATATGGGTTTAGTTTCATTCTGTTGCATAAGAATTTCCAATTCTCCCAGCACCATTTGTTGAAAAGGCTATCTTTTCTCCATTGCATATTTTTGGCACCTTTGTCTAGTATGAGAAAATTGTATTTATTTGGGTTTGTGTCCATGTCCTCTATTCTGTACCATTGATCTACCTGTCTATTTTGGTACCACTACCATGCCGTTTTTGTTACTATTGCTTTGTAGTAGAGTTGAAGATCTGGTATTGCAATACCCCCTGTTTCACTCTTCCTGCTAAGGATGGCTTTAGCTATTCTGGGTTTCTTATTCTTCCAGATGAATTTCATAATTGCTTGCTCTATTTCTGTAAGGTACATCATTGAGATTTTTATTGGAATTGCATTGAATTTGTATAGCACTTTAGGTAGTATGGCCATTTTGACAATATTAATTCTTCCTATCCAAGAACATGGAAGATCTTTCCATCTTCTAAGGTGTTCTTTAATTTCTTGCTTTAGTGTTGTATAGTTCTCATTGTAGAGGTCTTTCACCTCTTTTGTGAGATTGATTCCCAAGTATTTTATTTTTTTTGAGGCTATTGTGAATGGGGTAGTTTTCCTAATTTCTCTTTCTGAAGATTCATCACTTATGTATAAAAATGCATTGGATTTATGAGCATTGATCTTGTAACCTGCTACTTTACTAAATTCACTTATGAGTTCTAAGAGTTTTTTGGTGGAATTTCCAGGTTCCTCTAAATATATAATCATGTCATCAGCGAACAGGGATAGTTTGAGTTCTTCTTTTCCAATTCGTACCCCTTTAATTTGTTTGGTTTGTCTAATTGCTCTGGCTAGAGTCTCAAGAATGATGTTAAATAGAAGTGGTGAAAGAGGGCATCCCTGCCTTGTTCCAGATTTTAGGGGGAAAGCTTTCAGTTTTTCATCATTTAGAATGATATTAGCCATGGGCTTAGCATAAATGGCCTTTACAATGTTAAGGAATGTTCCTACTATCCCTATTTTTTCTAGTGTTTTGAGCATGAAGGGGTGCTGTATTTTATCAAATGCTTTTTCTGCACCTATTGAAATAATCATGTGATTCTTGACTTTAAGTCTATTGATATGGTGAATTACATTTATTGATTTCCTGATGTTGAACCAACCTTGCATCCCTGGGATGAAACCCACTTGATCATGGTGCACTATCTTTTTAATATGTTTTTGTATGCGATTTGCTAAAATTTTGTTGAGAATTTTTGCGTCGATGTTCATTAAGGATATTGGTCTGAAATTTTCTTTCCTTGATGAGTCTCTGTCTGGTTTAGGTATCAGTGTGATATTGGCTTCATAGAATGAGTTTGGGAGGGTTCCCTCCTCTTCTATTTTATGGAATACTTTGAGAAGTATTGGAATGAGCTCTTCTTTAAAGGTTTTGTAGAACTCGGCTGAGAACCCATCTGGTCCCGGACTTTTCTTTGTTGGTAAGCTTTTGATGACTTCTTCTATTTCAGTACTTGAAATTGGTCTATTTAAATTGTGTATGTCCTCCTCGTTCAGTTTAGGCAATTCATATGTCTCTAGAAACCTGTTGATGTCCTCGAAATTTTCTATTTTGTTGGAGTATAGATTTTCAAAATAGCTTCTAATTATATTTTGTATTTCAATCCTGTCTGTTGTGATATATCCTTGTTCATTCCGAATTTTAGTGATTTGGGTTTTCTCTCGTCTTCCTCTTTGTTAGTGTGGCTAAAGGTTTATCAATTTGTTTATTTTTTCGAAGAACCAACTATTTCTTTTGTCAATTTTTTGTATTGTTTCTTTTGTTTCAATTTTATTGATTTCATCTCTGAGTTTATCTATTTCCTGTCTTCTACTACTTTTGGTGCTGGTCTGTTCTTCTTTTTCTAGGGCTTTGAGCTGTAGTGTTAGGTCGTTTATTTGTTGAGTTTTACTTCTTTTATTAAATGTGCTCCATGAAATAAATTTCCCTCTAAGTACTGCTTTCATAATGTCCCAGAGATTTTGATATGATGTTTCTTTGTTCTCATTTACCTATAAGAATTTTTTAATTTCCTTCCTAATATCTTCTGTTATCCATTCATCATATAATAGCATATTGTTTAATCTCCAGATGTTGGAATAGTTTCTGTGTTTTACTCTTTCATTTATTTCTAACTTCAATCCATTATGATCTGATAGAATACATGGTAGTGTCTCTATCTTCTTGTATTTGCTAACATTAGCCTTATGGCATAATATATGGTCTATTTTAGAGAAGGATCCACGTGCTGCTGAGAAGAAAGTGTATTCGCTCTTGGTTGGATGGTATATTCTATAAATGTCTGTTAAGTCTAAATTATTGATTGTGTTATTGAGATCTATGGTTTCTTCAATTTTTGTCTGGAAGATCTGTCCAGTGGTGAGAGAGGCGTGTTAAAATCACCTAGTATTATTGTATTATGGTCTACTTGGTTTCTGAAATTGAGAAGGATTCGTTTGACATACATGGATGAGCCACTGTTTGGGGCATAGATGTTTATGATTGTTATATCTTGCTGATTTATGCTTCCCTTAAGCAGTATGAAATGACCTTCTTTATCCCTTCTGACTAACTTTGGCTTGAAGTCCACATTGTCTGAAATGAGGATGGATACTCCAGCTTTTTTGCTGAGTCCATGTGCATGGTATGTCTTTCCCATCCTTTCACCTTTAGTCTATGGGTATCTTTTTCTATGAGGTGAGTCTCTTGTAGGCAACATATTGTTGGATCTTTCTTTTTAATCCAATCTGCAGTCTATGTCTTTTGATTGATGAATTCAGGCCATTAACGTTCAGGGTTATTATTGAGATATGATTTGGTTTCCCGGTCATTTGGTTCATTTTTTAAATTTTATTTATTTATTTGTTTGACACAACTTGGTTCCTCCTTTATTTGACAATTCCTTTAGGATAATTCCTCCCTTTGCTGATTTGCTTCTTTGTTTTTCATCTCTTCCTCATGGAATATTTTGCTGAGAATGTTCTGTAATTCTGGCTTTCTTTTTGTAAATTCTTTTAGCGTTTGTTTATCATGGAAGGATTTTATTTCATCGTCAAATTTGAAGGTAAGTTTTGCTGGGTATAAGATTCTTGGTTGGCATCCATTTTCTTTCAGGGCTTGAAAAATGTTGTTCCAGGCCCTTCTAGCTTTTAGGGTCTGGATTGAAAAATCTGCTGATATCCGTATTGGTTTCCCCCTGTATGTAATTTGGTTCTTTTCTCTCACAGCCTTTAAAATTCTGTCTTTATTTTGTATGTTAGGTATTTTCATTATAATGTGCCTTGGTGTGGGTCTGTTGTAATTTTGTGTATTTGGAGTCCTATAAGCCTCTTGAACTTGATTTTCCATTTCATTCTTCATTTTGGGAAATTTTCTGATATTATTTCATTGAATAGATTGTTCATTCCTTTGGCGTGTTTCTCTAAGCCTTCCTCAATCCCAATAATTCTTAAATTTGGCCTTTTTTATGATATTCCATAATTTTTGTAGATTCTGTTCATGATTTCTTACCATCTTCTCTGTTTGTTCAACTTTGTTTTCAAGGTTAAATATTTTGTCTTCAATGTCTGAGGTTCTGTCTTCCAGGTGTTCTATCCTACTGGATATGCTTTCTATGGAGTTCTTAATTTGGTTTATTGTTTCCTTCATGTCAAGGATTTCTGTTTGGTTTTTTTCATTATCTCTAACTCTTTATTGAAATGATCTTTTGCTTCCTGTATTTGCTCTTTTAACTGTCAATTGGTGCGATCATTCAATGCCTGCATTTGTTCTTTCATCTCATCATTCAGTGCGTGCATTTGCTCTTTCATCTCATCGTTTGCTTTCCTGATCATTTTAATTATGTACATTCTGAACTCTTTTTCTGTCATTTCTTCTGCCATGCTGTCATTGGGTTTTATTGATGTAACATCTAGATTTGTTTGCAGCATTTTCTTTCCTTGTTTTCTCATATTGTTCAGGTATCAGTGGACCGCTGAGATATTGTAGGTTTCCTCTATTGACTTACAATGTCCCTGAAGATTTCTATATATATCCCCTCTTAGCCTTCAGTAGGCTGAAGTCTTGGAGGAAGTTGATAATGCGGTGCTCCACAAGGGAGCTGCCTCTCTAGGAGTGGTGGCCTTCAGGTGGGGTATATTCCCTGCTAGTGGGCAGAGGTGCCTCCACTTGTTGACCAATGGTCATCCAAAGGGGACCTAGGCTGCGGGCTGAGGCAAGGCCTGTTTGGGCCTGTGTCTCTGGTTTTACCATCCTTGTGGGGAAACCTCACCCAGCAGGGAAGACTCACCCGGTGGGGAGGCCTCGTTGGTCAGTTCCCTCCTAGAGGTTCCCTTCAATTTACAGCTACCGCCTGGGCTGGGCTGCCTTCCTCTGCAAAGTTCCCAGGTGCCCGGTCCTACCTCGTGGGTCTGGGAGCCTCACCCTTCACAGATGAATCTCCCTAGGCTGCCCCTCCTCAGAGAATCTGCCCGCAGTCCTGGAAACTTCGCTGCGCCCCTAAGCGTGTCTCTGTGGGGCTCTTCTACCAAGAAGCCTCCACGATCCTGGGACCCTGCTGTGCACCTAATCGCCTGGCTATGCGGCCCCTCCTCTGAGCAGCCACCTGGGGCCCCGGACAATTGCTCTGAGTCCCAGAGACCCACCACACACCTCTTCCTCCAGACAGCCGCCCAGTATTCCGGTGCGGTCACTAGGAGTCCAAGCAACTCACTGCGTGCCTCCTCCCACCAACCACCCGTAGCCCTGGGCAATCAATCACTCCGAGTCGAAATGACCCTCCCCGTTCCTCCTCCTCCTCCTGGTAACCTCCCAGGTGTTCAGGAGCGGTCACTCTGAGTGGCTCTGAATCCATGTGTCCCGCTGCACGCATCCTCTGGGCAACCGCCCAGAGCTCTGGTGCGGCCACTAGAGACCAAGCAACCCACTGCGCTCCTCCTCCAGGCAGCCCCCCTGTGTTCAGGAGCGGTCGCTTTAAGTCCAAACAACTCACCACTCGCCTTCTCCTCTGAGCAGCCGCCTGGAGCGCTAATGCAGTCACTGCGAGTCCAAACGACCTGCCACGCTCCTCCTCCTCCTCCTCCTCCTCCTCCTCCTCCGGGCAGGCCCCGGTGTTCAGAAGTGGTCTGAGTCCAAACAGCTCGCCACGCAGCTTCTCCTCTGGCAACCACCTGCAGCTCTGGTGCAGTCACTCCGAATCCAAGCGGCCACGCTCCTCTTCCTCCTCCTCAGGGCAGGCCCTGGTGTTCTGAGTCCACACAGCTCTCCTCGCCACTCCTCCCCTGGGCAGCCGCCGGCGCCCCAGTGGTTGCTCCGAGTCCCAGCGCTGCTGCGTTCCGGGACTACCGTCCCATCCTGGATGCCTCCCCAATGGGAGAGACTCACCCAGCTGCTTTGAGTTGGTCCCAAGTCTCTCAATATCTCCTCTTTTGAATCCTGAGTCCTGGAGCAACATGAAATGCAGCCACTCTCTAGGCCACCATCTTGAAACCCTGTGAGAGAAAATCTTTACTGCACACACATCAGAGAGCACTAAGTTCCAGGATATATAAAGAACTCAAAAAACTTAACTCCAAAGTGATGAATAACCCAGTTGATAAATGGACTAAGGAACTGAGCAGATGATTCAGAGAAGAAGAAATACAATCAATCAACAAATATATGAAAAAGGGTTCATCATCTCTAGCAAGTAGAGAAATGCAAATCAGAACTATTCTATGATTTAATCTGACCAGTCAGAATGGCAGTTATCAAGAATACAAGCAAAAATAACAGAATGAATCAAACAACATTACCCTATGTAAATGTATGATTACACAAATGGTATGCCTTTACTCCATGTACAAACAGAAACAACATGTATCCCATTTGTTTACAATAAAAATAAATATATTAAAAAAAAGAGATGGAAAAGAAAAAGAATACAAGCAAAAGTAAGTATTGCCGAGGATGTGGGGGCAAAGGTACTCTCATACATTGCTGGTGGGACTGCAAATTGGTGCAGCCACTC
This sequence comes from Sciurus vulgaris, assembly GCF_902686455.1. Taxonomy (NCBI): domain Eukaryota; kingdom Metazoa; phylum Chordata; class Mammalia; order Rodentia; family Sciuridae; genus Sciurus; species Sciurus vulgaris. The sequence goes on from NC_136461.1 coordinate 193,633,824, forward strand.
TGGAAAGCAGTATGGAGATTCCTCAGAAAACTTGGAATGGAACCACCATTTCACCCAGCTATCCCACTCCTTGGTTTATACCCTAAAGACTTAAAATCAGCATACTACACTGACACAGCCACATCAATGTCTATAGTAGCTCACTTCACGATAGCTAAACTGTGGAAACGACCTCGATGCCCTTCAACAGATGAATGGATAAAGAAACTGTGGTACATATATATGAAGGAATATTGCTCAACCTTAAAGAAGAATGAAATTATGGCATTTGCAGGTAAATGGATGGAACAGGAAAATATCATGCTAAGTGAAATAAACCAATCCCCCAAAACCAAAGACTGAATATTTTCTCTGATAAGCAGATGCTCATCCACAGTTGTGGGCAGGGATAGGGAAGAATGAAGGAACTTTGGATTGTGCAGAGGGAAGTGAGGACAGGGGTGGGGCAATGGGGACAGGAAGACAGTAGAACAAGGCAGACATCAATATCCTGTATACATGTATTATACTACTGGAGTGACTTAGCTCTATGTACAGCCAGAGGAATGAGAAGTTATGCTCCATTTGTACACAATGTGTCAAAATGCATTCTACTGTCATGTATAACTGATTAGAACAAATTTAAAAAAAAAGATGTATACCAGGAAAGAGTATGATGTCAGTAAATTTTTTGCATTTAATAGGAAATTTTATTAAAGGAAAATTTGTATTATCCTTTCCTTTAACTTTACCTTACTTTTCTCAGTATTTTCACTTTATTCTCAGAAGTAAAATACTTCATTATTGTAAAATACTTTGATATGACAGCATGGAGCTGACATGTTTCTCAGACAAGATGATCAAAAACATCATTTCCCACAATGATAGAAAGCACAGAAGTCAATATCCCTCCCGAAATACTCGAATTATGTTTGTCTAGAGAAATAATTCACAACATTTTGGTGATAAGTATGAGCACTGTCTTAGAATGGATTCCACTGAAACAGACTCAGAGACTTGGAGTTTTGTGCCAAAGTTTACTGGGAACCTGTCTTGGGAGACTCACCTGTAAAGAATTCAGTCAAGTAGAAATAAGCAGAGAAAAAAATTGGCCCTCATTTCAGAAGAAACTGAGCACAACTGATCCAACAGTAAACTCTGTGGCTGGGATGGTCTTGGTAGAGATTTTGTCAACTTCAGCCAGTAATTTGCCATTTGCCAAGTCCTTATAGGGGTCATAACTTTGTAAGAGGTAATTCACTGAAGCTAAGAGCAATTTCCAGTAAGCATCACAGCTGTGAGTGATCAGCACCTATGGAATGAGGGATGGGCATGCTGGCTTTGAAAAGAGGATTTGTAATGCTAGAATGTTAATAATAGATCATTGACTCTTGGAGTCTGGTATCCAGGCAAGCAGCATCAGTATCACCTGGAAATTTGTCAAAAATGCAGATCTAAACTGGAAATTCTTTGTGTGCTGCGGAACAATCTAAAGTAAAGAAAAATTTCCAGGTAATTCTGAGGTACCCAAATGTTTGAGAACCACTTGTACTGTAGTATATATTGTAAGCACAAAGATAGCACCAACAGAAATATTTTATCAAATTACTTTTTGCATGTTTAAGAGCTTTCTTTTGGATAATGAATGTATTGACTTCTGTATCTGATCACTGATGTTATCGTATATATTGGAAAATCAGACATGATTTAATGGTTCAGTCAGTTGGGCTCACAATGGCCAATTGTCAAAATCCCCAACATTAAGTAAATAGATAATGCTGTGGGCACCTAACAAAGGAAATGGCCAAGAGGAGTAATTGAGGAAGACAAACAAGAGATACAGACATCATTTATGTCCTTCCTTGTTGGAATTTTGCAAGTCCAACATAGTGAAAACCTCTAACTTGCATCAGGATGAATTCAGATAGGTACCAAATGTCTGCACTTTTGCTTTTGAGAAAACAATTATAGTCTTCCTGTTCTTATAGAAAATTTATACAAACATTGATTGACCATGAAGATAACATCGATAGCTAAGGGGAAAAAATACTGCCAAATGGTACATGATATGGTATTGACAAAGTGTGGATTTTCTATAGACCATGAAAATCAGAACATGTTTTTAAAATGAAGAAAACAGGAAACCAAAGATGAAAGTGCTTATTCATTAAATCCTGTTTCTGAGTTCAGTTACATAGTTCATTGCATATCTGGTATCCTTGCCTCTAAATATGAATCAGAATACTCATGTTTTAAAAACCTTTAAGATGTTGCAATATTTCAAATCTAGTTTATCCAGCCTGGGATTCCATTACCTGCCTGTAAGAACTATTAGAGAAAAAAAAAATAGATTGAAGGACACTTTGCCATTCATATTGATATTCGCCTATGGTATTCACCTCGCTCAATTTCTTTGGATTGACAAATGTGCAACATATTTAACAAACAATGGCTTAGTCCTTTCTTTTTTCCAAATAGCATTTGGAGTTCATTTACTTTTCCATCTACAACCCAATTATTGGCTGGGCTCTTGCAGCTTCCAAAAACCACTTTTACTGGATGAGTGGGAGGCTTAGAAAACTGGGAATACTTAATTAAATGCAATATTTTTTTTCCAATAAATCCCCCTTGGTGCACTCATTTTTAATAGCATCTTATGCTTTTATAACTCTAGGACAACTGGTCATGGGTTTACTAACAGGCAGATTTGTCAAGCTGTGGTTAAGTCCATAGATGATCTCAAGTGCCTCCTCAAATCTGTTACTGTATTTTGTAGGTTGGATTTCCAATTGATTTGGAAGATGAAAATGTCCTCACTTCAATCCTGAGGGCTGTTCAGTTCATCTCATAGAAGTCTCTTTGGAATATGAAATTTTCAAATTCTCTCCTACAGAGAAAATTAATATTCCTAAAGCTATTTTCTTCCTTGAGACTTCTAAGTAAAAATGTTGACTTCTCAATACTGTGGAAGAAAGGCTTTCTAAAAGAGTATTCACATGTATCTCAGGAAGATGTTATTCTAGATTCTACTCATACAGTATCTCATGTTCCTTTGGCTGAAAGGAAAATCCTTTTTCATTATCACTTACAGAAACAGAATAACGACGATAAGCTATTTCATAGTTCTCATTACTTAACATTTATCCAGTGCCAGAAAGGATCTGGATAGTCCAAGAAACACTAAATTATGGCCCTATTAGGTTTTTATTAAGTAAAAATGATCTAATTTAAATAGTAAAGAAATGTATGCCAAAATAACTAAGAGTGAAATTCAAATGACTCGCTATAAATACTTATAGGAAAGCAAGGGGATAGATATGTTAGCCTGATTTAACCTTTCTGTAGTGTGTACATATATCATAAATCAATAAATTGTTTAGAAGGAAATTCAATGTGGCATACATAAAAATTTGAACACAAGATAGATTAAATGCCTTTATTGACATAGTTTATGAGCAATGTTGTGTTTGCTGTTCAGAATGCCCTGCACACTTCACGGGAAGCATAGCTCAGAGCCTTTTGCACAGGCGATACTTCTGTACACAGACTACAGCATCCACTGAATTGTATGACCTTGGGAGAGTCACTTATTCACTTTATCACTGGTTATTCTCTAAAAAATAAGGAACAATAAAATAGTCCCTTCATTGGATTGTTGTAAAAATTAAATGAATAAAAATCTGAAGGAGTTAGACCACTCTCCAGCACATTTTGAGTGCCGTATAAATGTGAGCTCTTATCATTGCATCATTATCACATCATGGCAGAAGCAATGCTCTCTGCTTTCCACACAACATCCTCTTCCAGAACATTAAATGGGTGATATTTTACTAGCCTCCTTTGTAGCTCAGGTGTTACCATATGACTGAATCCATCTGGTAGATGCCATATGAGTGAACTTTGCATATCCTTTCCAGTCCAAAGCACTTGAAGAACCACCTTGCCCTCTTGATTCCTTCCTTTTCCCATCACAGGAATAATGTATGAAGATGGGTCTGTGGAAAGGCAGACTCCATACATATCAACGGTGTTCCTGTTCATAAGATAGAGCCGACTTTATCGCTTACTTCATAGGAAAGACCACTTCACAATCACAATGCAGTAGTCTGAATTGGAAGAAAAAACATAAGAATTTTGAAGGAAAGGATTCCAAGAATCCTAGGGCACTGTCAGCTGATGTCTTCCATTGAGTAATTGATGAGCGTTGTTGGACTTTCCTGTAAATAACAACTGTATTATTTGCTTTCTCAGGGCAATAGTGGAAGATTAAAAAGGCTAATGACATATCAGAGTCATGTAGATGTAGTCAGTAAGGTGTGGGCTCATTTTCAGTATCTAGACTGTGTGTGGTTAGATGAGTTGTGTCTCAGTGTTATCACAGATTGAGTAAACCTGGATCCCTGAGTCACAGAATGGAGGAAGGCCCCTGCTGATTGGCAATGATGTAAAGTGAACAAGGAAGAAATAAGATTTTTGTTCTGATAAAATGATTTGAACTTTTGGAGTTATCTTAGTCTAGCCTACATTAAATTGTCCCGACGAATAAATTTCTGCAAGATAGAATGATATGTGTGAATGCTATAAAAACAGATGTAGGATATTGTTACATACTTCAGGGAATATGTCTCCCTAGAAAAGAGGAAAGAACTTGGCCTGGTATTATGGCTCAGTGGTAGAGAGCTTGGCTGGCATGTGTGAGGCCCTGGGTTTGATCCTCAGCACCACATAGAAATGAACAAATAAAATAAAGGTCCATCAACAACTAAAAATTTTTTTAAAAGAAATAGGCAAGAACTGTAGCACAGTGAAATTTTAGGGTTTTCATACAATGGATGGTGTTTACACAATTCAGAGAACTCTACATGCACACACTTGTGAAGATACGTGGAAGGAACAATTAGCTTCCCATGTTTTATTCTTTGCATCTCAATTGATAGCTTAGGTGTTCCAAAGGCACAAATTTAAATCATAGCAAAAATAAAGAGAACAACATTAAAATAAAAAGAACAAAGCAAAGAAGCAATAAATCAATAAACCACAGAAATCTGATTTGTTACCCTGGTATGTCTTCAAAATTTGTACATATAGAGATGGTTGGATTGTGCTGATGCTATCCATTTTATAAGTATGCCAAGTTTTTGCTATCTAATAAAATCCATAGGAATATGTCAAAGTACCTGACATCTGTGGTTGTTTAGAGGAAAATCAACAATTATAGCTTCCATCTATTATGTTAGTATAGATATTTTAAGTGGGAACTGTGAAAATCGATGCTATATTAATGGCTGCCCCACATATATTTTCCAAAATATTCATTTAAGCTAAATGCTGCCAAATGCTGATTATTATGAATGAACACAGGAAGTTGAGGTTTTATTTCAAGTGCTTAACCACACTGAATGTTATATGGTCAATAATTACCCAAGACATAGCATTCGTTTCTTCTAAGAGGAGGGAGGCATTAAATATGTGGTTGGGTAAGAGATATTTAACATTTTGCCTAGTACCACCCGAAGGACAATTTCCCAAGTAGTCAAGGATATTTGACAAGACTACCTCTTTCTGCAGACAAATTCCACATACTAATGTTAATTTCATGAACAAATCCCTTGTTGGGATTTCCTATGAGTAGGTTACAGGCTCTGTTATAGGGTTATCCCATTGAATTCCTAACTCAAAGACTTGCTGTCAGTCAGTATATTTTTACAATGTTGCAGCACTATCCACAATAATCAAGAGGTGGAATCAACCTAAGCATCAATAAATGGATGAATGGCTAAAGAAATGTGGTGTATATTCACAATGGAATACTGGTCATCCATAAAGAATGTCATTTTAACAACATGGATGAATCTAGAGAACTTTCCATTAAGTAAAATAAGCCAGTCACAGAATGACAAATAACATGATCTTAGTCATATGTGGAATCTAAAAAAGAAGATTTATGGAGTAGAGAGTAGAAGGTTGGTATCAGATGCTTGAGTGGTTTGGGAGTAGGAAGAGACGGTCAAAAAATTGGGCTTGGGTTTTTTTTTTTTTTTTTTTTCTGTTTCGAATAAGGTTTTTTCCTATACTCCCAAAGAAAGAGTAGAATGACAATAGAAAGAGTAATAAGTTTCCCATGAGATCTAAAAGCATCCTGATCTGAATGAACTCAGTTGACCTAAATAACTTTAATGTACTCTTTTGCAGTAGTTGAGCTTGTGTATAACAGGAATGAATTCGTTTCTCCAGAAAAATAGAATCAATATAACAGATATAGTTCATAGATACATGTGTAGATATGAGATTTTGTTATGAGAATTGAGTTGTGCAATTATGAAATTGAGAAGTCTCAAGATTTGCTCTCTGCAAACGGGAGGGTCAGGCTGCTGGTGTAAGTCCTGGAGGCTGCAGGCCAGAGAACCAGGACTTCAGATGGCCAAGGGTAGTAGTGGGCAAATGTCTCTGCTCAAAGGAAGAGCAAAAATTCTCCTTCCACCTTTTTGTTTTTTTCAGGCTCTCAAGAGATTTGGATTATTCCTGCTCATTTTTGGTAAGGGGGATCTTCTTCACTCAATTTACTGATTCAAATGCTGAGCGCTTTCAGAATGCCTTTGCAGACATATCCAGGAATAATGCTTTACCAATGCTCTGGGCTTCCCTTAACTTGTCAAGTTGACATAAAATTAACCATTAGGAGTGTTGACTTGTCTATCTGGCATGGTGGTTTGAGTGTGTCTGACTCCTGTAGTAGGTGGGAAAGCCTGGAGTAGAAGCATCAAGATTTCCTGTGTCCCCATGTACTAATGCCTTTTTGCTGTGACTACTAAGAGATGCATGGGAGGAGCTCCAACGAGAGTGTGCCGTGGTTCTCCAGGGCCGCAGGAAGCTGATGGGGCAGATCTGCTGAGGTTCTTGGAACTCACAACAGATTTCAGCAGACTCCTGACAATCACATTCCTGGGCTCCACAGGCACCTGAGAATATTATCCACTTCTTCCCTTACGGCCAATACTTCTTTAGGACAAGAACTAGGTTGCAGCTTCTCCAGCCCCTCCAAGGTTGGTATTACTTTTCATTCCCTGTCTTATCCATTGTCACTTTTAACACAATGAATGTGTTCTGTTTTATTGGTGAAAACCTGTGGAATATACGGAGGGATAGAGAACCAAATAGGAAAATCAAGTTGGAAATTTTCCAATGCTGTACTCCCCCAACATTATGTAAGAGTAAGAAGAAGTTGTTGGTAGATTCTTGCCTTTTAGCTGTAAAGAGTTTCTGGTAGCTAAAAACTGATGTTTGCAAGATGAGGCAATAAGCAAAACAGGCCCAAAGAAATGCAGAGCTAAAGGCAGTGGTGCCAGCTTTACTTATCAGCCAACAACAGTGATCCATGTGTCTCCATTGAAATCCTTCCTTGATTACTGGGTAACCAAGGAACATATATATAGGGAAGAAAAGCACAGAACACACATTACCTGCTACTCAAAATCATTGTCATTGGCATCACTTGGGTGAGTGCTTGTTAGAAATACAGAACTTTCAGTATTTTAACAATATGCGGATGAGATCAGTTTAGGCATTAGCATTCAGAAGCAGGAAGAGGGAGAACTTGTTAAAAAAGATTGCTCAGTTCCACCCCAATCATAATTGTTTCAGATTTAATTGTCTGGGGTGTGGCCCAGGCAATGGGATGTTTAAAAGCTCCTCAGAGGATTCCACTTACTGGCCCAAGTTTAAGAGACAGTTTTGCAGAGCTCTGGTATGTTCTGCATACCTGCAAGAGATTTGTCCTGGCTGGTGAATTAACTGTAATGACTCAGAATTTGTTTCCAGGTACATTTTATCCTAAATAGCTCCATTGAATCCAAGTCGCAAGCTCTTGTACCAGGACTAGAATGTCTGGACTTTTGCCAGTGTTTTACTGGGCTGCCTGGCTAAGCTAGCACTCGATTGTCAAGTTCTTTCTGAGAGTTAGGCCTGCAGTTCAGCTATTAGCTGTAAAGTACATGGATACCGTTTTTGGAGGTATTGAGATAGTTTTGTGGTCTAAATAGCTAGTCTTTCTAAGGGCACAGGGCATAAATTTTCTATTATTTCTGTGAGAAATCACCACAAATGTAGTGGCTTAAAATAACACTAATTTATTATCTTGCACATTCGGAGGTCAGAAGTCCAAAATGAGTCTCATGGGGCTAAAATCATGGTGTCGTGGAGATGCATTCATTTTTTAAAGTTTCAGGAGAAAGTGTTTCTTTTTCTGTTTCATCTGCTATTGGTCACCACCATGCACTCGCAGTCGAAAAGCACAGGCCACCCAGATACTTCCTTCAGAGTGCTTTTTCTGTAGGGTGCATTTTTTTTTTTTAATGGAATCTGTGGCATCATGAAGTTATAGGTACACCATTTTATAGAAAATTTAAATTAGGCATTTTTCTTCTTTTTTAAATTTTTCAATCCATTGTTTTTAGTTATACATAACAGTAGAATGTATTTTGACATATCATACCTATATGGAGTATGACTTCCCATTTTAGTGGTTGTACATGATGTGGAGTTACACTGATTGTATATTCATGTATGAACCTAGAAAAGTTATGTCTGATTTATTCTATGGTCTTTCCCACCCATCCCACCTCCTGTTCCCTGACACCCCCTCTCCAATCTACTGAACTTCCATTCCTCCCTCCTTCCTGTCTATTTTGAGTCAGTATTCACATATTAGAAAGAACATTCAGCCTTTGGATTTTTTGGGATTGGCTTATTTCATGTAGCACAATAGTCTCTGGTTCTATCCATTTACTGGGAAATGCCATAATTTCATTCTTCTTTATGGCTGAGTGATATTCCTTTGTGTTAATAACATTGGCAATAACATTTGCCAATATTGCTCTCATAAGCACCCTGTTAAGTTCATTACCTATGGCAATAGACTCAAATTGCCTTACTCTTTTCCTGTTTGTTCCATCCATTAATAACACTGACATCTAACATGCTATATATTGTATATCCTTCATTTATTGTATACCTACCCATGGTAGAATGCAGGGAAATGAGAATAGAACCTTAACATCTTCCTTATTTTGACTGCTACTTTATCTTTAGTGCCTGGCATGTAATAGCAGTCAGTAAATATTTGCTGAATGAATGTGATATGGTTTAGATCTGAGGTTCCTCCAAAAGCTCGTGTGTGAGACAACGTAAGGATATTCAGAGATGAAATGATTGGGTCATGAGAGACCTAACCTAATCAGTGAAATGATTCACATATACTGATTAACTGGACCATAACTTAGGCAAGTAGGCTGTGACTGGAGGAAGTAGGTCACTGGGGACCTGCCTTTGGGGTTTGTATTTTGTCCCTAATGAGCAGAGCTCTCTCTGCTTCCTGGCTGTCACTTCCCGAGCTGCTTTCTTCCACCATGATGTCCTGCCTCATCTGACCCAGAAGTATGGAGTCTGCTGTCTAAGGACTAAGACTTCTGAAACCATAAGTCAAAATAACATTTCCTCTTCTAATTGTTCTTGTCAGGTGTTTCAGTCACAGTGAAAAAAAAAAAAAAAAAAAAAAAAAAAAAAAAACCCTAAAACCGAATGAATGATTTTCAATCTATATCATTAGGTCCAGTTTACAGAAGATGAGATTGAGATGCAGAAAATAACTACCCAGCTAGAAAGTGGTAGAGATGATTTCAAACCCAGGCAGTGTGACTCAACTTTGGACCACCACTTTATAACTGCTTTTCCTCTGAACAGCTACACGATTAAAGAAATTCCCTTAAAGTAGTGCTTTGGGGAAAAGTGACTTGTCCCAGTTTGATGTTGGTCTGAACATTACATCTGACCCCTCCTGAATATCTCTGAGACCAATGAGAGATCAAAATGTCTGGATAGGAAACTCAAGTATTTCAGCACGGTGAAAGCTTTCCAGTTTATTTTGATGTGCATCTAGATTTGAAAACTACTGCTCAAGAGGTCCTGTTTGTTCTTCCACGCTTTTTGTGCTTCTAATTCCTGCTTCCTAATGCCTAAGAGGAAGAAAACAGCTGCATGACAATGTTTGCTGAACAATTCCGAATTGATCTTTTCCCAGCAAGGTAGCATCCAAAGCAACAACAAACAAATTCCTAATCCGGAGTTTATTCTGCAGCACCTTCACCTTCAAGAGTTGGCATTAAGAAATGTCAACAAGGTGTCCCTGTCCCTGCCCAGGGTGCCAGTACAACAGAGGCAGTGGAGGGTAGGTTTGCCCCTGTGAATGCCCAAGCTTTCTTCCTGTTCGCTAGCAACACCCCCAGGATGACACTGGAAAAGAAGACCTCATAATCTGCAAGGGCACCAGGCCCAGTTTTATGTGAAATAGACTCGTGTGACTCCTGAAAGGACTTTTTTTTTTTCCCCCTGAATCCACTCCAAATGCAGAGGCCATTGGATTCACTGTGCAGCTGGCTGTTTCTCAGAACAGTGATTCCCCCACCCCCACCCCATTAAATCAGTGGCATCGACTATTTCTATCAACTTTTACTGTACATGACTCTATTTAGACATCTGTATGATTTGAGAGGTGACGTGGTTTTGCTAAAAGCATCTATGAAAAGAAAATTAATAACCCTCATTTGTTTACTGATAATCGATTTAAAAGAAAAATTTAAGAAAGACCTACCATTGCATGTTTTTAGCTTCCTTGACTCGCATTGTTAACTGCAAATTTTAAAATGATTGGTTATTGCTATGGATATTAATAGTATCCACGATAAGCATATTTCACCAAATAATCATCATGATTGCATTAATGTATTTTTACTAGTATCCCGTGCATCTTAATCCTGCACCAAAGACAGTTCAGTAATAAGTGATTTTTAAGTAATAGTGACACAGTTTTTTAAAACAGTTTCACACAATAGTCATACCTCACTTTTTGACCCCCCCCCCCTAAAATTGGCATAAAATCTACTACGATTATATAGTGAGATACGGAATGTGCAATTGGTACTAATCAACCCAGGGTTCTTTTGGTAAATATGAGATAGAAATCACAAAGAGGCAAGCAATACCAACCAAATACAGCACTATTGGGGCTTATGCCTAAGCAGAAAAGAGAAGGCACTGTGACAGGTTTCCTGGGACTGGCTTCAGAGGAGGATTTAGGCAAAATTTTACAGCTCTGCTACTCCTTGTGCAAGTGCACTGGGTGGTTATTGCATAGAATCCAAGATTCCTGCACCCCTCCTGGCTGTCTTCTGCTCTTGGCTCTCAAGTTTGCACTAGACATGGTGATCTGCACAGGCACATTGGGTTCCTCTGTGGTAGGGGTGCTAACTGCCACCCTAAAAAAGCTTTCCAGTGGTCCAGGTCAGGCATTCTGCATATGCAGCACCTCTGGTTTACAACATAGTTGTTTTAGTCAGCTATGTGTCCCTGTAAACAGAATACCTGACAAGAACAACTTAGAGGAAGAAAAGATTATCCGGGCTCATGTTCAGAGTTGGCGGACTCCATAACTCTGGGACAAAGGGGAGTCAGAGCATCATGGTGGAAGGTTGTGGCAGAGAAAAGTAGCTCATGACATGGCAACCAGGGGTCAGAGAGAACTCTGCTCACCAAGGACAACATACCAAAGACATACCTCCAGTGACCCACTTTCTCCATCCAAACCCAAACCACCTAAAGCTAATCATATCAGTGGATTAATCCACTGATTAGGTAGTACCTCTCATGATCCAATCATTGCATCTATGAACATTCTTGCATTTTGCCTCACACATGACACTTTGGGGGACAACTCATAACTAAACTATAATGGTTGTCTACAAACTTAAAATACTTTGCATTGGTGAGGAAAACCTTGCAGGAATGGAAATCAGGGCCTTGCTAATGTGTTGCACTTCCGTAGAGATTAGCTGCGACATTGAGTGTTCTATTTTCTAATGGCATGCTATAATTGTAATTATAAATAATATTGGGATACATTATGTCATGTTCATACATGCATGTAACATAATTTGATCAATGCCATTCCCCAGTATCTACCCTTTTCCTTCCTTCTTTTTTCTCCTCCTCCCTCCCCTAATCCACTTATTCTGCTCTAATGATTTCCCTTCTATTAGCATTGCATTATAATTATATGCAAATAAGTAGGTTTATTGTAGTATATTCATATTTGTAAATGGACTTAGCAGAATCTGGTAGATTTCATTCCCCATTTCTTCCCCATGCCTTCTCCTCCTCTCTACTTCTCAAACCCCTTCCTCTATTTTTCTCCCTTCTATTTTCATGGCATCCCCATTTTTTTATTATCTCCCCCCCAATTTTTCTCTAGATTCCACATACGAGAGAAAACATTTGACCCTTGACTTTCTGAGTCTGGCTTATTTCACTTAGCATGGTGTTCTCTAGTTCCTGTGAACAGACCAATGAATAAAGAAAATGTGGTACACATAGTGGAGTTTTACTCAGCCATAAAAAGTGAAATTATGTCATTTGCTAGTAAATGGATGGAACTGCAACATTCAATTTTCTAAAGTAATAGTCTTAATGAGACAATAAAATTCACCCTTTAACTGGGTGCTCTGGTGCACATGCGTTGGAGACTGAGGCAGGAAGATAACAAGTTTGAGAGACTGAGGTAGGAAGATAAAAATTTTGAGACCAGCCTCAGCAATTTAATGAGGCCCTAAGACACTTAGCAAGACCTTGTCTCAAAATAAACTATATAAAGGAATGGAGATGTAGTTTACTGCTAAAGTGCCCCTGGGTTCATTGGTGAATACCTCCCTCAAAAATATTCATCCATTTAAAGTGTAGAGTGATATTCTCTATCTCCATCCATTTACCAGCAAATGCCATAATTTCATTCTTCTTTAAAGCTGAGTAATATTCCACCTTGTGTGTGTGCGTATATGTATATATATGTATATATATATATATATATGTATGTATATGTATCACCTTTTCTTTGTCCATTCATCTGTTGAAGGGCACCTTGCTACTGTGAGTTGAGCTGCTATAAACATTGATGTGATTGCATGACTGTAATATGCTAATTTTAAATCCTTTGGGTAAAAAACGAGGAGTGGGATAGCTGCGTCAAATGGTGAATCTATTTCAATATTTCTGAGGGATCTCCACATTGCTTTCCAGAGTTGTTGCACCAATTTGCAGTCCTACCAGCAATGTATGAGTGTGCCTTTTTCCCCACATCCTTGCCAACATTATTGTTGCTTGGATTCTTGATAATTGCCATTCTGATTGGAGTGAGATGAAATCTTAGAGTTGTCTTGATTTGCATTTCTCTAATTGCTAGAGATGTTGAACATTTTTTTCATATATTTGTTGATTGATTGTATATCTTCTATGAAGTGTCTGTTCAGTTCCTTAACCCATTTATTGATTGGGTTATTTGTTTTTTTGGTGTTATGTTTTTTGAATTCTTTCTGTATCCTATAGATTAATGCTTTTTCTAAATTGCATGTGGTAAAGATTTTCTCCAAACCCCCAAAACCAAAGGTTGAATGTTTTCTCTGATATGCATATGCTAATTCACAATAAGGGTGGGTGCTAGGGAAAAATAGAGTTAGTTTAGATTAGGTAGAAGGGAGGGAAGGAAGGGGAGGGGAAGTAGGGGTAAGAAGGATAGTAGAATGAATCAGACATTATCACCTCAAGTACATATATGACTGCATGACTGATGTGATCATATAATATGTACAATCAGAAAAATGAGAAATTATACTTCATTTGTGTATGATTTATCAAAATGCATAATGCATTCTACTGTTATATAGAACTAATTAGAAGAAATAAAAAATTAATGTATATTAAAATATTAAAAATGGACAGATAAAGATAAATGAATGTGAAGAACTTTTGATTTAAACATCTAAAAATTTAAAAATATAGAAATTGAAATGAAAATTTCAATAAATAGAATAAATTAAAATAAAGAAGTTTAAATTTTCTTCCTAGTTTACTATTTTTAAAAACTTATAAGTCATTGATGCTGTGACCTATCAAATACTTCTAAAGTATCTATTCTGTTGGTAGTAATTCATGACTTATTTTCCTTTAACAATGCATTGGATTTACAGATTCCCTAATGTTGATTTTTTTCTTTCCTGTGATGGCAAATTATGGTAGATGTATGTAGCATGATATTGCTTGATCATGGTGGATTTTTGCTTTTTTTTTTCAAGTCAACTGAATTTGAATTGATTAAATTTTATTTAGTAGTTTTGCAACTACAAAAAAATAAAGTGTATTTTCATATAGCTATGCAACTATTACAACTACCTAGCTTTCAAATATTTTCTTCTTTCTTTCTTTCTTTCTTTCTTTCTTTCTTTCTTTCTTTCTTTCTTTCTTTCTTTCTTTCTTTCTTTCTTTCTTTCTTTCTTGTATTAAAGATTTAACCCAGAGGCACTCTACAATAAACAACTCCCCAACCCTTTTGATTGTTAATTTTGGAACAGGATCTAAGTTGTCAAGGTTGGCCTCTTAACTTGCCATCCTCCTTCCTCAGCCTCCCAAGTAGCTTGAATTACAGTCAGACATCACCACACTCACCTTAACTTCAGAACATTTTCATCATTCTCCAACTAAACCCTGATCCCATAGTCACTCTCTACTTGTCCCTCCCCACAGCCCCTGATATCCCTGATCTGCTTTCTATCTCTATGAATTTTCATATTCTCGACCTTTCATATGGGATGGCATGTACCATGTAGTCTTTGGAGTCTGGCTTTTTTACTCAGCATGTAATCAAGATGATAGGTGCTCATTGCTGCAGGTATCAGTACTTCATTCGTTGTTCATTGCTACATAATATTAAATTTTTTAAAACTTTGTTTTAATTAGTTATACATGACAGTAGAATGCATTGTGACACATCATAAATAAGTGGAGCATAACTTCTCATCCTTCTGGTTGTACGTGTTATAGAATCAGAACGGCCGTGCAATCATATATGCACATAGAGTAATGATGTCCAATCCATTCTACTATCCTTCCTCCCTCATACCCTCCCTGCTCTCTTCACTCCCCTCTGCCTAATTCAAAGTACCTCTATTTTTCCCCAGCACCCCCACCTTACTGTGAGTTAGCATCTTCGTACCAGAGAAAACATTCAGCCTTTGGCTTCTTGGATTTGGATTATTTCGCTTAAGCATGATATTCTTCTCCTCCATCCATTTACTGGCAAATACCATATTTTCATTCTTATTTAAGGCTAAGTAATATTTCATTGTGTCTTTATCCATTCATCTGTTGAAGGGCACCTAGGTTGGTCCCATACTTTGGCTATTGTGAATTGTGCTGCTATAAACATTGATGTGGCTGCATTATTGTAACATGCTAATTTTAAGTCTTTGGGGTATACACTGAGGAGTGGGATAGCTGAGTCAAATGGTGGTTCCATTTCAAGTTTTCTGAGGAATGCCCATAACACTTTCCATAACGGTTGCACCAATTTGCATTCCCAGCAGCAATGTAGGAGTGTACCTTTTCCCCTATATCCTCGCCAACATTTATTGTTGCTTGTATTCTTGATCATTGCCATTCTGCCTGGAGTAAGATGAAATCTTAATTTTGATTTGCACTTCTCTAATTGCTAGGGAGATTGAACATTTATATTTTGTTTATCCATTCACCAGTTGATGAGTATTTGACTTTTTTCTGTCTCTAATCAGTGTTCTGTTACTCTAATCAGCAACTGAGATAATCGGCATGTGAAGAGAAAAAAATTATTTTGGCTCATGGTTTTGGAGGTTTCTGCCCATGATCAATTGAACGTATTGATCTGAGCCTGTGATGGCAAATTATGGTAGATGTATGTAGCAGAATAAACCCCTCCCTATGGTTGGGAAGGGAAAGAGAAAGGAAGGAAGGGACAGGGGGCCCACAACCCCAGTTGAGACCTCACTGCCAGTCGCCTAGAGACTTCCTACTAGACTCCATCTCTTAATGTTCTTCCACCTCCAATAGCGACACAAGCTGGGGATAAAGCCCTTAGCACATGAACCTCTGGGGGCCACTTATCCAAACCATAGCTACGATTATTAGCAGTGTATAAACATGTACATATATTGTATTTGTGGGGAAACATATTTTCTACTATCTTGGGCATATACCCAGGACTAGGATATCTGTATATTTAATGGTACTATTAATTTCAGTAAGATGGGCATTCTAGAAACTAAATTCATTAAGTAATCTGAGAGGCAGAATTAGGGGAGAATTCTGAAGTCAGTCAGTTTGTGTTTATTATCCAATTCAAGCATTACATCTGCTGTGAGGTAAACGATTCTATTTATATTTTATATATGAGGAAACTTAATCTTAGAGATTTAAACGCTATTTTTTCCACCATTACACAGCTTTAAATAGGAGGCAGCAATTTAATCTAGGACTGAGGGACTCCGATCAGTTCCATAAACATGTTGCTTATTATAATACAGCATTTAGATTTATTGTTGTTATTTCCTGCTTCATTTTATTGGCTCCATTTGGAGTTTCTTTTTAAATTGGGAACTTAGGGAATATTTTGTTTACTAAAATGAAATGTGAAGTCTTATTCTAAGTAGCCTTTATGTAATTGGGCATGTAAGCCAGATAGACAGTAAATGTCTTTTAAAGTGAAAAAAAAAAGCAGCTGATAAAGATAATATGTGCCAGTCATTAATAAATAATACATAGCAACATAATATACATGCATTACATTTATACATTATAAAATGTCAACATGTAAAGAGCACAGACCAATTAGTTTTTAAGGCATAAACATTGTTAGCAAACACACCAGAATGCCAATTTCTATTTGAGAGAGATGCTTTTTCTGTGGCTTGGTGTTTGACTTTGATTATTTCCTAAAACTTTCCAAAATAAAAGCTGACATTTACCAGTGTTTTTCTTTTTTTTCCCCATAATTGAAAATAGATGCTACACAGAATCAATAAAAGCTATTTTTAATGGTTTGGGAATAGCCTTATGATGTGTTTACATTTACAAATTTTACTGATTTCTAGTTGGACAGCTAGAACATGAAAGCCTATTTTGTCTGATAGTAACTTCAGTAATACCACTCAACTTTGTGCAGTGAAATCCCTCAAATAAAGTGATAATGTCATTTTTTAAAATAAAAGTGAAAATTCTAAAACTAACATTCTGTGATTATAGAAGATTCAACTTGGTTCAGCCAAAGTAGCAATTAATGAACAATGTGCATAAATGCCCATCACTTGGTGGCACTTATTTGAATATTACTAAAAGTAACAAACCTGCACCCATGAATTAAGACATAAAGAAACATGTTAGCAAAATGTTTATCAACATAGTAAGTATCCTAATTATGGTAATTTGTGGAGTTATGTTTTAGACATAATAGTATTTGGTTGCTTTAAAGTTTCAAGGCAATATGATTGGTAATAAAGACTTCCTACTAGACTCCATCTCTTAAATGTTCTTCCACCTCCAATAGCATCACAAGCTGGGGATAAAGCCTTTAGCACATGAACCTCTGGGGGCCACTTATCCAAACCATAGCTACGATTATTAGCAGTGTATAAACATGTACATATATTGTATTTGTGGGGAAACATATTTTCTACTATCTTGGGCATATAACCAGAAATGCAGAAATGTTTGCCTTTGTGTTGTCTCTGTTAGAAATGCCAGTTAGCAGTAGATGGGCTCATAGTTAGGAATACCAAAAGAGATGAAGTAAAAAATAAGTGATTACTGACGCAACCTTGATCACCCACCTAGCAAGAGTTGGTGGAGCATGTTAAAACGATTCCTTTATAGAAGGCATTTCTTTAAATGTGCTACTCCAGGACTGGGGGTGTAGCTCAGTGGTAGAATGTTTGGTTAGCATGTATGAGGCCCTGGGTTTAATTCTCAGTACCACAATTCAGAGATAGAGAGGGAGGGAGAGAGGGAGAGAGAGAGTCTATTCCAGTTTCCATGTCATTCATGCACTCACTCATGTAGTTCATTCTGTCAAATACATATTTTGTATCAAGAAAGGTGTTCACAGTAATGACTGTACGTGTAATTCCTGCCCCTGTAGATTTCACTGTCTGTTAGAGAATTTTATACCAAGTGCTCAAAGAACAGGGCAGAGGACTTCTTCCTTCTCTAGGACTTCCTTTCTGTTTCTATACAAATTTGTTTTTTCAAGTAACATTATGTTTTAGTCAGCTTTTGTGCTGGCATGACTGAAAGACCCACCAGAACAATTGCAGAGGAGGAAAAGTTATTAGAGGACTCACAGTTTCAGAGGTCTTTGTCTAGAGAAGGCTGGTTCCATTCCTCAGCCTCAAGGTGAGGCTATATATCATGTGGGGAGAATGTGCTGGAGGGAAGCAGCTCACATGATGATCAGAGAGCAGAGAGCAAGACTCTACCCACCAGATACAAAATATATACTCCACAACCATGACCCCATGCCCACCTCCTCCAGCCACACCCTACCAGCCTTCAATTACCACTCAGTTAATCCCTATCAGGGGATTAAGTCACTGATTGGGTTAAGACTCTTACAACCCACTCAATTATCCTCTGAATCTTCTTGCATTGTCTCACACATGAGCTTTTGGGGGACAATTCACATCCAGACCATAATACTTTATTTCTTTATGAAGAATGTAGTATTCAATAATAGAAGAGGGATGTGAAAATGTGAGTGAATTGGAATACATCTTTCCAAAGGCAAAACTGCCGTAGGAAATGTTTGCTTATTAGTTGTTTTCCTTTGTAATCACATAGAAACTCAATGGAACAATCATGTCAAGAGGCACCAAAGAGTAAACTGAGGGACCCCATCAGGAATGATCATGAATAGCAGGCAGAGCATAGATCACAAAGAGAGAAGTTGAGAGGATCTTTTACAATCCAGAGCTCTCATCAGATCAGAGGCACTTCTGCCCACTACCACTTTCTAAGCTTCTATGCCATGGCCAGGTCCAGCCATCTATGTAATTCTTGCCTGAGAACAAAGCAAGTAAGATCCACAAAGATCATCTCGACATTTGTCTACCAGGCAGCATTTACTAACCACAATGGGGAATGAAGACACAGAAGAACACTTTTTTTCTTATAATTTACTTATTACATTTTCTTCCTCTTACATTTAAATTCTTTATGCATAACTGGTTTTGTTTATTTTATTATTATCTGATGATAGTGTTGATATTTATAAATTATTATCTGAAAGATCACCAGAGGATATCTGGTTTCTTTCCTTCAGTAATTTTGCCTGCTTCTATTTGACGGAGGTATATTTATTTCAGGTTTCTGCTTCTTGCCCATTATAATGAATGACATTACTTTCAGATACTGCCATTTCCAGATGTGAAATTAGGTAGCTTCAGTAAGATGGAGAAATATATCAGAGAAAGGAAAACCTCTGATATTTGTTTAAAACCTTTTAAACAAATATCATTCTTAGTGACAACACTGGAGAAATATCCCTTATAGTCTTTTAAACGTGCACTTGTGACACATGCACAATTTTTGCTTTATAAGACAGTTGACCTGGTATGTGTAAATAGGCTGTACTGGATTTACTGACATGACAGATCGTGGGTTAAGAAATAACTAGTATGTCTCTGCCTTCAGTGTTACACAGAATGAAGAGGTGTGATCATTTCCTTGCTCAGTAAGTGTCATTTTTTAAGCATGTAAGTGTCCCTGGGTTTGGGAAGTGTGACTTCTTCAGCAGCCTTAGTTATGCTCACCAATTCAAGGTGAATATGTGAAATAATTCTCAACTTTTGTGTGTATTGTGCACAAGTCATTAATTTCTCTTTCTGGGTAATATATTTTACATGTCAATTGTCTTTGTCCTCCTTTCAGTTCTTTCTTCATGGAAATGGTTCACTTCATAGGGCAGTGGCTAAGACAATGATGCATGGGATAAAGATGTTGTACATGAAGTGCTGGACTTATGGAAACATGAGTTACTGTAGCTCTTCCTGAAGCCAATTCTGTGCAACACCCAACCAGGATGATTTATGGGAGGAGAGAAGTGCCATGGGCAAAGAAGTTCGGAAAAATCTGTGTGCTTTCTGAGAAAGCAGAGGGCTAATATTTAAGAGAATAATAATACAGGACACCTGGCTAAGTTTAAATTCCAGACAAACAACAAAAGCCTTTTTAGCTTAAATTTATCCTGTGCACTATATTGGACATGGTTACATTAAAAAAAAAAAAAATCTGTCATTTATCTGAAATTCAAATTTTCTGAGCACCTGGGAGTTTGACAAATGTACCAGAAAGTCAAGCCACATGGTGGCATCTTCATTGTTTTGTTTTGCCTTTAACCCATCCCAATGCATTACTGAGTTAGTAGGCTCTCTGAGAAAGTAGCGAAAGAAAAGAGACTGGCAGAAAATCACTAGAAACAATGGACGCTTTGTTTGTCTTGACCTCACAGGAAGTATGAGGTCAAGTTGGGGGGGAAAAGAAGAGGAAAATACAATGGGTATCTGTTGTTTTTATCTGACCAAGACACTTATCTCTTCATTTCTTAATATCAAGAGTGTTTCTTTGGAGAATTTCTTTCTTGCTTTCAGTCCTTCTGAAGTGGGTGGGGCTGATCCAATCCCAGGCTCTGAAGACTGGGAAGTGGTTTAGTCCTGATCGTCCAGCACATTCCTTCTGCCTGGCTACAGTGCTTGGCTCAGGAGACGTTTGCCAACCTCGGACTTTCTTTGGCATGATTTTAAAAGAGGCGCCACTTCCCCTGGGGCTACCATACTGATGGGATCTTGAGCGGGAGGTGCTGGAACCCACTTGCTTCCTTCTTTTGGAGAGGCTTCCTGAACACTAAGCCAGGAGATGAAGCCCAGCCAAAAGAGTTCAAGAGAATCTGGTGACATCACTGAGGCATTCGGGTCTGACTGAGGCCAAAACTGGAGTCAGTAGATTAATTCTCCTCTTTCTTTTTCTCCATTGCTCTCTCTTGCTTTCCTTCTTCCTTTCCTCCCTCTCCCATTGCTTCCCTCCCTCCTGTCTTCTTTCTTTTGTGCTTCCTTCCTGTCTTTTGTTGTTGTTGTTGCTGTTGTTGTCCTAGGCTATGTCGAATTAGGTCTATCACTTGCAACATAAAAACTCCTGATTTCCATACAAAATTGGTTTAGAGTTGTAGTATCTGATGTATTCATTTCAGGGTAAGGATTCAGGCTTCAGTCTTTGAAGATTTCTCAGCTGGGAGGAAATGGGATTGGAAAACGTGACCCAGGAAGGTTGACGTGGAGGTGGATCAATAGGAGAAGAATTTAAGAAGGGGATGCATCCATAGAAGACCATGAGAAACTCTTTGGTGAACAAGGATGGGACACTAATCTGGATTATTGAACATAGCATGGATACAAGAGTGACTACAGAATGAGAATTAAGATGTGACAACTGGCCAAATGATGGCGAGGGGGAGGACATATTTTATTGAACACATAATGTTTATTAGACCTAGGCAGTGACACTTATCAGGAGGAAATCTTGAATTGACTCCACTAGATATGTAGAAAACATTTTTTTAAAATACTATCGCCCAGAGCATTAAAGGAATAGAATAGGCAACTTGTTGAAATTCACTGGAGCTTTGTGGTTTTGTTATTTGATTATTATAAGGTTATTATAACTATTGCCAGAAGCCGAGAGACTTCCTCTTTGGACTTAGCTCCTATTTATGTTGCTGAATAAACATCCATTTTTATAAAAGCATAGCCATTAATAATTTGTCCATTTGTGCATTTTCCCCAACCACTGTATTTTCCAGTCTATGGGTTAACATGTATGGCAGTCACTGTTAAGCTTTTAATGGCCATTTATTTATTTCTGTAATATATTCATTCAAATGTTTTCATTGAACATCCAGACATTTATTAGTCATTTGTTTACCATTACACAACTTTATGGAACCATTAAATGCACCCTTTTGGTGAGTTGTCAGAGAAGAGTTCTGGTGAAGAGGAGCATATTGTTGGGAATTTGTTAGAAGCTCATCCCAATATTATTAATTCTGTTTATTATAGAAGCAAGACAATTCAAGTTATCTCACATAGACTTAAAAAGCTGACTTGAAAAACACACTCTCTTCAAACTGAGAGGCTATCACTTACAGAAAGAAGACAAAGGGGAATAGGGTTGCTTATTATTGGAACCCACTTAGCAAATGAATAATAGCTAAATAAATAATGAGAGTTTAATAATGTCCGACTCTATGTATAATATTGCTTTTGGGGTTCACATTTCAGAATGGTCAGTGATAGATCTTTCTGATACTTCAGTAAGAACTATTTCTTGAGTGGGTGCTAAGAGTCTTTTATATTGAAAATTCTTTCTTAGCACTAAAGTTTCTCAGCTATTTCATGATATCCATAATTAGTAAAACATGGTCTTTTGGAAGCAAAAGTGAGAGAAGTAAAATTACAAACATTTAAGTGAGATAAATTTGTATTTGAATTCTGTTTTCTGACTGCTTTGTACTTAGGTTAAGTGTTTCATACTCTGAGCTCAGAATTCTCATTTGTATGATGGGGATAATAATACTAGCTACGTATAATAATCAGAAAAACTGATATAATGCACATAAATGCTCAGAGCAAGTTTACCACAGTTGAGGACTATTAGGTATTAACCCTGTTACTCCCCCTCATGATATTATTCTCATTTTTTCCCTTAAACACCTTATCAGATTGATGCCTTAGGACTGGTGATCTGTACCCGACTTTGATTGATTTAATGCCTGATACCTACCCAGCATCAAAAGATGTTTCTCTCCCATAGTTAAAGTATGATGACAACTTAACTGAATTTCTGCTTTTACTCAAGAGTTAAGTTAAAGCTCCTGTTCTTAATTTAAATCTTAAAGTGGGGTTTCTTTGCTGAGATTCCGAATACTGGGTTTTTAAGGCAGCATACAAGGAATCCCATAGCATTTAAATAGGGGTACCCCTCCCTGCCCACATGGGGCCCCTAGGTCGCATCTGGAATGTTAGTAAATTTCCTTCTTGGTTGAGTTCCAGCCCTTATGGCTGAGCAAGGACCCAGAACTGCTGCCTCCTGCACATTCTCTCCACCTACTGCCTTTTCCATTCACTGACGACAGTCTCCCTGCATTCTTCCCTGGGAAGGAAGAAGCTATTGGGTCTTACTTCAATTAAGAGCTAACATGTTTCCATTATAACAGAATATAAAAAGAACCTTAAGCTGATGAAGACGAATGAATCTAAAAGTGATAGTAACTTAACAGAATCACTAGCTTATTCTAACATCCAGCAAATTGGGCCAATAGCCTCAGAGCAGAATCTCAACTTCATCAATTACATGTAAAATGGGGAATTATATGTTGCATGAAGCATTCATCAGCCCTCAATTTTATTTATGCATTGGAATCTCCTGTGAGTCTTTTGAAACATGGACAAGTCACCTCTAAACTCAGTAGGTCTGGGCTGGGGTCCAAGAGTCTGCTTTTGTTTTTAAATGTCCACAGATGATTATGACGTAGAGCTAGGACTGAGGACTGCTAAATTATGATGACATTGTGGATGACATGCCAACAATCACTGACTAATCCACAAACTATCCTGTAGTATCACAAAACAATATAGTTAGAGGCTAGTGGGCTGATGTACATCAGTATGTGGGGTTCTTCCAACAACTCATAAGAAAAGCAGATTCCCCTCTGAAGCATTCCACTAAAACACACTCCCGTATTTCAAACAGTGTGACCACTTCTAAACCATTTAAAATTAGAGAGCCAACATGATGACCTCTTGGCCCCTCATCGCCTGGTAATTCTTTTCATCCATTTTGACAACTAATGTGTGGCAGGGAGAGGAGAAGTAGTTCAAGAGTAGACGGACTTCTTGGTGACTCAGATTTCTACAGTAATCAAAAATAATCTCATAGTTGACTATAGGATGATTTTTCTCATTAATATAATCAGAGTGGAGTTCACGCCCATCTCTTTTTTGAGTTTGCTGGCCTACAATATATGATTAAAATTTCCCCTTTTAAGTATGCTGTGAGGATAAGAGTCTGTTGAATATCTACTAACACAGAGCTCGAATGGTATTATCTAGAGTGCTGAATATAGTTCACTTAATTTTAAATAAAGGATAACTACTCTTATTGTTAATATTATGTGAAGGAACTAAATCTAGAGAACCAGGTAATAAGAGGAGATACTAGGTACTACCATTTGTAATACTACAACCTGGAGGTAATACCATAGAAAGCCACCTAAATAGGTCTAGTGAAACTCCTTCCAGGTTGGCTCTTCTTTATGAGGAGCAAGGAGTATTTATTTTGACAACCACTAACCCTAAGTGTTTTTTCATTTATTTTTTTAAACTTGGTCTGAAGTTCTGGATATATTGGAAATGCCAGGTTTTAATGTCCTGACATTCATATCTCATTTTGTGTATTAAAAGCTCAACAGGGAAATAAAGCTGGCACATCTGTCATGACTCAGTAGCATTTTTCAATAAAGTAATCAAATAGAACTTACTCTCTAGTTATGAACTCACACTGATGAATGTCATAGTCTTTCATGTGAGCATTCATTGTACATTTAACTTTCTGATGCTCTATTTAGGGACAAATATTCAGCGCTAGTTTAACTTGGCTTTCATTACTCTGTTTTGTACAATGAAGATGCTCTCCATAATGGATGGTCCCAGTTTTTTCAGAACTCAGGAGGCTCCTAGAATGGTGGACTTTCTTTTTTAAGACCAGGGCAATCCTGAACAAACTGTGACAAGTAGGTCATTCAATTTGTTCCCCTAGGTTGCAGTTTAAATTCCTTCACACCAAAGTCTCTTTCGTAGTGGAATATAGCATCTAGAATTCAAAATTATGAAATAAAGAGCAAAATACTGTCTATATTTCATCCCTGGTCCTCACCAGATACTGAGGTTAGTTTAGAAAATCAAGGAATTTCAACAAATAGAAAAGTGTGGGCAGCATACTTAATGAGTTACCATTGACAATCATTTGTACTTGAATAATCAGGGAAAATATTATAACATACTGACATAGCCAAAGATACTATTGTGTGTGGAAGTGCCTTGAAAGCTGTTAAGCCCAATTACACACTGTATTTTTGCAAACATCACTGATAAATGAAGGAAATTGTCCATGTGAACATTAAAATTTCTGCTACTTAGCAAGATATTACCTGTTGTGAACTAGGAACTATTAAACATCCAAGGTGTACATTGATGCAGAGCATGTCCATTCCTAAAGAGAAGACCTGGAGACGTGGAGAAGTTCTGCAGCTGACTTTGCTATCAGGATCTTTAAAGAGAGGAGACATTTTCACAAAGGACGGACCAGGGCTATTGAAATGACTTTCCTTTTAACAGTTGGAGTGAAAGTGAAAAAGATCTAACGAACCCCAGATGTTCCTGGAGCAGTGCTGGGAGGGTTAATTTTATTATGGATTTCATAGCACTGGGAAGTGTCAATTGATTAAGGGAGTTTGCAGTTCTGAGTGTTTTAGCCAGCTACCCATCTGTTTCACAGAAGTTTGTTAACACAGCTGGAAAAGATGGAGTTGCCAAAGCTTTCTTAGGCCTTTCAAGTCTCATCTTCCTCCACTCCCCAGGAAGAGAGCTAAAACAATTAGATGGGCTTCTCCAAGGAACTCATTAATGGAGAAAAAGGAAAAAAAATAAAAATAAAAGGTCTTCTCTATTTCTTTTCCATGGCACTAAATATTATCTCATTTGAGACATTATTAAAATAACTCTATAGTTTCTTGCAGTTCTGAATTTGCCCATTGGTTATTCTTTCTCTGTCTTTTACTCATTTTTAATGAATATATCACCCCAAATTAGCTGGAGATTGCAATTCCATCCAATAAAGACTCTCTTTGTGGTTGAATCATCTCAATCCCAGACTCAATTTCCAAGTCAGATTTCTTGCACACTGATTGGTTCTGAGAATAGTCCTAGAATGCAGATAATCCAAAACATACATTCACCCCATTCAAAACATACACTAAGGCACACTAAAGTCAGAGGGGTGCTAACTACTTGCCAATGTGTTCCCTGGTTGAACCAGGGAATCAGGCAGAGAAGAACTGTCATTCATTGGCTGTATCTTCAATTCAAGTTCTATATTGTTTCTTATTTAGTCATGTGCCCACAATCACATTTTAATATACCTATTATCGTCTGGTTTAAGAAACTTGGAACTCAAAGTTTAAGAAAGTTGGCAGAAGTCACTGAGGAAATGAATGCCATAGTCAGGTCTATGGGGTTGCAAGATCAATTCCTTTCCCACTATCTTAATTTCTTGACTAAAATATGGAAATTCCTTCTTAGAAGATTTTAAGTCCTTTACATGTGGCAAAGTTAACATACAACCAAAATTCCCTATTTTCAAGTTTAAATATTTGTGGAATTGAAATATGCTTCAATTTGCTGTCTTAGTTTCTCCATAAGAAGAAAAATTGTCTCTTTGATACTCAAATTTTTATTTTTATTAACTTAAAAAAGATTTCTCATTTGTGGTATTGATAAGTGCTGGTGTTCAGTATGTGTTTGGGATAACAAAGGATAGCCAATCTGACTTCTGCCTCAGAAAGCACAGACCTCAGTAAAAGGTTTCTTCAACATTTATGTCACTAAAAAATACCTGGAGCCAACCTCCTGGTATTAAAATTTTGAAAGGCTGGGATGGGTGTAGGAATTGCCATTTTAATAAATATAACTAATTTTATGTGGAGAGAGGCCCTCAGAGAAATATGGGAGGTACAATTTGAACAAACACTCAAATTACTATTTTTTGGGCGGGGATTCAGGATTGAACCCATGCTTTCTTTACCACTGAGTTACATCCCATCCCAGCCTTTGAAGGTTGGGCTTGAACTCGTGATCCTTCTGTCTCAGCCTCCAGAATAGCTACTATTACAGGCATTATCCACCGACCAAAGTTCAAATTATTGATTTAATTAGTAATTGTAAATACATTGTGGGAATAAAACAAGATGGTAGAAAAGGGACTAAGAGTTACCTTGAATTTAAATGGAGAATTAAAACAGAGAATTGATATCCATCTGAATGAATTAGAATTAGCCAGGTAGGGCCAAGGTGGAGGGAAGTATAACAAAGAAAGAAGTATAACAAAGAAAGGCAGTATAACAAAGAAAGAAGAAATCTTGAAAATATTTTCCAGAAATATGAGTTGCTTCCTTTTTTTCTTTCCTTTATATTTTTGGGAAAAGGGCAGTATTGGACATTGAATCCAGGGCCTTGAGCATGTTAGGTAGGCATGCTCTGCCACTAAGTTGCTTACCTAGCTCTTTTTATTATTTTATTTTGATATAGGGCCTTACCAAGTTTCCCAGGCTAGCCTTGAACTTGCAATCCCCTTGCCTCAGCCTCCCAAGAAGCTGAATCATAGGTGTGCACCACCATGCCTGGCCCTAAGTTGCTTTATTTAAATTTTTTTTTGTTCTTATTAATTGTACATGACAGAATGCATTTATACTTTTTGATAAATCATACTAAACAAAGTGCTTTTTGCAGCTATGATTGTTTTTCTCTGAATCATGCAGATATGCAACTTTATACAATGAAGAGCTGTCATTTCTGCTAGTACTAGTACAACTAAGGCTTAACTTAGTTAGCTCAAATAAGGGCTTTCCTGTATTCCTGAATGAGGCCACAACTCCAGATTCCAAAGTTTTGAATAGTATTGAGAAGCTAGATAACTCACTCTTACCCACCACGCTCAGTCCATTCTCATTGTTTTGATGTGATGGGGACTTGGCTAAAAACTTCCTGTGAGGGGAGTGTGGCTGATCCTCAGTTTCTATTACAAATCATCTAAAGGGCCACATATCAAATCCTTAAGCATCCAGGTGTGGGGTGGTCTCTCAGACTCTCAACAAGCAAGATTGTATGGGCCTCATGAATAAGGCCATTTTGTGTGTCCTGCCACGGCAGGGCAGTTCTATGCTCTGTGGAAGACCAGTCTCTTTAGTATAATCAGTTCCTCTCAGGCTCCAGCCTGGCTGTGTGACCCACACAGTGGAGATGTTGTCAGAGGCCTCAGTCTCTCACTATGTCCCTAGGCTTTGCACATCTCTAATATAGAGTCCCTTGTGCCATGATGGTACTGTCCACTGAAAGCATCATTGTGCTGCAGAGCAATGATGCGCCTTCCTAGCTAAGCCTCTTCAGTAGGTGGCTTTGAGAGGCTCTGGGCAGATTCTGACTTTTAGACAGTGAATGGAAATAGGTAAACAGGTTAACTTTATAGGTGATTAAGTTTTCCCCATCCCAATGGGTGAGGAGAGAGAACACATAACAACACAAATATTTCTCCTTTTCTTCCTGTCTTCCTTCTTTCTTTTTCCTCCCTCCTTGCCTTCTTCCTTTTTTTTTCATGCTTCAATTACAAAAACATTTCCAGGGTACCTACTATGTGCCAGTTGCTTTGCTAGCCAAGGAGGAAATGGAAAACACAGGATTCCAGCTCCAGGTATTCTTCTCACAAGCTAGTGATGGTTGTGCTAGTGGTTGGGGGACATGGATAAACAATTAGCTGGGTGTGAATTATTTAAGTATAATAGAATGCTGCACCTTAAATTTAATGTTTCCTATATGCCAAGGCACTATTTAAGATGTTTTACGTTTTGCAGAATAGTGAACAGATAAAGATGAGGAAAGACAATTGGTGAGTCCATATTTGAGCATAGGCACTTTGATTCTAGAGCCAGCACTTGATCCACATTGGTGCCCCACTACTTAAATATGACCATAATATAGAGAGGACACAGAGAAGGAAGGGATTTATGCTATTGGGCATTAGTTGTGACTTGATAGAGAATGTTTGAGTCAGTTGAGCCTTGAATGCTAGATTTGGGGTTGCAGAAGGAGAATGTAAGTGTCAAAGTGAATAAGCTTGCTTTCCTTGTAAGTTCCAAGAACTTACAGGAGAGTGGGAGGGATACATCACAAAAAAGAAAAAAAGAAAAAGAAACAAAAAAAGGAAAGGAAGAAAGAAATTGACTGTGTTAAGTAATTAAGTAATTTACTGTGTTCTGGAATTCACGACAGAGGACAGTGTACAGGGGCATATTTCCATTTTCTCCAATGATCCTTTTTGCATCATGGAGATCTTTGTGTCCTCCCTGCTTCCACGACTGACATCCCCTTCAGTTTCATCACCAGAGTTGGCCCACTTGGCTGTCACAACAGCAGTCACTCACCTAGTTAATTAAATTAACTGTGACGGAATTAGAATGATTCTGATTCAACTCCTGGACAGGGATTAGTTACATTTCCCTAATACAAGGTGGAGAAGTTGTCTGATCAATACTGGCTTTCTACCAGGAAGGAGAGGGACAGGGTAAAACCACTTTGACGACCAATGTCACTCCGACACTCTGCTCAGGGTAAAGCAATCTCATGAAGAGATTTGTGACCCAATAAAAAGTGAATGAAAACAATGCTGAATACCACGGGGGAGCTCCTACACAGTATTAATACTACTTCTACTTCATAGATAAAAGGATGAATGAAAGGGAATTGCTAAGGGAAGGGGAAGAAATTATAAAATGCTAACAAAATACCTACTATTACTTACACAGTGCTAACCATGTGTCACATACTGCTAAAGATTTATGTATATATTTATATCTATACATACATACATATAGTGTATGATATAGATATATGAACTACCACTATAATGTTACACTAATGCACATCATTCCTATGAGCTAGTGGATATTATCATTCCATGTTTTTATTTTTTTTTGTATCAACAAGTCTAAGCACAAGTTGTCTAAAGTTGCATAAGCACAAAACAGGTAGATATGTCACCACAAAATTAGCTATTATGGTATGTAATACTGTTGAGAAACATGCCAATACTTATTTTTTAAGTAACAAATAGCCAAAGATGCTAGTCATTTAATAGTTGCAATCACATTCATTATGTTTTGCACCTTGGTCAAATTTTATCTATATACTTTTATAAGGTCTATTATACACATTTGCTGAATAAAGAAAAATGTGTTAAGAATCCCATGTGTAATACATGGTTCAAATTAATTCTAGGACACTACATTTCAGAGCTTATTTCTTTGATAATTCTATATAACTTCTCAAACCAAAATTCCACCTGGTAAAAGGAATCCATAGTCCTAGGGTCAGAGGTAGCTCTGGACTGTGCAAAGATTGTCTTAGACCCACAGCTATGACCCCAAGTACAGATTCAACAAATAAAAGACAGATCTGTGGAGTTCTCCACCCGGCAAAGCTCATTCTGTTTTGCTAAGGTGCATTTGGTTTCTAAGGTATGTCATTAACAAACCCAGTCACCTGCCCCTAGCAGTCAATATTTTGTGACATGAAATAGTTATTAAGAGCATGGGAACATTACATTACGCAGCCACATTTCTTAGATTATGTGAAAGTGAACTCATACTTCTTAAAAAGGAAAGCATATAAGGGAATAAGCAAAGACTTTAGTCATTCTTTTATTTCAGGCAGTATGATTGTGAGTGGTATTTATTCATTTTCCAAGGTTTTCTTAAATTTCATGCAATGTTCAATGATGATGTTTACAGAATAAATCCACACTTTTAAAAATGGCTACAATTTAGAGAGAATTTATAGGTGACTCTTCCCATGTGCATGCTATTTTCCAGCTGCTGTACTCTTAATGTCTTATCTCGTTGGAAAGAAATAATGTTGACATGGTACAGGTACAAAGTAGTTTATCTTCTCTCTTATCTTCATTTATTGACCATTTTTCCTGTTCTATTTTTATTCAGCCTGCCAAAAGTGCTTCCTTTTCTCTATGTGGATATTAGATAGACCAATGTAGTTATACAAGAAAGCCTAACTGTATTGTCACTTATTACTATAATAATGACATGAAGAGCCAGAATTTGAATATTGAAATTGATATTGAGCTATTTGTTGAATCTGAGGAGCAGACATGAACTAGTTCAAGTTTTCTATCCAGTGGTCCCATACATCTTTGATTTCTTGGTTATTGGATATAAAATCTGTGAATGGTAGTCCTGAGCAAATGATTAGAGAAAGAAAGACATTTTATTGTTTTTTTTTTTTTTTCTTGAAGCTGCTTCATAAATAGATAGCCATGGGTTTACAGGTGAAGGATAAGTCATTTCAAGCCACTGGGAAAGCAATTCAAAATGTTCCAAAGACTGTGACTAGTGATGAGGGCATCCTTAGTATGTTGTGCATGGGACAGTTTGGCATGTTATAACCAAATTGTAAACACTGAAAACTTCTTAGGCTGACAAGAGGCCCACAGTTCAAACACAACCATGAAGCAATACCTTACCCACTGGAGGACTGAGACGGGGAGAAGCCAACTGGAAGACATCTGTAGTACATGGGAAAGAAAACAGGATTTGTGGTCCTAACTATGATTTTAGTTTTTAAATCTGCCATTTATGATAACTGCTATTAGAATTAAGTTAGTGTGTAGATCTATGCCTGGCACAGAATAAAATTTATAGATTAAAAACATGACTTGGAATATGATATTAAGCAGTAATTAAAAAGTATTGTAAAATTTTATTGCAGTAAGATTTCAACATTGTGAATATACATACACATGGATATTTAACTACATGTGTTTATATATTATAGAGATCTATATATTTCTCCCAATACAAAAAACACAGAAAAATTATTCAGGGTAGATTATGACTAACTTTAACTTGTCTTCTTTGTGTTTTTCTGTGTTCTTCTGTGCTTCAATATGTATCGCTTTGAGCAGAGCTTTTCAATTAGAAAAGAAAGGTAGAATTATATGTATGTATACATACACTCATATGAACACAGAATATAAACATAAAAAGATATAGGTCTACTTGAATTTTAATTATCTTTAGCTCCTTCACCTTAAGAGTGGTGAAAATGTAACTCTTAAGGTTATTTTGAAGGTTAAATTCACAAATATGAATTAAAAAAATTTTTTTTAATATTAGAATAAGAATTTACTCAGTATTTCAATACTGGGATTTGGGATTGTCCTTCAGATTATTAAATAGGCCTCATGAAAACTGTGCATACTTGTAAAAGTGTGCCTTTTTCCCCACATCCATGCCAACATCTATTATTGTTTGTGTTCTTGATAATAGTCATTCTAGTTGGAGTAAGATAAAATCTTAGAGTTGTTTTAATTTGCATTTCTCTAATTACTAGAGCTGTTGAACACTTTTTCATATATTTATTAATCACCTGTATGTCTTCTTCTGTAAAGTATCTGTCTAGTCCTTGGCCCATTTATTGATTGAGTTCTTCGTATTTTTGGTGTAAAGTTTTGTAAGTTCTTTATAAATGTTGGAGATAAGTGCTCTATCTGAAGTGCATGTGGAAAAGATTTCTCCCACTCTGTGGGCTTTCTTTTCACATTATTGATTGTATCCTTTGCTGAGAAAAAGCTTTTTACTTTAAGTCCATCCCATTTATTGATTCTTGGTTTGATTTCTTGTGCTTTGGGAGTCTTGTTAAGGAAGTCTGATCCTAAGCCAACATGAAGGGCCTACTTTGTCTTCTGGAAAGCAGTGTGGAGAATCCTCAGAAAACCTAAAATGGACCCACCTTTTGACACAGTTATCCCATTCCTCGATTTATACCCAAAGGACTTAAAATTAGCATACCACGGTAACACAGCCACATTGATGTTTATAGCAGCTCAATTCACAATACTTAGATTGTGAAATCAACCTAGATGTCTTTCAACAGATGAATGGATAAATAAAATGTGGTATGTATACAAAATGGAATATTATCCAGCCATAAAGAAGAATAATATTATGGCATTTGCAAATAAATAGATGAAATTGAAGAATATCATGCTAAGTGAAATAAGCCAATTCCAAAAAAACAAAGGCCGAATGTTTTCCCTGATATGTGGATGATGTATATAATGGGGGCTGGGGGTGAAAGAAGAATGGAGGAACTTAAGATTATGTGGAGGGAAATGCGAGAGAGGGGGGTATGAAAAATGGTGGAATGAGATAGACATCATTACCCTATGTACATGTATGATTACACAAATGGTATGAATCTACATCATGTACAACCATAGACATGAAATGATTTACCCCATTTGTGTACAATAAATCAAAATGCATTCTGTAAAAAATAAAAAAATAAATTAAAAAATAATTCCATTCACATTAACTATAAAGAAACCTAGGAATAAATGTAAACAAGAAAGTTACATTGTAGAATGCTATCTACAATGAAAATTTTAAAATTCTTGATTAAAAGAAAAAAAGAAAAGAAAAAAGGGCTGCATACTTAAAGTTTATCAATCTCTCCTTTCTTTTTTTAGTTGTTTTCTTTCTCCTTTGGGTCTATTCAAGTTATAAAAGTCAGTGAAAAGTCTCATCTCACTTTTCTGGCACAAACTGAAATTCAGAGGGATAGTTAAGAATTCTTTAGATTAAAAATAAAAGAAAAAAGTTCTCTTTAGATTTGATTTCGTGGACAAAGTTCTGGGTAAAAATCAAACACTTTAGCCAATAGACCTATAGGTCATTTTTAAATTTGCTGTGAGTTCTTCACTCTCAAGATTCACCATATTTAGTCATGAGTCTCTCTCAGGACAAACAAGATCGCTCATGACTTAGTCTGCATTTTTGTGGCTACCACCCTTCCTCTGACTCTTGGAAATGATTAGCTAGGATTTTAGTTTTCACATTAAAACGATATTTGGAATTCCTTGTCTCTCTTCCTTAGAGACTCTCCTACGTACCCCGTCATCCTTAAGTGTCCTGAAGCATGCCTGCCGCCTATCACATGTCCATGTTCTTGTGACTCCTCATGCCATTAGAACAAGAATGCAAATAGGACATCCCATGTATTGTCAGGTCTCAGCAAGGAACAGAAGAAGGGACTTCAATGAAATGACTCTACTTTAAATTTTAGACAGGATTACGGAAGCCATGAGAGATGTCAAGACAACCAGAGTCCAGCATCAAGGAAACTGCCTGTGTAGGGAAAATAAATTATGTTACCTGAGCCCAGTGAGGTCAAGAACCATGGAGAAGTCCCTGCCCTATTGAGCTGATCTCATGAAGAACAAAGCCACTGTCTAAATAGGAAGGAAATGGGAAGAAACACCATGGGTTACCTTTTCCCACCTTCAGATCTTCCCACCATGCCCTCTATTTGTCAAGACCAACCAGAAGCATGATGATGTGGGAACTGGTGATTGCATCCACTTGAGCTCAGTACGAGGCATGGACAAGAAGAGACAGGATCTGGGATGTAGACTAGTAAAGAACTAACCCAGGATATCTAGCATGTCCTGTGATAGAAAAGCTGCATGCTTATCTTTGGTAATTCTGTCGCATTCTTGAAAGTAATCACTATCCTTACACTTCAGTTTAGAAACTGAGACATATATGGCATGAATAATTTGTACAAGTTCACGTCTCTGGAAACTGGCAAAGCCAAGATCTAAACAGAGGCCTTTGTGAATTCAAAATCCTTGTTCTTTAAGAAGAAAACCCTAATGCTTTTGTCCTAGTTTTAAAATGCTCTATGGTTCTCCAATCTGTTATTTGAATTCATATTTTAGCCAGCCTATGGAAACATCCAGTAAGTTCCACTGCCACTTCTTTTGTCTTCTCTTTCCCAGGAATCAAATCACTTGCACTCATCTTTCTAAGCCCAGCACAGATTCCTCCCCCTCTTGGAGGCCTCTTCAGTGTGCAAGCTGACTGGATCTCCTCTTCCATCTACACCTCTGTTCCTCTCAGGTTCCTCATACAGCATTCATTTTACCACTGCCTGAAGTATTATTGATCTGACAAATAAGGGAAATAAAGCCCAGATTGGAAACCAATTGATCATGATACTGTTCCTTCTAGGAAGTAGAAATGGGCTTCAATCCAAGATCTTCTTAACTGATCATCAACAGCATTGTTGCCCTGTTAAAATCATAATTAGAGATATTAAGGTGATGTTATGATATGAAAAAAGATTCAAGTCACTTTTCGAATGGATCACAGAAGAGTTAGGAAATTAGCCCTCAATGAGACACTTTGAAAGTTCGTGGTCAAAAGAGTAATGTGAAAGCAGTAAAACATGATTTATCTCAAAGATTCTTCTGCATTTGCCAACAAAGGGATATGTTAAACCATGTCTCTGACTAACACTTGCTAGGACTTATGGTCTCGAAGTTGAGACTCACAAGGTTCTTATAGCGGGATACATAGTAATATGTGAATGAACTTGATGTTTCTCTAGTTTTTAGTACTGCAAAGCTTTCCTGTACCTTCCATGATGAAGTAGCTGTGGACTGAAGTATGAGAACAGAATTTTTGGACAGAGAAAATTTATCACTGTATTTTTCAATGAAACTTGCAGACCCCAGTTTCTTTCTTCCATATTCTGCTTGGTCTGCCTCAGGCACTCACAAGGAAAGTAGATGCCATCTTAGCATCCATTTAGGTCAATACTGGAAAGCCAACAATGTGGCATTTAAAAGTCTAAGATGTTATTAATGTGCCACATAAGAAACTGGCTTTAGAAAGTCTTAATAAACATAGAAAAAAGATCTAAAGCAATAATGAACTTCAGTGGCTTTTAATTTTTTTTTCAGAAGCAATTTACTACATCTCTAGTAATAAGAGAAATGCAAATTAAAACCACCCTAAGATTCCATCTCACTCCAATTAGAATGGCTATTATCAAGAATACAAGCAACAATAGATGTTGGCGAGGATGTGGGGAAAAAGGTACACTCATATATTGCTGGTGGGGCTGCAGATTAGTGCAGCCACTATGGAAAGCAGTGTGGAGATTCCTTAGAAAACTTGGAATGGAACTACCATTTGACCCTGCTATCCCACTCCTTGGCCTATACCCAAAGGACTTAAAATCAGCATACTACAGAGATACAGTCACATCAATGTTCATAGCTGCTCAATTCACAATAGCCAGATTGTGGAACCAACCTAGATGCCCTTCAATTGATGAATTGATAATGAAACTGTTGTATATATATACAATGGAATATTACTCCACCATAAAGAATGATAAAATTATGGCATTTGCAGGCAAATGGATGAAATTGGAGAATATCATGCTAAGTAAGATAAGCCAATCTCAAAACACCAAAGGATGAATGATCTGGCTGATAAGTGGATGATGATACATAATGGGGGGAGGGAAGGGTTAGTGTTAGGGTTAGAGTTAGGGTTAGGGAGGGGGGCAAGAATGGAGGAAGGAAGGACTGTATAGAGAGAAAAGAAGGGTGGGAGGGGTGGGGGGGAAGGGAAAAAATAACAGAATGAATCAAACAACATTACCCTATGTAAATTTATGATTACACAAATGGTATGCCTTTACGCCATGTACAGAGAAACAACATGTATCCCATTTGTTTACAATAAAAAGAAGCAATTTACTGAACCCTATTGATAGAAGAAAACAAATGTGTCATTCTGAACACTTCCAATTGGATTTGAAAATTAAGCCATACCCAAGGCAACCACTTTAATTTTTTTTTTTTTTTATCAGTACAAATCAAAATAAAAACCTCCTGAAGTTACTGAAAAATTAAGAGAAGAAAATATGTATATAACTGCTTAGGGAAATTTTATTTTCATGAAAAGTGTATAATTTTTATGGTATACATTTTTATGTATAATTTTTATGTTTTCAGTTAAGATGAGGTTCATAGCTTCATGGATTAATTTCTGTTTCATGTCAGGTTACCTAGAAATAAATTAACTGGCAATAGTAATAACAGTGATAGTCACAAATTGTATTTATAAAGTGTCCATGAAGTTTCAGACATTCTGTTAAGTACTTAGATGTTTCTTCTATTTTAACCATAACAAACTATCTCTAATGTAAGCATTATCATTCCATTGTCCATATGAAACAATGTGAGGCTCAAAAAATGTTAAGTTGCTTGTCTAAGATTACTTATTTAAAAAA
The DNA here is from genome assembly GCF_902686455.1 of Sciurus vulgaris. Classification (NCBI taxonomy): domain Eukaryota; kingdom Metazoa; phylum Chordata; class Mammalia; order Rodentia; family Sciuridae; genus Sciurus; species Sciurus vulgaris. Next base: position 193,670,744 of record NC_136461.1, read on the forward strand.
AAAAAATAACAGCCAGGAATTATACCCAGGTTTTTATAACTAACATCCTGTCCTTCTGAATCTCGTGCATACTTCCTACAGTGACTGTAAAGCATTGTGCTAGAGGTCATGAAGAGTTCAAGATAGACAGAGAGACAGACAGATAGATATAGACAGATATGCAGATGTAGATATGCAAAATGAATAATACCAAAATAACTAATAGCAAAGTTACAGAAAGAAATGGAATATGCGGTGTATCTCCTTACATAATTGATAGTTCACAGAAGTGCAAACTCAATATGGGCTAAAGAATGAAGATGACTTCATAAGGAAGTTAGCATCTGAGCTGGCTTCTGTTGAATGCATATACCTTGAATAGGGAATGGGAAAATGTGCTTGTTTGGCTTAAAATCGAGTATAAGAGTGGAGAAGTTACAAGATTTCCTTCATGTCTTCTATTTAACAAACATTTATTGAGTGCTGGTGTTCAAGCTGTGGTATTGTACAAGAATTAGATGGAGGAAGACAATCATGAAATTGAGAATAAGAACAATGGAAGAAAAGAGGTGGAAGATGAATAAAAAAATCACAGGTACTCTGTCTGTATTGTCATAATCAATGGCACATGCTGTGCTCATTTTCATTATTTTTTGTGATAAATTTAAGTATTAACTGCATTACTATTAATTGTTTGCCCATCTTTGCTAATGAGGAAGGTGGGGCACAAAGAATTAAAATAACTTGTTTGATGTTAAAAATAAGCAATGAAACCAAAATAAGTCTAATGTCTTTTATTACTTATGAACTTGGATTCTTAAACACACTCCTAAATTGTCATCCAGGATATGTGAATTGAGATTCTGTGATATTTACTTGAAGGTGGAGGGTCAACACTAAGATTGGCTTAAAATCGAGTGTAAGAGTAGAGAAGTTAAAAGATTTCCTTCATGTCTTCTATTTAACAAACATTTATTGAGAGCTGGTGTTCAAGCTGTGGTATTGCACCAGGTGCTGCAGGTAGTCTCAGAAGAAAGAGCGAAGGTCCCTGACCTCAAGGTGGCTCTGCTCTATCTAGTGTGGCAGGGAGAGATGTAGACTGATCAACATCTTAGGGAGTGACAGTGATCAACTGTCAGTGAAAGAGGCACACATGAACAAAGGAAAAGGAGCTCAATTGCAAATAAAGGCCAATTCGAGAAGACTTCATGGAGGTGGTGAAATCAGGGCTGTCAGGATTCCAACAGGATAGAGAGAGTGTTAAACCACTGTGAACTTAGGGACATGGAACAAGAGTAATCACATATGAGCTTCTTCTGATCTGAGTCCATGAATACGAATGCCAACTGTAAAGTTCCATGTGGTCAGATTGTGCAGGGTTCGGAGGTCAATAAATAGTCTACACTCTGACAGTGAGGGCTTATTAAGGAGTAATGAGGTAGGAATAGAAGCTCCAGAAAGGAGAATCCTTTTCAACCCTTGCCTGTCATATATCTAGATCTTAATAAATGTGAAGGAATAAGTTGCTAGCACAGCAAGGCTATGTTTCAGGAAGGTCTTATGCAAGTTATAAAAGGGACAGAGGAGACAGAAGGAAGCCAGCTAGGAAGCTGCTTTGTTTAATCAAACGAGAATCTCAACTTCCCACAGTGGGAATGAAACTCAGAGGCTGACCATCACAGTCCTTCATGAAGGAAGCTTGATCAACACCTATCAATTCAAGATGTAGGGAGAAAGGTGGAAAAAGAATCAGACATGATTCCCTCATTTTAGTCTATTGAAAAGATAAACACTTAACAGAAACAGTTGGTTGTAGATTTGGAGTTGATTTGTTCATGTATTCTAAGAATGTTTTTAAGGACCTACTGGGTACCCAGGATTTTTCTAGACATCTAAAATACATCAGTAACAGACAAAAATTCCTGCTCTCCTTGAGCTTACATCCTAACAGGCGGGAAAAGTGCAGAATACCAAAAAATAAACAAAAATTAGATTGATTATGTAAATGTTGAATGTTATGAGTGTTTAAAATAAGAGCATGGTAAGGGGATTAGTGTTGTGGCAGGGGCAGATTTTAAATGAGGTAAGAAGTGTAGGCACCATGTCAAGGTGATTTTGAGGAAAGATATGAAGGAGGGAATGGAGTTAGACTTGGTGATCAGAGAAGAAACTCTATGTCCTCTGGTTCTGCATCCACAGATTTAACCAAAAGAGGATTGAAATTTTTTTAAAAGGTACATCTGTACTGAGAAGGTACAGATTTTTAAACTTCCTATTATTCCCTAAATAATGTGTCAGAGCAACTATTTACATAGCATTATAAGCAATGTAGGTATGAGTTAATATATACAAAAGTTGTGGGTAGGTTGCATAGAAATACTACACCATTTTACCTAAGGGAACTGACCTTTGCTGGGCTTTGTTGTGCACGGGGTCCTGGACATGGCTACCAAGGAACAGCTGTGCTGGAAGTCATGGCTTCAAGGTGCCAGGAAGAGGATGATAAAAGAGGACCTCTCGTTTCTGCCTGGAACCCAAGAGAACTTCAGGGAACATCCACACTTAAAAACTGAAGGGTGGAAACATAATTAAGAAGGGACCAAAGAAAAACTTTATACTCAGTTAGAAATGGACAAACTTTTATTAGATTTAAAACATCTACCTTCCCAGAAATTAGATGCAATTAGGTCGAAGCTGCACTCAGCCCTTTCCGGGTTTTCCCTGGACTGAGCAAGAACCACTTGTTTAATAAGAGCCCTCTGTGAGCCTTTCAATTCTCATTTGATGTAGAAAAGCCAGAAGACAAAACTAAGGTTGCAAAGGGGGTGTCAGTTTTTCAATTTTTCTCCGTTTTTCCTTATACCCACTGGTATACAAGATGTAAAATTTGACCCACAGAAAGTACAGAGTATGTTGGTTGAAATAAAGTTGAGCTGAACAACATCTGATCTTAGGAGATGTATACTGATGACTCAGGCTATGTTTTCAGGACAGGCTTGAATGATATGATATGCCAAATTTGACATAGGGGTTCACTTTGGTGTGGATACCATCTGCTCATTCTAAGTCCTGGCTGACCTTCTCACATAGAGTCCAGTCTCCAGAAGGTCAGTAGGTCCAATTCCCTCCCTCCGGGCGGCCAAAATATAAAACATCAAAGCCAGTGATTATCCATTCTCTTTCATTAAAATAGGTTCCAGAAATCACATACATTCTAGGCCCTCATTTATATTGAACCAAACCTCCCTTGATGAGATTAAAGATCATTTTTAATTCTTCTCATTGCATGGTTGAGTGTGTATGTCTACCATTTAAGTACTTTTGGACTATGATTCTGTTAATTTGTTCACAAGAGAAACCATGCATCTGCTGCTACAGAGAAATTGAAAAATCGCTGCATTTTCAGGACAGATTCATTTATGACAAAATTCAATTTTAATTTCTGAAGTTTGATGTTGAAGAAGTACACACATCTTGTGGGATTTTAACTTCAGGTTCCGTTCTCTAGAAATTTTCCTTCTTGGTTCTCAATGTGAACTGGAGACAGTACTACCTATAGAATATGGGATCTGTATTAAATAGGGAGAATTACTGAGATTTAAAAGATCTCACCAGGTCTTTTCTCTATTCAGATAAGGGAGTCAAAGGCCGTGATAGCAGCTTGTCTGGATTAGAAGGGTGACTGTTTGCACTCTTGTTTAGTTTGCTCCTTAATGGGGACCAGAATGTCAGGGGTCCTCTGTGTGAGAAGCGGAAAAGAGGGGAGATGCGGGGTGGGGCCTGGTGGGAGAAGCTGACTGTGAGGTATGTGGGGGGATCGCAGAGGGAGTGGGACTGGTGGCAGCAGAGATCACAGAGATCAAAGAATCATCAAGAGCCCTCAGCCTTCCACAGCAGAAAAGCCTTTGGCAACTCTTTGAAGTCCAATTTACCCTCTGCCCCCAATCAAGAGTGTGTCAAGGAACTTGAGTGAGCAGGGTTCAGGCAGGGCACTTTATGAGTCAGATAGCATCTTTGTGAGGCGGAGAGCATCTTAGGAGCACCTTAGCAAAGAGGCGTGCAGAAAAATTACACTAATTTCTGATGTACAATGGCTTACCCTCCAATTAGCAGACAAAACCTGAGTTGACTGGACCCTTCCACCTTGCCAGAGTGCTTCAACAAACAGCAGGAACCCTTGATGGCATGGGGGATGTGCTTCCTATCCTTAACCCACTTACTTAGAGGACTCCCCTCAGGAGTAAAAAGTTACCTGAACACCTCACTGTTCAGCTGGTAGAGTTGTCACTCTCAGTCATGCTCTTGAATGGACTGTCTTTTCCTTCTCTGTGATCCACTACTTGTTTTATTGTCCACATTTCAAAGCAACTATGAGTCCCATACAATAACATGGTGTTATTATATATATATATATACATATATTTTTTTTTTTTTTTCCGCAGACAATAAATAATTCCCAACTGCCCTCAGGACAACAAAGGTGGTCTAATTCACCTTAAATCCACAACTCTCAAAAGGTGATTCTGAGATTGTATCACCGAAATTGTGGAACCAAGAACTTCAAAATGAACTCTGGTAGCTGCTGATTAAAAGGGAGACAATATTTGCTCTTTCTGAAGTAAAACAGGAATTCTGAAGATAAACATATAACAAATTAAATAATATGTAGTTTCATTTAAATCAATGTCCCTTTTCCATGAAGTTAAATTGAGATTCCTAATCTCCTTTCTTCAACTAACCCAGGTCTATCAACCTGGATTTCTTTATTCTGTTTCATTAATTTGCACTGGTTAGTTTATTTGCACTAGTTATCCAGTTTTATCACTGTGACTGGAAACATATGAACCCTTTTAACTTAAGGAGGGAATAGGAAAAGTAGAGATCTGCAGGGGAAAATCATCTGGAACTACCAGTGACCTGAGAAAACCACTGAAGTTAGGTGAGGTGACCAGCCAAACTTGTTTGCTCATCCCAGGCCCTGTTAACAAGTACTATTCTCCAAAAGAACACTATCATTTATCTCTAGATAAAGAATGAAAACTGAGCTATAATCTCCACAGAGAAGTTATATAAATGTCAGGATGTTAATCAACATTTTCCATTTTCTAAAAATGATCGCCCTATGGCCTCAGTCCTTTTCTGGATCTTTAAGAACATGAAACTTGACATACGGGAAAATTCTTTTCAAAACATGTGTTATCTTCACTTTCCTTAGTGTGTCATACCTCTGCACTAGAAATATCTCATGTATTAATTCAATTACAGAAACCTCAATTTTGAGAGAATTCAAGACAATCATTAAAAAGTGCTAGAATGACAAAAAAGGAAATTTGATGATTCTACTATTCTTTCCAGTTTTCAGTCTTCAAAGGAAAACAGTGAGATTTTGTGTGTGTGTGTGTGTGTGTGTGTGTGTGTGTGTGTGTTTGTGTGTGGGGGGGGTAGGAGAGAGGTGTACACAAATAATGTTTTACAAGAGTCTTCCCTTAGTGATTTTATATTCCTCTCAGTAACTTGGTCTTGAAATAACAAAATATCTAAGAATGAAAATGAAGACATGGGCCATGTAAAAGAATAGGTGGGGTAGATGTTATGAATAGAATAGTATTCAATTTCAGAACTCTTAATAAGCATTTCATCAAAGACCTTGTTTCACATAGGAAGTGAGATTGAGATTTTTCTATTTTTTCTTTTTTTACACAACATTTTTATTTCAATTGTTTTAAATTTTCTTTTCTTATCTTTTATTTATTTATTTATAAACTGCATTTTAAGATTCAGTGTACACAAATGGGGTACAAGTTTTCATTTCCATGGTTGTCCATGATGTAGATTCATAGCATTCATGTAATCATACATGTATATAGAGTATCAGTGACCAAACTAAAATATTTGTATAAGAGAAGCTGGATGTAAATCAAAATTAATACACACACACACACATACACACACACACATATATGTGGGTGCTTATATACTTAGTATCGGGGTAAGAAAAACTCATGGAAGGCAATATATTCTTTTTGACATTTGAAAGTATGGGAGTGGTTAAAAAATATGTGAGGGTATTTTGATAAGATGCTTTGAACCACAGGGAATGTGCAAGAAGGAAAGCTGTGTGTATGCGCGTTGAGGGATGGAGAGGGGTGGGAGAACAAGAGGGCATAGTGGGGTTCCATGTGCACTCATTTTCGCTTTCAAGCACAGAAACCAGGCCAAAAGGCCAGTGTGCTTAGATATACATTAGGATTAGTATGAGCAATCACTCTGGGGCTTTTAAGGAATATAACAGTCTTTAAAAAGGAACATTGAGTAATCCATAAAAATAATCAAAAGTATGCAGAAAGGCTTGCTTTTTATCCCAGCATTTACAATCAATCGCCAATTTTTCTTCTTTTTTCCCCCAAATTGCCATGAACTGAAAAGAAACCAAGCGGGTTGAAGAGAAATGGAGTGAGTGCTGGAAAAATGTAGATAAAGTCTGGGAATTAGGGGAGGAAATTAATGAACCTTTTCTTTTTCTTTCAAAAAGTGAGTTAAAACAGAAGTCTACCTCAATTATTGTTGAACATTAGCGTACAATTAGAGAACCTTTATTTTACGAATATTGAAATTATGAAAGGAAAGAGGATTGAGTGTTTAAACCTGGTACAGTGAGGAAGACCCACGCATCAAGACTACTGTATTAAAACCAAGCAGGGGAGAGCGGGAATCACAGTATAGGGTCTTAAAGTTGCCCTTGGATTTACTGTGAAAAATGGCATGTGGGGCCTGACTTGGACGGCCAACAGAGAACAGATGCATCAAAGTCTGGGTTAGATTACACTGATCTCTTAAGGTTCTTTTATCTAATCTCTTTCTGGCTATTTCTAAGTGCCAGGGATATGATTGCCACTTTATAAATATCAGAGATTATCCAAGCTTCTCAGGAGAAATCCATCTGATAGACATCAAAACCAGTCTGAGGCATTGTGTGATCTTGGTCTTCCTTTTGCAGAAACAGAGGCGAAGGCCAACCATGTCTTTTTCAACAGAGGACCTGTAATTTATCAACTTCTAATTGTTTTCAATTTTGTTTTACTTTCCTGTACCTACAGCAGCATTCTTGAATGCCAGCTCCTCTAAAAGCATAGAGTGGTAGAGAATATTACTTTATTGACTCCTGAGTTAAAAAAGTCTGCAGAGTAACTGTGATCCAAAAGCCTGGTCATTTAGGAAGGGGAAAGAAAAAACAAAGATGTCATGAAGTGGAATGTGAATATTGGAGCAAATTCTAAGACATGCACATTCCCAAATGGTCTACCTTTATGCAGAAGAATAACAACATGCTTTAGAGTCCAACACACGTGGGTTAGAGAAACACCCCTGCTACATAGTAGTAGTAAGATCCTTCAACTTGGTTTAGAGATGGATCCCTGTACAATGTGTTTAAGTGCATTCTACTGTCATGTATAACTAATTAGAACAAATGTTTAAAAACTAAAAAATAATTTACAAAAAGATTCTTCCAATGTCATGAATATCCACATTCTAGGATTCACTAATCCATAAAATATAGAAAAGACATAATTCACAGGGTTGTTGTGAAAACTGGAAAAGGTGACTTACATAAAATGTTTGGCATGGTACCCGACACTCAGTAAACACCCAATAAAGAGTGGCTGTTTTGTTACCATTATTTGTGAACTGTAAAACATGTAAAAGATTGAGGAAAACTGTAGAAAATGGGTCTTTTGGCAAAGGGAAAGACACTGTAATGCATCTCTTAAGAAAATGTATGATGCATAAGGGCCAAGTCAGACAAGTTAAAATAATAAGGGGACAAACTTATTTTTATGTATTTTCTTTACACTCTGAATTCCTAGATAACCAGTTGCTCTTTTGTAAGACATTAACACACATAGACATATGAATCAGCTTGGGTATGATACACAAGATAAAGTGTGTCATATATTTCTTCATTTTTCTATTTTAATGTCTAACAAAATGCATGAAATAGTTACTCAAAATGAATTTGAACGATTTCGTTCATACAAACCATATATTTAGCACAATTTTTGTCCCATAATCATTAGCTGATTTGAATTCTTGATGAGTACATATATTTAATTATCTCTTTCCCTTTAGCTCAGTACAGATTGAATGAATACACAGGATCTAAAACTCTGTGTACCCAACCACTGAGATTTTATTTTTATTTTTCTGGTTATATACAGTAGAGCCAAAAAGTTGATGGACTTTTGCCATGTGTCTCAGTTCACTGGAAGACTAACCTGCTTAGGCCTTGACCCTGAGTTTGCTTCTGCTGCTCCGTGACTGCTCTTCCACTAAACCCCCCGTGGTGACCCACTGGTACATTCTCAGTGTGTACTTGTCTTGCCATGCCCCCTAGGTTGCCAAACAGTGGGACAGGATTATGCTACCCATTTGTTCCCCTTCAGCACCCAGATCCTTGCAAACTGCAAAACCTTAGACCCTGCTAGATTCCCCCATACTTCCTGCCTCAGTCCCTCTGCCATGGTGTAGATATGTGGTGTCCCCCAAAAGCTCATGAGTGAGACAGTGTAATAAAGTTTATTGATGAAATGATAGGGTTATGAGGTTTAACCTGATCAATGCATTAATTCCCTGATAGGGTTTAATCTGGTAGAAACTGTAGGCAGGTAGGGTGTGGCTAGAGGAGGTGGGTCCTGGGGACATGGCTTTGGGGTTTGTATTTTGTCTTTGTTGAGCAGACCTCTGTCTTCACTTCTTGATAGCCATGTCCTGTCCTGCTTTCCTCTGCCACTTTATTCCACCATGACTTTCTGCCTCATCTTCAGTCCTGAGGAATGGAGTTGGCCATCTATGAACTGAGACCTCTGGAACCATAAGTCCAAAATAAATTCTTCCTCCTCTAAAACTTTTCTTTTCAGGTTCTTTGATCACAGCAGTGAAAAACCTGACCCAAACACCCTCATCCCTCCTTTCATTCTTACTCACTCGACTACTTCTTCCTACTATTTCTGTTGAATAAGGTGAGCCGTGATTCTATTTTGTTGATTTTATTTTTCTCATATGATTTTCTGATACAAATAACATCAAATGCAAAGCATATTTCTATGTGGGAATCCAAAGTAGCCCAAAATGACCCACACTTTTCTAGGTATTTTTTACTCAAAACATAATCAAATGCCTTTGTAAAAAGAGTATCCTTATATATTCGTAAGTTTATTTTCTGAAAAGTAATTTTTCAGAAGTGGAATGCTAGATCAAATGATTTGTACACTTACAGTTTAATAAAGAAATAGTCCCCCCATTTTTTTTTAACAAATGGGATACATGTTGTTTCTCTATTTGTACATGGAGTAAAGGCATATCATTTGTGTAATCATAAATTTACATAGGGAAATGTTGTTTGATTCATTCTGTTACTTTTTCACTTCCCCCCACCCCTCCCACCCCTCTTTTCCCTCTATACAGTCCTTCCTACTTCCATTCTTGCCACCCTCTCTAACCCTACCCTAAACCTAACCCTAACTCTAACAATAACCCCTCCCACCCCCCCTTATGTGTCATCATCTGCTTATCAGCGAGATCATTCTTCCTTTGGTTTTTTGAGATTGGCTTATCTCACTTAGCATGATATTCTCCAATTTCATCCATTTGCCTGCAAATGCCATAATTTTATCATTCCTTATGGTGGAGTAATATTCCATTGTATATATATGCCACAGTTTATCCATTCATCAATTGAAGGACATCTAGGTTGGTTCCACAGTCTGGCTATTGTGAATTGAGCAGCTATGAACATTGATGTGGCTGTATCTCTGTAGTATGCTGATTTTAAGTCCTTTGTTATAGGCCGAGGAGTGGGATAGCTGGGTCAAATGGTGGTTCCATTCCAAGCTTTCTGAGGAATCTCCACACTGCTTTCCAGTGTGGCTGCACTACTTTTCAGCCCCACCAGCAACGTATGAGTGTACCTTTTTCCCCACATTCTTGCCAACACCTATTGTTGCTTGTGTTCTTGATAATCGCCATTCTAATTGGGGTGAGATGGAATCTTAGGGTAGTTTTGATTTGCATTTCTCTTATTACTAGAGATGTTGAATATTTTTTCATATATCTGTTGATTTCTTGTACATCTTCTTCTGTGAAGTGTCTGTTCATTTCCTTAGCCCATTTGTTGATTGGATTATTTGTATTCTTAGTGTAGAGTGTTTCGAGTTCTTTATATATTCTGGAAATTAGTGCTCTATCTGAGGTATGAGTGGCAAAGATTTTCTCCCACTCTGTAAGCTATCTCTTCACATTACTGATAGTTTCCTTTGCTGAGAGAAAGCTTTTTAGTTTGAATCTATCCCAGTTGTTGATTCTTGCTTTTATTTCTTGTGCTATGGGAGTTCTGTTAAGGAATTGTGATCCTAGGCCGACATGTTGAAGATTTGGACCTACTTTTTCTTCTATAAGATGAAGGGTCTCTGGTGTGATTTCTTGATCCATTTTGAGTTGAGTTTTGTGCAGGGTGAGAGATAGGGGTTTAATTTCATTCTGTTGCATATGGATTTCCAGTTTTCCCAGCACTATTTGTTGAAGACGCTATCTTTTCTCCATTGCATATTTTTGGCACCTTTGTCTAGTATGAGAAAACTGTATTTATTTGGGTTTGTGTCCATGTTCTCTATTCTGTACCATTGATCTACCTGTCTATTTTGGTACCAATACCATGCTGTTTTTGTTACTATTGCTTTGTAGTATAGTTGAAGCTCTGGTATTGCGATACCCCCTGCTTTCTGCTAAGGATTGCTTTAGCTATTCTGGGTTTCTTATTCTTCCAGATGAATTTCATAATTGCTTGCTCTATTTCTGTAAGGTATGTCATTGGGATTTTAATTGGAATTGCATTGAATCTGTTTAGCACTTTACGTAGTATGGCCATTTTGACAATATTAATTCTGCCTAAGAACATGGGAGATCTTTCCATCTTCTAAGGTTTTCTTTATTTTATTTCTTTAGTGTTCTGTAGTTCTCATTGTAGAGGTCTTTCACCTATTTTGTGAGATTGATTCCCAAGTATTTTATTTTTTTCGAGGCTATTGTGAATGGGGTAGTTTTCCTAATTTCTCTATCTGAAGATTCATCACTTATGTATTAAAATGCATTGGATTTATGAGCATTGATCTTGTAACCTGCTACTTTACTGAATTCACTTATGAGTTCTAAAAGTTTTCTGGTGGAATTTCTGGGTCCCTCTAAATATATAATCATGTCATCAGCGAACAGGGATAGTTCTTCTTTTCCTATTAGTATCCTTTTAATTTCTTTGGTTTGTCTAATTGCTCTGGTTAGAGTTTCAAGGACGATGTTGAATAGAAGTGGTGAAAGAGGGCATCCCTGCCTTGTTCCAGTTTTTAGGGGGAATGCTTTCAGTTTTTCACCATTTAGAATGATATTGGCCATGGGCTTAGCATAAATGGCCTTTACAATGTTAAGGAATATTCCCACTATCCCTATTTTTTCTAGTGTTTTGAGCATAAAGGGATGCTGTATTTTATCTAATGCTTTTTCTGCATCTATTGAAATAATCATGTGATTCTTAACTCTAAGTCTGTTGATATGGTGAATGGCATTTATTGATTTCCGTATGTTGTTTATCCCTGGGATAAAACCCACTTGATCATGGTGCACTATCTTTTTAATATATTTTTGTATGCGATTTGCTAAAATTTTGTTGAGAATTTTTGCATCAATGTTCATTAAGGATATTGGTCTGAAATTTTCTTTCCTTGATGAGTCTCTGTCTGGTTTAGGTATCAGTGTGATATTGGCTTCATAGAATGAGTTTGGGAGGGTTCCCTCCTCTTCTATTTCATGGAATACTTTGAGGAGTATTGGAATAAGCTCTTCTTTAAAGGTTTTATAGAACTCGGCTGAGAACCCATCTGGTCCCGGACTTTTCTTTGTTGGTAGGCTTTTGATGACCTCTTCTATTTCATTGCTTGAAATTTATTTATTTAAGTTGTGTATGTCCTCCTGGTTCAGTTTAGGTAATTCATATGTCTCTAAAAACTTGTTGATGTCTTCGAGGTTTTCTGTTTTGTTGGAGTATAGTCCCCCAAATTTTTGGAAATTTATTAGTAGTGTATGAATTTCCTCAAAATCTCAAGGATGTTTTCTGTTAACCCAATCTTAAATTGTCAGTCTGAAGAGACAAAAGTTTTATTTTATTGTTATTTTTATTATTTATTTAATTTTTTAAATCGACAATTAAAATTATATGTATTTATGGTGTATAGCATTATGTTCTGATATATGCACACATTATGGATTGGTTAAATTGGGTAGTTTAAATATACCTCACATACTTTTTTATGCAAACACTTAGAGTCTACTCTCTTAGCAATTTGCAAGTATACAATATACTGTTTTTTACTGTAACCTCCAAGATATGCAGTAGTACTATTGAAACTTTTCTTCATTCTAACTGAAATTCTACCTCCACTGACCAGTATTGCCCAGTACCTCCATCTCCTAGACTTTGGTAACCACCATTTCATTCTCTTTTCTGAGTTTAATTTTATTGAATCCACATACAGAATATCATGCAGTATTTGTTTTTCTGTTCTTAGCTTATTTCACCTCACATGATTTCCTCTAGTTTATCCATGATGCCACAAATGATGGGATTCCCTCTTTTTTTTAAGACTGAGTAGTATTCCTCTGTGTGTGTGTGTGTGTGTGTGTGTATACCACATTTTCTTTATCCATTCATCCTTAGAGGAACACTTATGTTGACTTCCTGGATTTTGTGAATAATGGTACAGTGAACATGGGAGGGCAGTATCTCCTCAACATATTTACTTCCTATCTTTTGGTTTTGTACCCAGTAGTGGGACTGTTGGATCCTATGCTGGTTCTATTTTTAATGTTTGTAGGAACTTCTTTACTGTTCCACACTGACTTTACTGCTTTACATTTCCACTAACAGCATGCAAGAGAATCCTTTGCTCCATATTCTTGCCAACATTTGTTTTCTCTTACCTTTCTAATAATAGAAATTCTAACATGTGTGAGGTGGTCTCTCTTTTGTAATTTTATTTGCATTTCCCTGATGAGTAATGGTATTGAACATTTTTCCTATATGCCTGTTGGCTATTTGTATATCTCCTTTTGAGAAATATCTATTCAAGTCCTTTGAACATTTTTAACAAATTGGTTTTATTCATTTTCTTACTATTAAGTTCCTTATATATTTTTATATTAACCCTTACAGATAGATAGTTTTCAAATGTATTATCCCATTCTATATCTTGTTCTTCTTTTGATTGTTCCTTTGATGTCAAGAAGCTACTAAGTTGATGTAATCCCTTTTATCTATCCTTGTGTTTGTTGCCTATGCTTTTAGGGTTGTTATAAAAAAAAAAAAAAAAAAAAAAAAAAAAAAAAAAAAAAAAAAAAAAAACCCAGAAAAACTCATTGCTCATCCCAATATCATGAAGATTTTCTCTTACATTTTCTTCTAAGTAGTTTTAATTTCATGTTTTATATTTAAGTCTTTAATATTTTTTGAGTTGATTTTGTATATTGTATTAGTCAGGGTTTTCTAGAGGAACAGAATTAACTGGGTGTATGAATAAAAAGGAGATTTATTAGATTGGCTTACATGACCAGAAGCTGAAAAATCCACAATGGTCATCTGCAGCTGGAGACCTGGAAGAACCAGCAGCTGTGCAGTTCAAGATGCAAAAGCCCCAGAACAAGAAAGATCAACAATGCTACCCTAGTCCAAGACCAAGGCTTCTGGAAACACCTGGAGACTCACTGGCAGAATTTGCTTTGGAAGAGTGAAGAAGCGAGAGTCTGATATCCTCAGATGATCGAAGCAGGGATCAAGAACCTGCTCAAGAAGAACTGAGTTTGCATCTGCTGCTGCTTCCTTGTTCTTCCAACTTTTATTCCATCCTATTGGATGGTGCTGCCCATGCTTAGGGAAGGTCTCCACTTCAGTTCACTATTCCTCATTCCAGTCATTCCTAGACATGCCCTCATTGAAACACCTAGAGGCCTCTTAACCATTGGCATCTCAATCCAATCAAGTTGACAATTCACATTTACCATTACATATATAGTGTGAGATAAGGGTTTAATTTCATTCTTCTGTATGTGGATATCATTTTCTGAGACACTATGTCCAAGATCAGACCTCACCCCAGGCCGAAGTCAGGAAGTATTCCTCATTCATTCATTTATTTAGTCATTCAAGCACCATTTATTGAAGAAATTGTTTTATTCTTATTGTGTATTCTTGGGATTTTACCAAAAATGAATTGACCATAAGGATTTATTTTTGGACTCTCATTCTGTTTTACAGATCTATGTGTCTGTATGCAGTACCATGCTGTTTTGATTACTGAGGCTTTGTAATAGATTTTGAAATCAGGTAGTGTGATGCAGTGTAGAACCTGGGTCTGTAGTGTGGGCACCCACAGGTGGTCATGGCTCAGGATCACAGCATGCATGAGATTGGAAAAGGTAGTGGGGCTGTTCCTGAAGTGGCTCAGCAGTGGCTGCTTCTTGTAAAGCTGAAGGGGGCGGGGGGTCTGTAGTTGTGTCTTCATTTTGGGGTTCTGTGGTAGGAAGACTATTGATTAACTCAGTTGGAAAAAATAACATGTCTTCTGTGGAACCAAACCCTGGAGTCTATGTCTACTGATACCAATAGCCTCCATCTTTCTTTTCACTTCCTAGTGACTTCAAGCATATCCAATATGCTAATCTCCTCAGCATGCCTGTGTGGATGTCCTCCTAGTGGATGATCTCCATGTGGTTATCCTCCTCGATGATCTCTGTGTGGATGTCCTCCATGAGGATGTTCCCTTAGATTTTGTTTGTTTGTTGTCATTCCACTGTGTTGCTATAGTTTCTTGATTTGCCGCTTGAGCTTCTTCATGGATCTTTACTTTGTGATTATCTAATTATACTTGGTTTTTTGGGGAGTTATGAAGATTGATATTTATATTAATTTTACAATTTCTTAAAATAAAAATGTTACTACAATTATTTTTGGAATCCGATAAACTGATTCTGGTTGAATAATTTGCTATTTTAGGTGAACATATGTAGAACACATATGCAGAAGAATGGGAATAAAATGTTGGAAATTGAATATCCCAATTCTGTTTATTCTACTCCCACAGAGAAAATCTCAGTCCCTCTAAGAGACGCCCTTGTCCTC
This sequence comes from Sciurus vulgaris, assembly GCF_902686455.1. Taxonomy (NCBI): domain Eukaryota; kingdom Metazoa; phylum Chordata; class Mammalia; order Rodentia; family Sciuridae; genus Sciurus; species Sciurus vulgaris. Next base: position 193,685,940 of record NC_136461.1, read on the forward strand.
CCAAAATAGTTCTGTTGCAATATAGGAAATTAGTATCCAGACTCCTACCACCTTTTCTTTCTCTTGGGTCACTTAAGAAGGATTTGTGAAGGTTCCTCTCAATGAGCCCTATTGCCAGACTCAGCTCCTCCTATTCCCACTCAGGAAGTGTTTGCTTGTTCATTTATTTATTCTTATAAAAGTTGCCATTTTAGTCAACTTTTTCATGGCTGTGACTGAAAGGCCTGACCAGAGCAATTGTAGGGGAAGAAAATCTTATTTAATAGTTTCAGAGGTCTCAGTCCACTGATAGCTGGCTCCATTCCTTGGCAGAACATGGCAGAAGATACGGCAGAGGAGGAAAGTGGCTCACTTGAAGATCAGGAAGTAGAGAGAGGCTCCACTTGCCAGATACAAATGCATACCCCAAAGCCATGCCCTCAATGCCTGACTCTACCTGTCTCCAATTACCTCTCAAATAATCCCATCGAGTGATTAAGTCACTGATTGGGTTAAGGCTTTCATAATCCATTGATTTCCCTTCTGAAACTTCTGCCATTGTTTCACTCGTGAGCTTTTGTGGACACCTCACATCCCAACTAGAATAGTTGCTAAACATCTGTAAGCTTCATTTTGGTCTTTGGAAGGTCCTCACCTCTAGAATTTTTTCAATTATATGGTCTAATGACTATAAATAGCTTAGCATAGTGTTTGGCACCTAGAGAGTGTTCATACAAAATGGTGAAATAGCTAAACATTGAGACCTAGACTGTGTAGTTTAATTGAAGAACCATGTAGGTATTAGGTTTTAATATTTTATTATCAAGTTTTTGAATACTAAGTCACATTGTTTTTAGTCTGTTCTTGTAGCTGTAACAGACATACCCTGGGTGGGAAACTTATAAACAATAGAAATCTTTCTTCACTGGTTTGTAGGCTAGAAAGCCCAAGATCGCAGCACCAGCAAATTACATATCTGTTTTATCAATGGTGTCTTCTTGTGACATCCTCACATCCCAGAAAAGAAGGACAGGGAAATGACTACACAGGTCCCCTCAAAGCCTTTTTATAAGGACACCTATTCTATTAATGAGGGCAGAGCCCTTATACCTAATCACCTCCTAGGGGCCCCACCTTTTCATCCTACTGCTTTGGGGATGAAGTTTCCACAGGAATGTTAGAGGACACAAATGTTCAAACCTTAGCAAATGTCTCATTGAATAGATTTCTTTCCTACAAAGCTGCTCAGCATCTTCAATAAGCTAATGTCACTGTCACTTCCTATGAAATGATATAGTAGGCAGAATCCCACCCTCAATCTTATTTTCATATGAGTAATAATTTTATGAAGGAGCACTAAGGGATGGTTGGGCCTATGAACAAGAGTTTGGAAATGCTGACCTCTTAATCTCTATTTTGATGAAAAAAAATTTCATGGTTGGAGTTTTAGTTTTTCTTCTACTATTTGCTTTGGGTAATTTATTTAGTCTTTTACATAATAAGCATATTAATAGTGATAAGATCAGTAACACAACAAAAATTTAAATCAGTATTTGTTACATTCCAGACTCGTTCCAAGTGCTTTACATATACAGGCAGATCTCAATGGCTGGAGTTAAGTTCTGAGAAATGCAACATAAGTTGATTTAATTATGAATAATTGTGTGAACATTGTGCAGTGTCCTTACATAAACTAAGATGATTATGATATCACTAGGTGGCACATCTTATGGGACAACTTTTATTCATATCATCCCTCTTCCACTGACATGACATTAGTGGGTGGTACATGACTATTATGCTAATAATTTTAGACAATCAGTAAAGAATTTTTTTTTTTTTTTTGCTTAAAAAATGATTTGCACTATAGGATATCAGAGATAGAAATCCATACAGTTCAACATGACTATTTTTCTGAAACTCACAGCTGGTTAACAGTAGACTTGGGTCTAAAGAGCAAGCCCATGAACTTCTGTCCTTTCAAGTTCCAGTATCTTACTCTATGAGACCCACCTGATCTTTGTCTAACAATCTAAATATTTAAAATAGCTTGAAGGTCACTTTGCTCAGCTACACTTTCCTACTATTATGAGGTCTTCTAAAATTCCACACTCTAATTTATTGTGTCCCCAACTTAATGATTTCAAAATAAAGCATACACATTCAAACAGAATTCAGCTGTTCAAAATTTTCCTCTACTGAAAATATCCACCAAAGAGTTTGATTTAAGACCGTGACCTCAGGAATGTTGCATTTTCCTATCTAAAATCGAAAGAGAAATGACAGAGCTAAGAAGCTTTACAAATATTTCTAATCTAGGGTTTCTTTGAACTCTTGACTCTGGCTTCTTGAGAAAAAAGCATAATGCCGGACTTTAAACTTCCCCAATGTGACAAAATAACAGAAAAATAATCCTACCTTTCTCACTTTGTTTTAGAGGGACCACCAAGGTGAGATGTGATTTTAATCTCTGGGAATATTATTATCTTGAATTTTGTGCAGAACCTGTCAGCAAGGTTGCTGAAGATGGCTAACTGCTCTGCAAAGGAATAGGAGAACAAAAGGACTGAGCTGAGCTAATTGCCTCCCTTCGTTCAGGATACAAAATCACCTTATGCCAGCACCTCTCATTACTCTCAGCGTGAGCCGGGTTGGACCTGTGACCCACTGGTTAAGATTCTTGCATCATGTTCCCAAGCTGGGCAGTCTATGGTCTCTTGGACCTGTCTCCTTCTCTTAGGCTATGGTACATCAATGGACATTCTCCCACTTGAATGGTTGTTTCCTTAGACCTGTTGAAAAGCATCACCTTTTACTGGTCTGTCCATCAAAGCAATGGATCTACCACTGTCAATCACAGTGGTTCATCAATGGTCCAGATAGCAGAGATAGCAGTGTGTTGGACGAATTCTCTTGTCTTCTTATACCCTTCCTCTTATAAAAAAATTGCTTACATGAGATAGAAAAGTAGAGAGACAGGTTTCATGAAGACACTTAAGAGCCCCTCTTCATTTGAATATCAGCTCATATTCTCTAGGAACTCTCACTTTAAACTATGTGTACTCCAAAGCACTCTCTGCTATTAACAAAACAATTTTTCTCAATAATATTCAGGAAATCCACATTGTATCCTTTGAATTGTCATGCATAAAGTTGAATTTGCCTCATATAGCCTAACTTATCTAGGAGAACTTTTCAGTGACTTCTATTGTAATTCTCATGACCATGGCAATTGTACTGATAAAGATTTAGTGCCTGACACTTTGGGGGCTGGGGAAGGGGATGAATAACCTGATTTGTAACATTTGTCCATTTCTGTGGTGAAAATGATCTCACTGTGGCCAATTTCAAGCTACCAACATGATATCACTAAAGGTAGAACTGGGAAAAGAGGTACTGAGGCAATGTAGTATATAATGCTCCCATCAAACAAATACAGTAGACACATTATCTTAAGATACTAGGTAATACTCAAAAAAATTAACGTTATGTAATTTATAAAATTTCACTTTTTAAAAAAGGCTAGCTCTGAAAATTTAACAATTGTCTTCTAGAAGTTGATACAGGGTAGCTGCCTCACACTATTGCCCTGGGAAAGAAACAGAAAGCACAGTGGTGGCCTGGAAAGGGCTTTGGACGAACAGGTGTTGGAAGTGTTTCTTCATCTGGATATCTAGAAATAACACATGCATTTATTGCATAGGCATTTCCTTTAATTTTAAAACAAGGCAAATCCTAAGGAAGGTTTTAACCAGATGCTTGGCAGTAGTAGGTGTTCAAAACCAAGTTGTTTTATAAACAGTATTAGTGCATAATAGTATATATGGTATTTGTAGTACTGTTTTTAGTATATAATACATAGTATTATTATATCATGTATATACCATGTGCAATATACTTATGATTATTTTACATTGCAACATTAATATTATTATTATTGATACAACAGAGTGCAAAGGTACAAGCATTATTTTTTTGTATATAATATACCTCCCCAAGTTAAATCTGCATCCAAGAATGTTTTATGACCTATCAAAGTTAATATTAATAATAAAATGTGTAATGTTAATAACAAAACATAATTTTACTGAACATCTTCTAGGTGTCAAGTAATATAATAAGTGCTTCACATGTAAGTTATTAATGTCTCTGGATCTTCTTTTCATCATTTGTAAAATGAATTTAATGCCTATTATGTTGAGAAGATTATAAATATCAATATATTCAATCCAGTGTCTAGAACAAAGTTGGTGTGCAATAAGAGTAGCTAATAGTAATAATTGTAATAATAATAATAAAACCTACTTTATAGTTTGGAGAATAAATTAATACTTTTTGAAAAGTGTTTACCATAATTATTGCTGCATAATAAATGCAAATTAATGCTGGTTATTGTGGTTACATAAGAAAAAGAAATCGTGGACATTCACCAGGAGTCTTCACCATTTAATACCAGTTTAGCATTGAGAACAGCTTGGTAGGTCAGGTGGAAGTCAGAGAACATTTCAGGGTACAGAACTCAGAAGTGTTTTTGGAAGAAACTGCTGCTGGGCTATTGCCTCTTGCTCCCACGGTGGTCATGGTGGATGGTGGAGATCCTTTGCTGAGGTGTGAGAGCTAGGGACAAGTAGAGGGCAGGCTACAGCAGGGTTCCTCCACCTGAGGAGGAGTCAGACATTTCCAACAGTTGGTTATGAGGTGTTGCTGTTACAAGGCAGAGTGTTAGAATAGCACTGACCCAGTTGGCAATGCTCATAAACTAGTTTCTCCAGCACAGTGGTATTGAGTTGGGATGATTGGCTGTTTGGTTTAAAGGAATCTGTTGAAAGCTGTGATTTTTTTTTGTTGTTGTCATTCCTTGGTTTGACAATATCATGTATTTTATTATTTTAAACCATTTCTTTGTTTTTCTGTGGGTACTTCTATGCATACTATTAACTAGTGATGTTGAAAACATTACCAAAAAATTAAGGCTCCCAATTTTCTTATCTTTGTGTTTATTCATTGTATTTGTTATGGAACATTTTAAGAACTCCATAAATAATCACCCACAAGGTAATCCTTATGTCCTTCTGACCTCTTACTTAGTAATAAATAGTCATATGGTTATAAAATTAAGTCTTCCAGGATGCTCTGGTCCCTCCTTCTATCACCCTACAAAGGAACAACATGAACTGATCCAGACAGGATGTAAAAGTGATATCATTTTCTTTCTTGGCATGTACTGCCACGTCCTTGGAGGAATAATTATTTAATAAACTATTGCTTTCCTTTTCAATGGTTCCATAAAACATGGGTTGGCTTTTTAGAACAAATTCAGAATTAAAGCTGTATGTACCTGAGCAGAGTCTTATTTCTTGGAGAAAACTTTTTCTGGTATATCTGACTATGGGTCAAACACAGGGTAGAGTTCTCAACCAAAGAAGACATTGTGAATGCATTCCTAGAAATATAAACCCTAAGGGAATCCCATAAACCTAAATAAAATTACATATAAGGAACACAATGTGCATATGAAAGTTGGTAGACATTGAGGAATATAAATATAAATATATGTACATGTATATGTTTGTATACGCACATAAAATTTCAATATTCCTACTAATAAAAATTGTAGTGAAAATAATAAACATTCAATTTTGCTTATCAAATTTCAAAGATATGTCAAGCTCCATCTGATACTCTTAAAAAGGTAGTGAAAAGTATTTTTCTTAAATATGGCAGATGATAAAGTAAACTTTTACCATATTTAAATACTATGAAACAAATACCTAAAATATATATAATCTGTATTTTTGATAGTTATTCTTCATCTATGACTCTGTGCTCAAGAAAGATAAGAAACTCATGAAAACATTATTTAAAATGGTTAAAAAAATGGAAAAGTACCTAAAAATTCAACATTAGTGACCCATTATAAAATGTTTTGCAAGCATTTATATGACATGTACATTTTTCAGGTAAAAATAGTAAGAGCGAAAAATATATAGAGAGCTTTATAATTTTAACCATATTAAAATATATGTTTAAAATGTCCATGAATGAAGTTATTTCTAACTAGCAGGGTTTTATTTTAGTATTTCTTTAATATTCTCCATAATGCAGGTAATCAGAAAACTCAAAATAATAGACTAATTAGTGCTCTTATGAGGAAAGCATCCTGAAACACTTGTGGAAAGACAATAGAAAAAGCTAAGAACATAAAGAGATACAAATATTTGAGGCAATTGAACTGACTTTTCCAAAATTTATTGCCAAATGCTTTTGTATTTTCAGTTTTAAATAACAGGAGTTCAATTTGTGATACACTGAAACCAAGAGAAAAACAAATTAAGGGGAAAAGATGTCATTTTTAAGGAGGATGGTTTCATATTTGGGGTTGACAGTTAAAAATGTTTATTTGAAGACGCAGGTGAGTGACTGTCTCTCTGGTCCTTCTGTACCAGGACAAAGACTTCAGAGGGAAAAGAAGGATAGGAAAAGAGGATGGGTATTGCTTTACAATAAAAGTCCAGATTTTTTTTTTAATGCTTTACTGTGTTTCTCTCTTCTTCCTGCCAGAACGTGACACTGCAGGTGGTGCGTCAGCTGCGTACAGTGCACTCACTCAATTAAGCTGATCTTTCCCAGTTTCTTTGGGGGTTGCCTCGACTCCTTCAAGTACTAAAAACTAGAATTATAGTTGAAATGGCACCATGCGGACCAACTAACCTTCAGGAATGAATGAATGAATGAAGAGCTCCAGAAGAGGGAAATTATCGGTCATATCTGGCTTATTTTCATTCTCAGGATGCTTTTCTGGGGCAATAGACAGTCTTTGTCTTGTGCCTGGGCAGCATTGTAATGACTTCCTGCTTGGGCTGGAAGCGCTGGGAACTGCCCAGGCAAGGCTGCCTACTGGCACAGGAGAGGTTGGTAGGGTGAGAAGCAGGCTGCGAAGGATGGGCTTCTCTTTTTTTTCAGTCCCACTTTTTTCCTTTCTGCTGATGAGTGTCCTGCACACAGGCATTATGTCTTTACCAACTTTATTTCTACTCCTTTCAGAAGCAGTTGCTTTCTAGGGACATTCAAGAAGGAAAACATATCTTGTCGTTTTAAGAAGTAAACAAAATGACTTTTCTAATTGTCATTTTCCCTCTTTTCTTTTTAAACATAACATATTAATGGACTCCTATCATGTGCCTGGGCAAAGAACTTGGTGCTAAAAATAATATAAAAATGAGACAAAGCCCTAAGGCTTAAAATGTAGGCATCAACTCTGAGGCCACAGAGAAGTAAAGAACCACATACCAAAGAGGATGATCATTGCTTCTTTGGTAGAAGTAAGCACAGTGTTCTCTGGAAGTACTCCATCAGGGGCACAACCCAGACTTGGGGCAGGAAGATGTGGTCATATTGATGATTATTGAAAATACTGAGTAAATGATACTTAGGGTTGGAGAAGGAAGAGAAAAGAAGAATCAAGGAATCAAGGATGACTCATAGCGTTAAAAGAAGAGAAGAAGGAAAGAGATAATGCACTTGTTTAATAATTAAAAGCAAATGAAGCTTGACCATGCCTTTCACAGGGAATGTGCCATATTACAGAATGAAGAATTTATCTCAAAGTTTATAGTTGAGAGTTTTAACCATGAAAATGACATGACTGTCTTATCATTTCAGTTCACATGTAGATGAATTGGTGAAACATGTGATTGAATATAGAAAGCCCTATTGGGATTCTTTTCTGACAATTCAAGTAAGAGAGGACTGTGTCATAAAGAATATAGGTTATAGGACTCATGGATAGATAGATCACTGAAATATTTAGAAAATGCATCATGTGGACTTGGCAATGGGTTTTAGGTATTAGAAAAAGAGCAAAAGATGGTCATGAAAATGTGAGGTTTATGGCTTAAACTCCTAAAAAATGGATGGGTGGTATTCACTGGTATTCACAATGCAGATGAAGAGATGCTGTAGGAATAAGAAAATGAGTTTAATATTGTATATGTTGAATATGAGATTCTTATCAACTATTCAAATAGAGCTATCTAAAAAGCTATCTAATATGAATATAATATCTGATGCTCAGAAGAGAGATCTGGACAAAAACAAATGTTTAGAAACCCATGTATGAATTGAAATCAAATGAATATATACCCAGGGAGAATATACAAATTGAGAAGAAGGCCTAGGGCAAAATCCTGATAAATACAGAGGAAAGATTTTATTACATGAAAATAGTCATTAATTTTGAAAAGGTTGTATATAACTTTGTCAAAATTAGTTCCAGTGGTATTTGCAGCAGGAATAGAATCCCAGGAGCAGAATGTTGATAACCAAGGAACGCAATAATATGTAGAGTCTCCATGGGTTGATTTATGTGAATGTTTTGGGCAGATTTAATCATAATAAACTGAATTCTCTAAGTTGTTTTTGGAAACAGAAAAAGCTTGCTAACTGAGTGAGTTCACCATATGAAGTTGATATGATACCAAGAGTGGAACATTACCTCCATGAGGCGCTAGCTGAACAGGAAGTGCAGACGAATATCATGGCAGACTGAAATGCTTAGTTTTCATGAATGAAGAAACAACACTTGCTTGTTTTCAAAACAGTAAGCATAGAAACTAGCAGTTCAGAAAGTTTTTCTTTCCTGTCAATTGCTGCTCATAGTTTATTAAACTTGCTATTATAATTTGGAAATTTTCTGATAATACAATCTAGTAAGGAGAAAAGGCGAGTAAATTAACTTAATTAAGAAACTTACTGTTTGTCAGTGTCAACGTTTGCTGAAGTTCACACTGTGAAAAGTCATTGTTTCTGGATCTCTGGATTCCATTCTTTCCTGAGAGAAGAAAATAAATAGCCAGTTTTTATTTTTTTTCTTCTGAGTATAAGAGTGATTTTTCTCCAACTAAAATAAAACAGCTAATTCTTAAGTGCAATGAACAATGTGAAGTTTACTCTAACAGAATAAATATATTCAGTCACTGGAGATTGACGCAGTAAACAAAACAAAACACACAAATAAATTCCCACCCATAAATCTTAAGGAACATAGTGCTTCTCAAAGAAAGAATATTCCACGGTTGTTCTTTTTCTTCGAATAATAAATATTAATACAATATGGCTGAAGCAAATTACAGTATTTAGTTTTCCAAAGATGGCGTGGGAATGCGTAGTTAACTGCAGAGTACTGCCAGCTGTTTCCTCAGGATAGAAATATCCCAAAAGTAATTTAAAAATGCTTCTTTCTTCTACTTGGGAAGATTTTGAAGACACGCTCACTTTATGACTGCTTTTGAAATTTCATGGCTATTGAAATCTTGCTAGAAGTGACTGTAAGATTGCAGAGGATCATTTGCATTCCTTAGCGAATCTGCAGTCTGCCATTCTTCAAAATGTTGGTTGATCCAGAAGAGGAGATATTCCCTTTTCTTTGTTTATATGACAGATTTTATTCTAGGATCTCTGAGTGCCTTACACACATTAACTCACCATCCAGTCCCTTTAAAGTTTTGAATGACATTTAACAATACGTCTACTTTGCATTGGGTAACAACTTTCTGGAGACCTTGGATGAAGTGAATGAGACATGACATGGCTGCCAGCAAGTTTTCAGATGAGCCAAGAATAGCAAACAAGATTTTCGCTTTACTGTTTGAGCCACCAGATGCATAAAAATTTATAGATATTAAAGAATAAATATGACAGACTAAAATGTGGCCTAGAAGAAAAAGTTCTTGACTGAAGTCTGCCTGTGTGGGAACTTGAACATATTTCTTCATATTGGGACTCTTGGTCTCATTTCCCATGCAGGGTGAACCGATTTCTAATATTCCTTCTAGAGCTCATATTTTAAGTATCTACAAACATTACTCTGGAATAAGAGTCCCTGTCTGAAAATAACGATAATTCAAAATATTTCTGGAAACCATGGGGCAGAGCAATCTCGCGCATCTTTTCATTCTTCTTTGCAATATTTATTGAGTTCTGCTTCTTCCTCTGTAGCCCTCAAAACTAGTTCTCATTTCCTTCACATTGCTATTTCCCTTGCTCCTTTTCAACAAACACTACAAATAAAATCAGTCATTTAATTAGATTATTGTATAATTAGTCACAGTCTTTATCTCTTTTTCCAGGGATAAAGGGCACAGATAAATAAAAAGCAGAGTGACTAAGAATGCCACCCTTGAATCATACATGATAGGAATAAAACACAGTCTGTAATTCATTAAGTGTGTGACTGTGGGCAAATTAATTAGTCCATTCAAGCTCCAATCTCCTAATGGGTGAAATGGGGAAGAGTACATACTACTAGTAATAAGCATTTTTGAGGAGAGTAAATGAACATAAAAAATTTAGCGCATCTCTTTTTCTTCTCTTTCTTTTTGATAGATACCTGTGCAGACTCCATTTATGCAATCCTATATGTTTTGGACTAGGAGCCTAGTAAGCATAGCTCCCAAAATCCCTTGCCACCTCTCTTCTGGTTTAAATTCTTTCAGTGACAAAAATTATATGATTTTTTAAAAATGGAATAGAAATAAAAGTTGCTATAATTCCTCTTCCTGGGCCAGGTCCATGCCTGAGTTTTGATATTAGACCAAGAATGAAAGAGGTTTTGTCTTTGGCTACCAGGAGTCCCCCTGAAAAATTACCATCTTGACATGGTAGATGGTGGAAATCATTTATTGCAATTTCCAATAATTTTTGCAATATTCTGATTTCTTGAAAGAAAACTATGAACTTCACTTCTTCACACCTTTTGTAAGTGCCTAGTTCTACCTTGTCTTAAGTGCCTTCTAATTTGGGTACTTTTCATTTTCTTGACTAAACGCTAGCCAATATATTTTCTTATTTTCTTGACCATTGACTCCTGCTACAGATTACTGAGTAAGAAAGGGAGGAAGGGAATAATAATAATAATAATAATAATAACTATTAACATTGAGATCTTTACTCAAATGACATCTTTTTAGTGAGTACTTCTTAACCACCCTACCTGGAACTTCAACCTTGTCCCTATTTCTCTGCTTTAAAAAAATCTCTGTATCATTTTTCAGTGCTTTACATTATATTGATCTTACTTATCTTGTTTATTGTATTTGTTTCTAGGAAATTAATAGGCTCATGAGGATAAAGATTTTGACTGATTATCTGTTGAATAGCCAGCTTCTCTTTCCAAGAGTTTGGAATATAATCAATTCTTGACAAACAATTGTTAAAGTAATGAATGAACCATGTACTTATTATATGCCAGATTTCTTCCAAGTGTTATATGCATATGATCTTAATCCTAAAACAAAAACCTATTCAGTGGCTGTTACTATTATACCTAATTTACAATAGCAAAGACAGATACACAAATGCCTAAGAACAAGACCTTCAACACAGACTGACTTCCAAACCTCTGTATTTACCACAATACCACATTGAATATCTTTTATTTTGCTAGTATTAATATAGGCACTTGATCTTGTGAAATTTCACAAAAATACCATGTGCTATGTACATTTGTTCTATTGACCAAATGAGAAAATCAAACCCTAAAGAAGTTTGGTAATTTTTACAAGATGATACAGCAACCAAGTGGCCAAGTTCAATTCCTCACCAATCTGGGTCTGCTTCTGAAGTCCCAGGACTCTACATTCCACCAAACTAAGACAACATTTCAAGCCTCATTGATTACTTTGTTATTGAAATCGGATAAAACTTGAAGAAAAGTGATGGTATATATACTGTCCATGAGTAAAACTAGAGAAACAGAATTAAACCTACATATACTTTTATTAGAGCAGGCACATTTTAATATATGGGAGGTCTACTTGTCAGATATTAACATAATTTTGGTTATAGCATATTACTTTCATTAAGCAATAACTATTTCCAGGGCGTGTGCCTATTTAGCTTATAATAGGACACAGTATAAATACCATGCCCCCACTTACAAAGCTCAGCAAAAGCAGAACAGCTGTCTAATATGAGGGATTTTTATAGGGTGAATGAACAGCTCATCTTTTCATAGAGAGGCCAATTTTATAAAACCACACTTGGAAAAACAAGGTCAGCTTTTTTAATTGTTCTTTCTTTTGTTAGAGGGAGAGGGGGAAGAAACACTGTAAGAAACAGAGAGTAGAAAGTCTTAAAAAGTCTCTGATTATGGATGCTTTTTTGAAAAAGACTTTGCCCTTCATTCAGTGATCTTATAAAATGGGAGAGATGGTTTGGTCAAAGAAAAGACTAAGATGCTTGAAATTGTCACTCTAATTTCTATAAGGAAAAAACAAAACAAAATCAAATCCTTCTATCTCAGTGACTACAAAGGGGTGTTCTTCATTGACCATAGCCACCACTTTGCATGCCGGAGGAAGATGTGAATCAGAAATGAGTTGCCTTTTGCCATCACTGTTCTATTCCCTCCTAGAGACCCGAGAGTTTCACACTCCGCTTATTAAAATATACAAATGTGGAATTTGTGGGTAAGAAGATTGTTTTAATTTTCCTTAAGTGTACACAGTCCTGATCTAATGCAGTGGATTTTTAAAACATCTTATTTAATACATTCTGCCTTGATCATGATTTTAGCTGGACAATTATTTCATTTGTAGGGATAAAATAATTTTAGCAAACAAGGAAATATTTTTTCCTCTATCTTATAATTTTATTGTTCAATGTGGTCATGTTGTTGAGATGTTTTATGTAACAGAAACTCATTAGGGAGGTAAAGTATAATTTAGTGTCCAGAGTGTAGAGAGATTTCTAGACTGAGAGTCAGAAGACCCAAAATTTGATGTTGGTTGTTCCACTAATTAATAAAGTGATATCAGATCATTCATTTAGGCTTTCTGGTCTTTATAGTTTTCTTCTATAAAACGTGAATATTCTATGACCTAAGGGTCTTTTTTGTTTATTTTATCACAAAAGAAAGAAAAAGGAACAGATAACCTAACTACCCCCCAAAAAATTAAATATTAAGCAAATTAGAAGTTTTAACTAACCCCTTTAAACCATGTTTAATGACAAGTCAGATTTGTAGATAAGTCACCAAAACAACTTCTGTTTTTTTTTTATTCCTACCAGGGCCAATAATGATCAAATAAAACCAAGGATAATTCTATTTACCCAGCAGTAAATGATAATAACAATAATAATATTTGAGCTCAATTATGAGGACTGTTCAGTTAATAAGAATTTGGAATTTTATAGACTGGAATATTTTCATCTTATTTATAAATACAGACAAGTGTCATGCTGCATGGCTCATGCCTATAGCTATGGTGATGGAGAACTATAATCTTTACTTGAACTTGTGAAGGACTAGCAGTGCTAATGACCAGATAAAATTTAACAGACCAGGGCCAAGTGATATATAGGAATGTTTCCCACTAGAAGAGGATGTTAGCTAAGGCAGGTTTAGGCCTCATATTGAAATGTCCTTATCAGATGAGATTCTGGCCTTTATATTGCAATGTTTCAAGTTAATACAACCCTTGAAACCTGTTGTACTTAGAGGAGTCCGGTGGCTTGGAGATGGCTGTGAGGACAGAGGTCACCTCTGTCCTTGTCCAGGTGAACACCAACTGCACTGCCATTGCTACCTTCCCTGGCACAATGGACACAAATAGATGTCAATGAGAATGAGCACTGCTTGTGTTGTGCCTGTGGACAACTGGCCTGTTTGAAAAGGCTTGGAAGAAGTAGGGGGCACGTGATGCTAAAATGCCATCTCATCTTGGCATCCAGCATCTTCCATGTTTCTCAACTGGTGATGATCAGAGTGTGTTTGCACAATTTAAATTTCAGTAGAATACTTTCTTTGGAGGGAAGCTCTGGGAGGTTTCCCAGGTTTGATTTTTTTTTTTTTCCCCTTAATCACTAAAATGTGTTTTTGACTTGATGCAAATTAACTTGTGTTATTGTGCTACAATTAAATGTGTACCGCCTGGCAATTATTTTTCTTCTCTTTGAAAAACATTTCTGTTTGTTTATTTTTTCTCTGCAGCTCAGAGGAAACCCAATCCGTGTTGGAACAGGGTTTTTAAAGACATGGATGTAATTTGGTGGTGAGATGGATGCAGCGCTATTCCCATGACCTTTTCTGATCTCACCTCCTCCCTTGCACGCTCTTTGCCTCATAGAGGTGGAAATGTTGAACAGTGCAGTCAGTCATGTGCTAGCGGTCTCAAAGAAGTCTACATTAAGTTCTTTTTAAACATGTAAATTGGCTATATGAAAATCTTCTGACTTCATGGTTTCTAAATTTGCCAACATCACCCAGTAATGCACAAATACTATAATCTTTGTAAATCGATCAATTACAACCTTTTTTTTTCTTAAGGAAAGAGTTTTAAATAATTTGAAAGGACTGTGGTAAACTCAAAATAAAATATAGAAATAAACACATTATTTTAGTGGTTCAACTAGCTCTACAACTCTACTTGAATTAGATTTATTTTATACTATAAGAGTAGCTGTACTTAAACCAAAATATGCCCTAGGGCTATTTCAATGAAATCAAGCAAGCTGTAGTTGCATGTATCCGTAGTCTTTGCAGTTTTACAGAGGAACAATGATGGGAAGTAGGGAAGAAAAATCTCCTAATACACTTTTCAGCAGTTGTTTTATTTTTTTTTTCAAATACTCTCTTTAATTTTATTGTATGAAGTGAGTTTACTACACACCTGCAACATCTGAACTCCTAGTGGACATGCAACCTGGGGTCACCATCTTCTCTGCAGTGAAGGAACTGAGGCAGAGGGACCTCTGTGGATGGACCTTGGTGAGGGCAGAATCTCCATGAATAATTTCTATAATTTGAAACATATGAGCATGGTTCTGGGGAAATGGCCCAGGTTTTCACATGTTCTCAAGAACATAACTTGAAAAGGTTAAGATGTCTTGCCTAACGAGAGGGGTAACAAGAGGTTTGTCACATGGTTCAGAATTCTCAAATGCTGTGTGTTCTTTGCCCTCTTATCTAAGCTTTGTAGAATCGCGTGGTAGAAGTGCCTGGTGATTGAGAAGAGCTAGTGGGGAGAGAGTGAAAATCGTCTGCTCGGAGTGAGGGCCTGTGCACCCCACTGTCTGTCCATGTTTGATACCCGTGACTTCTTCCATCTTTTGAACTGTGTCCTCCAGGACACAAAGAAAGTGAAGAACTCCCGGTTCCACTGCAGAGCTCTCCCTTGTCTAAGGGAAGACTTTTAAGAGTCCCTGGCTTGTGAGTTAGCTCGACTGAATCTTCTGTAATGCACACACAGAAGAAAATATCAATGATATCTAGTAAATATACACAATTACTATTGGACTCTTAGACATAATTTTTAGAATTTTAAAGGACCTGCTGGTCAGAGGTAGAGCACAGCTTGCGCCTCTGGCCTATCAGAATGTAGAGGGCTACAGAGCCAACCACTCCCACCTGAACTGCAGTGACATTCTTCAGATACTCTGACCTCAGATCTTCCTCTCTCCTGTAGCCTCAGTCTTGCTTTCTTGGAAGATGATCTTCTATAAGCTCCAAGGACTCTGACAGAGAATTGATCCTTATAGACACATGATGTGACCTGCATGATCATTCATTACAATTGCTGGGCTGAGGCTGTACATGTCAGTTACTTAAGATGTGCCCCCAAAGTGCAGACACACCCCAACTGGGCCTTTGTGCCCACCTTACCAACAGACTTTATTCCGACAAAGCATTTCCTCTACTAGCCTTTCCTAAACATCTTCCCTCCGCCTCCGAGTCTTTATGTGCCATTTCTTCCTACTGTAAATGCTCTCTGGATCTTATCTTTATCCCTATATAATTGACTTCCAATTATATCTCTGTGCCTTCTGGAGGGGTAGTTCTCTCATTGAGAAAAACTGAGGAAAAACTAACACAGGAACAGAAGAATAATTGTTTTCCAACATTTTTTCAGTACCTCTTCCTATTCTTCAAATGAAATCTTACGTGGATGCCCAATAAAAAGGGTTAAATAAAAATTTTAAAGTAGTCTCCTTTAAAGATATAGTGGTTCCCAAGTATATGGGACTGCAGACCTGAAACAACTCTGCAGAGCCCAGGGGAGGGCGGGGGAAATTAGCAGAGAAGTGCTACCAGGTTTTGAGCATGATGTCTGTAAATCATTTTAAAATAGTAGCTACTATGTGAAAAATTCTGTATATTATTTAGTTTAACATGTAACCCAGATACCTACCATATTTAATGAAAAAGTTAATAGTCCAGAAACCATCAGTGAATATGCTAATTAAGAATGCAAGATCCAGAATTGAATCCTGGCCCTCAGGAAGTCTGTCTAGAAAAGGCTACTTCCATTGCTTTGTTACTTCTACCTGTATCCATAACTACTATTTGCTACTCAATCATATTGGGTGTCAGAAATGAAGTCTGTATTGGTGAAAATAGTGCTTTGTTGATGAGAATGATAAATGTTTAAAATGTTTACAGAAATCTAAAACATGATCAAAGTTCGTATCTGCTAAACTATTTAGAAGATACTTTGCACACATTCACAACCAGTAAGAATATACGGAGAGTTTGTGGTCTGCATTCTTTGAAAAGATGACATATTCTAAATCCCAGCTTTCTGCATCCAGCTTAGATTCTGGAGGATTCTGGCTGTCTGATTCGGTTGCAATGGTGACGGAATCCTGCCTCTGGAATGTTGTTGTGTCTCTTGTTGGAATATGGCCTGTCTGCCTCAAGTGAACTTCTCTTGCTTCCTTGCCATTTGTACCTAAAAGGACAGTAAGCTGAGACTTGTCATACAGGGAACAGGCTGTATGAACATTGTTCTCCCGTTCTAAGAATTGTCTTGCATGTGTTTTGTTTGTATGGGTGACAGAATTTAGACTGAGCCCTGGTTCATTAGCCCTGGTAGTGAGGTAACAGTTGGATTGACTGGCTCTTACCAGCCTCAAAGATCATTATTGGTCACTAGTATAGACCAAAGAGTTGCTTATAATCAAGTAAGCTACAGTTTGTATTTCATGTCCTTACTGTTACACGTGTTATTTGGAAGAATAAGAGCTCAGTGGGTACGATATTTATATACCACCAACATGACATTACTTAACTTTGACCCCAGTTTAATTATTCATGTATTTTATTTTCTTGCAATGTTTTAAAGCCAAGAGAAGTTCCAGAATCATATGACCATAACTTTCACAGCTTTTGCTAGATTTTCAATTTACTCTACAGAAAATGAGATCTTTTTTCTTAATAACTTTTTAATTGGCAGGATAAGATATTTATGCAGAAAACTACTTATAAAATTTAAAAAAGGTTGTTTTTCTTTTGTAGAAGCAATACCTCAGGCAACAATTATGTAGTTTACAAGGAAAATACCAAATGAAATTAATAGAGCAAAAACATACTTAGGAAAAAAGATTTAGTTTCTGTAATAGCTATGAACCAAGAAAAATGATTTTTACAATCTTGAAACTTTACTTAATTATATATTATATGCCCTTTTTGAGATCACCGTAATCTACAAGAAAAACTAATCTTTAAAACACAACTTTAAATCAGCTGAAGTCTAGCCTATTTTGGAGCCATTCTAACATGGAGTAAGGTGAGGCAAAGCTTTATCTCAGGTAAGGAGGGGCACTTCACAAATAATACATTACATCTGAAAGATGAAACAAAAAAAGTCTAAGAGAACTTTAAAGAACACCAACTTGGCAAAGTGCTCTCCTAAGCTTTACATTTAACTAAGTTTAACTTTTAAAGTATAATTTTGAATCCAGAGTGTAAGGTAACAATAATCACAGGTCTGCAAGCGTTAACAAAAATCAAAGGATAGCCTAAAATCTCCTACACATTTAGGAAGCAATGATAAGAAACTGACTTAGTCAAAGCAAATGGTTATAAGACAGGTCTTCAAATGACAATGTGGCCCTTCTATGTCAGATACAATGTATAAAAAAAGAACACTCATTGGTTATCTTGTCAGTAAACTTCCATAAAGTTTCATTTTATAAACTTTTATGTAACACTTAAATAAGGATTAGACAGATGCTTACATATACCTAGTCACATATATTTTGGGTATCAACAATATTGTTATAACCTAAATAACAGTTGTTTGTTTAACTAGTTACAAAGTAATCATTTAAGATTTAAAAATAGGTACAAACCCTAATTCCTTTAAAACTTAGTTTCCCCTAGTAATAAAACCTAACAAAGACAAGAAATTATCTTTAGAGATAAGAGCATATCAGTGTTTTGGACTTTTCTTTGTATCCATATATTAAAATTCAAATAATTTTGACTGTGCTAATTATAGCCAATTTAATTACAAACACTAACATTTTGAGATTTACCTTTCACACACCTTCTGCAATTTACTTAGGCATTCAAAACTTTACATCTTTAGTTTTGTCCACTTTCATCTTGGACTTTAGCCCAAGAATATTACTTTCTCAGAAAAAAAATAAAAATACTTTCTAATCCAGAAACACTTCTTTTACCTTCTAATTTTTCATACTAAAATTTATGTCCATACCTATAACTTTCTTTTATCTTTTCCAGTTTTGAACTCTTTCTTAAATTCATATTCTCAAATAATTGTTATAAATATTATCTGTGCACTTAATGTACACGACAATCTAGCACATACAAAAATTGTGCCTTAATCTTTTTTTCTCCCAGGTTGCATTCAAGGGGTTAGAGTACAGGATATTTTTGAGTCTGACCTGTCTCTGTTGTCATTATCACAACGACATCAACTTTAAGTGAGTTCTCCACTGTCAATTGTACCCAGAACTCCTTTTGAGCCTTTTTCTTATACTAGGCATATTGATATGCAATGGAAGAAGTCCTTTCCATCCATTTTTTAGGCTTTCTTGAAGATCCCTTTGGAGAGGCTGCCTACAAAACACAGGTTGGTCTTTTTCCATCACCTTCAGAACAGAAAGTACATAATGCTGACTTCCAGTACTAATACTAATTCCAATTAAATGAAAGGGGTAATTGTAAAATTATAGATATTGAAGTGGTAATCTGTTACTCCCTCTTTAAGACTGGTGAAATTGGCATGCTGAGTGTTTAAAATCCAAATCTTGAAGACCAAACTCAAGGAAGTAAAAGGGCCAACGAAAAATCAGCCAACATGTTGGCCTTTGCCCTCTCAGAACAGCCAGGACCCAAAGAATGATGGGACCCCTCTCCAGGCCCTGCAACTCTGGTGAACCACCTGATCTGCTGAGTAGGGAGATCGAGAAGACCCTAGAGAACAAGAAGCCAACAGTGCACATTCTGCAAAGAGGAAGGTCTTTGGAGATGGGAACGTCCATGATGCTTCCAAGAGAAGCCATGAATGGTCAACCAGACCCCTACCCATCCTTGCAGGTGACACCACTGGTAGAGGAAAGCCCAAGAAGGCAAGAGGCTTCACACACGTCCTCAAGAATGACTTCTGAGGAATCTTAGCTGATTCTTAAGATTTTATAAAAACAAGGTCAGTTTTGACCAAGTTGATCCTAAACACCTGGCAGGAAAATGTAGCCTGAGCACAGTCCTACATGGACATTTAAAAAGAAAAACAATGTTTGTTTAAAGGTAACATAAGTAGTACACTTGTGTCAGCCCTATCAAAAGTAAGTAAAGCTGGAAGCTGTAAAGGAAGGTTTCTTGTGTGACGGTGTCTACTAATGACAATGGCAAAGGACTCTAGAGTCACAAATTTGTCCTGAGTTAATTTGAGTCTGATCTCATAGATCTATAAATCTTCATAACCTCCTACATTGATAAACTTGATCTGTTTTTCATTGATAAGGTTGAGTTACTGTCCTCATGGTTTTCAGAGATTGGCTGCTTTTATGATACTTGTTTACAAAAAGTAATGTTTTGCTGTCTTGTTTATTATTGTCTTAGCATAATCCCTGCCCAATGTTTGCCTTGTCCAGTCACCGGCCATCTGCCACTGTGGACCTCTGGACTGCTCTAATGCTGAATGCCTTTAACTGTCCGTGCACCACCTGATAGAGAATAAGGATTTTGGGTTACTCCTCCAACTTCACCCCCTTTCTGTAGGAAGCAATTTGGAGATATTGTCACCCACTTTTCCATAGAAATGAAATGTAGAAATTGACAATGGGGAAATGTAACAGTGGTCCACTTTATGCTTTGAATATAACCCTTGCTGCTCTGCCACTGCAACTTATTTTTAAAATGGACATGTTTCTTTCTCTTCCTCTCTCCCTGCTCCTCCCTAATCTCTTCCCTTCCCTAATCTAAGGAGAAACAGGATTACCATTCTCCCTGATCCTTGACAGAGTTAATCTGTCCTTGAGTACACAGCCCCATAAGAAGTAAATAATACAGCCTGGGAATGGCACCTGAAGATCGCAGAAATAAGTATCTCCCAAATTAACAAGTGAATTACAACTCCAGACACAGAACACATGAAATGTAGCATTTGAGTCACTTCTTTAAAAGCCCTCTGTTCCTGCTGATGGGCAGAATCACAGCCTTTGGGACAGGAGTTCCCTGTGTTTCTCCTTTGCTAGCAAAGCAAAAAACTTTATTTTTCCTTCTTCTCAAAAACTAAAATAAAATATGAAAAGGTATATAATCAACATAAAATAAATAAATAAATCCAATAGCAATTCAAAGAGAGATCTTAGTCTGTGACCTTTCTGACCAAGGAAGATATGAATATTGAAGCAGGTGTGTCATATACTTGGGATTAGAATGGGCCTAATATATGCAGAAAGTCACACTAACCCATGTTTGAGGACAAAGATGGGTTATTTTGAGCTTATAAAATACCTAAGGAGCTGGTGGGGTGGCCCACGCTTATAATCCCAGCAACTCAGGAGGCTGAGGCAGGAGAATCTTGGATTCAGAACCAGTCTCAGCACTTAAAGGCACTTAGCAACTTAGTGAGACCCTTTCTCTATACAAAATATATGAAAAGGTCTGGGAATGTGGCTAGGTGGTTAAGTACCCCTGGGTTCAATCCCTGGTACCAAAATAAAAGATTAAATAAATACATAAATAAAAGAAAGAAATACCCAAATGTGAAGGCTAAAAAGCTGATTCTAATATACTTGTAATTTTTTTCTCCAAGAAATCTCTCTTATTTTTTGTGGGATGCAACCTAAAACTTCTTGAAAGGGTAGCAACTACAACTCACGAAGGTCTTGTGGGGAGGATGCCATTCTTCTGTGAGGTTTAGCTACAGTGAGTTGGCCTCTTTCTCCCCCTTTCAAATACTGGTTAAGAAATAACACTTGGTTATTTTCCCAGAACAAATACAGGGTGAGATTTTGAAATTAACCTGGCCAGGGTTTTCCTGAGGCAGGAAACTAGCACTGAAGTTAATGAAGGGTCTGAGGGGGGAACTGTAAAACATCCTCCCCTGAAAGACACTGAAATTTCCGAAGTTTGTGAAGCTTGTCTGTCTTCTCCTCCCTGAAACACATCTCCTTCTTCCGCCCCTCCCTAATTTCTGTTTCCCTATCTCATTAATCTTTTGTTGTTCTGTTTTACTAGATGGGACAGGGCTTCACACTGCCCTAAGCTGCAATCGATATGTAATTAAGATAAGGACTCCATAATTCTGTTCTGATCTTCTTCAAGAGTTCTCATCTTGGTCAGTTGATGACCAGAGAGAGAAATTTATTTCAGGTAAATTTATTCCAGCTAGATAGTCTCTGTACAATTTTAAAAATAAACTCTTTTCCGCTAGGGAGACTTGGGTAATATAGCACCTATCAGAATCCTGTCATTTTCTTTCTCTCCATCTAGAGGCCCATGGAGTTCTGGGTAGAGAAAATTTTAAATGACATCACAGGAATTGACACAGTTTTGCTCCTTAAATGTTTGGAAGGCAGATGCCAAAATGAAGTAGGAGTTCCAGGGGTTTATTGAAAGGTAAGTTCAGTGAAAACTAAAATAGGGGGTGGGGTGGGGAGCATGATTGGACAGGGAAAACCTTCAGACTGCAGATGTGACACCTTTGAAAGAAAACAGGGAGGGAAGCAAGCCCAGCAGGAAGATTACAGTGCAGCTTTGACAAAGTTTCTGCTAATCCAGTAGAAGCCTGAAAGAATGATTGACTGTAAGAGAAGTTCCATCTTGGGTAGAAATGACCAGGCCCTAGTACCCCTGCTGTATCCATTCATGGCAAAAGGCTACTTAGCCTAGGGAGTGTGTGCTATTGTCTCTCAATAGGCAAGTGGTCTGAAATGCATTAAGAGAGGAGTTGGTTTAGTGCACTCCTTGCAACTGAATAGAGAGTCCTTTTTGAAAGACTAGACCAGTGCTCTTCCAGGACAATGACAGTGGCTCTGGAGTCCTGGCTTTGCATTGGTCTCTGCCTAGCTGTCTTCTCTCTTGAGGATCCATGTGTACCATGCTCAGGGAGTCTACTGCTTTCTTAAAATGAGACCCACAAAACTTGGGATCTTTTCCCTTTTATCGGGATTTTTTTATCTGTCCTAGAAACTTGGACCCACTGGGCTGTCAGTATGCTGTCACACCCTCTAGCAAGATCTAACTAACTTTCAGGGGGCCATGAGGGAGCCCCATGGGAATCCCTGAACACATAGCAACAGATTTGCTATTTAAAACACAGAATGCCAGCTCAAATTTGAATTTGAATAATTTTTAGTGCACATTTGTCCCAAATGTTGCAAGAGACATATTTGTGCCAAAAACAAACCAAATGAAGCAAAATAGGAAAATTTAAAAGCCAAACCAAAAACAAACTCACACATTGATCTGAAACTCAATACTGCTGGGTTACTTAGGTTTTTATTTGCTAAATGTGGCAACCTTATCGAGTAGCTCTGTGACAGTTCAAGATCTCTCCTTCCCTATCTACATCTATCTGCTGAAACTCCCTCCACATTGGTGAGGGGAGAGCTTGTGAGGAGATAGCCTTTCAAATAGAAGTAAGGCACAAATTCTTCCACCATTGTCATGGCCACCAACCTCTCCAGCCGATTTCTTCTCTCTTAGATTTTGACTGGCGTAAGTGAGCCTGAGTTCAATATTTAGTCACCTGCCTCCATCTGCTGTCTTTCTATTCTTGACACTAATCACAAAGTGAGGTCTTTGGGCTATGTCCTCTGTATTATAACCTTTTTTTTCTTACCCTTGATGCTATAAACAGATTATGCATTTATCCAAATTCAAAAGAAAGTTGGATAAAAGCTAGAAAATCCTTTCTTACCCAATGAAGTCCAGTCATTACTTTTATTTCACTAGAAAGATCAAAAATGTCTGCTTCATTCATTCATTTATTCATCTATTCAATAAGAATCAGGTGTGTACTGTGTGCTGGTCACTGTACTTACTGAGATAGAGAAGTAAACAAAAAGCAGAGTCACTCTTCTAATGTCACTTGTGGTTGGTCCAGAGGATTGAAGACTCAAAGCTGAAGAAGGAACACTTGCTCCTGTCACAAGCTGCCCTCCCCCTCTCTAAGGTAATTAGCCTCATGGTTCCACTTCAGAGGAGGAGATTGCAAGGAGATGTTAGCAGTAAAATAGGGAGATTAAAAATAAGGACTTGGTAATTGGAAGAATGTATGATTCCTTCAGAGAAACAATTTATTTATATGGGTGCTATATTCTTTATGTGTGACCACAAACCTGAGTTAAGGTTAAAAAGGTAAGGTTTTTTGTTTTGTTTTATTTGGGGTACCAGGGATTCAACCCAGGGGTACTTAAGCACCAAGCTATATCCCTAGCCCTTTAAAAAAATTTTTTTTTTTTTTTTAATTGTGAGACAGGGTCTTGCTAAGTTATTTAGGGCCTCACTAAGTTGTTGAGGCTGGCTTTGAACTTGCAATCCTTCTTCATCAGCCCTCCAAGTCGCCAGGATTACAGGTGTGCACTACCACGCCAGCTGGGGAGTTATGTTTTGAAAGTAGGAATAGAAAGGGATTGAGAAAATTAGAGAATAGAAAAATAAGATGTATAATCTGTGCTAGAAATAAAGCTTCCCTTTATTAGGTGTCACCTGGTACCACCAGAACCATAAATCACCTATTCAAATTGGTAACACATTGTGCTTGGCTTTGATTCAATTACATATTGATTTGTGGAACAAATATTCATTGATCACCTACTGGGAGTGAGTATGATGTTAAAGATAGAGGAAGTCTCTGGTGATGTGTTAATTTGTAAAGTATTATCTTCCTGTCTTCCAAAGTGCTCTGGTAATGAGGATTAACATTCCTAAAATATTAAGGAATATTATGGAGGTGTGGAACAAAGCCACTGTAGGAGACTTGTTGTTTAGTAAAATTGCAAAGGGGTTATTTTTCTGAGAAAAAGAAAATTATTGCTACATTAGCAATGCAGAATTTTTCCTGTAAATAATGGACAGTCGAAACCAAATTTTGAGTGGAGATATAATATAGAAGTACACTTAAGAAAAAAGTCACTCAATTGAACACTTTGGTGGATCTCAAACTTGAGTTTGAATCTGAAGCACCTGAAGGTCTGACTAAAGTAATATTGCTGAGCCCCACTTCAGGGTTTGGCATTCAGTAGGTGTGGGAGGCACCCAGGAATATTCCTTTACAGCAAGTTGCAACTTTATCTCAACTTTTATCTTGGGAACTGCCATCATAGCGGACAAAGTCAGGATGGAGCGGAGGAGAGGGAAAAACTAGGCCTAAGTTCTCTTTTTGTTAAAAAGAAAAAAATTCTCAGTCCCTCAATAACTTTTTAAAAACTGTCTTTGCCAGATTATTGTTCTTTTTCCACAGAAATGTTATCAGTTGAACTCTTAGAGGTCAGGAACAAAGGGGGAAAAATAAAGCAAAACAAATATAAATGTGTGCCTGTCTGAGTGTGTGTATATATGTGTGTGGGTTGACTTTGTTTTTTACTTTTTATTTTTTTAGATTCCTTTTGGACACTATCAGAACTGAGGACCATATGGGGAAAATAAGGACCAGAGTTAAAATTTTGATTTTTCCTGTTCATACAATCCCTATGTTTCAACCTCTTTCTCAGCTTTCTAGGGGTTAACTCTGCTTCCAGTATGAAGTCAGGGAATGATGTCACCCCCGTCTTCACACAGGAACCCCTGCACACCATTCCTCCTTCTCATCTGTTGGAGCAACCTAGAGGGGGCTTTGTTCTTCGGGGTGGGTGGGCTCCTGGAGGTCATTAGGGCTTAATGACCTCTGCTTCCGGGGAAGAGCTGCTCTCTCAGGCTAGGGCACTTGCTCCCTCATGTTTCATCCACAAAGGGTCCCAGGGCTGTGAGCTCTGAGTGCAGGGCTGCTCCTTACTTAATTGAAGGGGAAAGAATGACGAAAACCACCTGCTCCTGAAGCAGTTCAGCCCAGAGTGTGGTCCTGCCAAGGAGAGGCCACACAAACACTCACGGTGCTTCTTAACGTCTCCACACACATCCTGACACCTGAGCCACATCCAGGGTCTTCTTGACTGCTTCTGAATGTCGTTGGTTGGGTCATTTAAAATCAGATAATGCCCTGCATGTTGCCATAAGTTTAACTCTGCACCTTGGGAGCTGGTTAAATCTACAAAGCCAGGGTCAGCCACTTAGCTCAGGGAGCTGTGGTGTGGTAGAAAGAGACTTGCCAATGCCATATTTAAGAAAATGATCATATGTCTTAAACCTGCCCAATAATTGGGAGAAGTTAATCGAGGCAGGTTCATGAGCCACTTTATTTTCATCATTTGTTAGAAAGGTAGGGTAGAATTTCCATCACAGGCCATGTTCAGAGAGCAGATATAGATGAAACTGTATTTTGTGGTATATTATATGTGATGTATTCTGTATTCTATACTATAGAATACAGAAATATTACATTGTCTACCCTCAAACGCATTATGGCCACCTAATCTTCCCACTGTTTTCTCCCTTCTGTTAGAAGACAGAGCGATTCCTATACCAGAGTGAAGTCTCAGTTAAAGACTATATGCACGATGTAGACTCATACCATTTGTGTCATCAGACGTGTACTTAGGGTGTACATCGTGCACAACCACAGAAATGAAAAGCTGTACCCATTTGTCTACTATGAATCAAAATGCAGTCTGTAAAAATAAAAAACTAATAATTTAAAAAAGTGAAAAAATAAAATAAAGGAAGACTATATGCAAAACCACCTGGTAAACCATAATACATGTCTTCTATGTGGAATGATCTCAGACATCCACTGTGGTCGCCTCAACACAGTGGCCCTTGTACATTGGGAATGTGAGTGTGTCAGCCCCAACCTCTGCCCCTTCCTCTCATTCTCCCAAAGCTCTTTGATGGCTGCTTCTTCTCTAGGACAAAACCCCAAATGGACTCGGTATACACAGGTGCAAATTGCCAGCCCCATTGACCTGCGAGGGTCCCCTGCAGTCTGGCTTTTCTTTCCTCTGTACTCATGCAATTTTTGGTTATCCCAATTGCTCCTTCATGCCCAGATCCTCCCTTTTGCTCTTTGGTCTTCACACCTGCTTCGCCCTCTGCCTGGAATATCGCCCTCCTCAATCCCTTTCCCACTGGCTGATATCCATCCATCCTTCACATTTCCTCTACATGTCACTTTCATAGGAAGCCATCCCTAAACTGCAACACAATTCAGTCCCCCTCTCAATGTGTTTACATAACCAACTTCATAATGAATAACCCCTAGATTACATTCAATCATTTCCTGCTGCCTCCAGCAACACAGACTAGCAGTTAGACCATTCCTAATTTAATTAACATATCTCTAACTCTATGCAAAGGTCTGATCATAACCATCCTGGCAAGCCAGGATGACAGACACCAATGCACACTCAAAATATATTTTAAAAACAAAGTTTAAAGACTAAAGCCCCTTGGTTGGCTGCTTTGGTTACTGATCCTTAATTAAGAAGACCCTAAACTTATTTCTCTTTTCTCTTCAAATTTAACAAATAAAATACTTAAGCCTACAGTTGTTTGTGCATCATTTCCATCATTTGCATACTATCACAGTGATAGTCATCAGATGTAATCATCTACATAAACAGCTAAAATGGTATGTGACCCTCAGCAGCTGTCCAAAGCCTTGATTAAGTTTTTCAACACACAGATTGCAAAGCACCCAGTTCTCTTTAATCTTGAGAGCCAGAACCTCTCACAGTAGGGCATGGTGCCTCTCTTAATTGCCTACTCTCAACCCCCGATCCTATGATCTGCAGAGAAGTCACTCTATGTCACTTCCCCAGGCATGTTTTAAATAAAATCATTTTTTGTCATTGTTCTTTCAGACACACATATAAAGCAGTTTTGTGCGTTCTTTGGTGATTTTATTAGTCAAAGTTCAGTTTTCATCTAAGACAGTCTGAGCAGGATGGGGCAGAAGGCCATGTGCCAGCTGCAGACAGTTCCAGCCCCTGGGTCTCAGGTGAAGGCCCACTGCTTTTGTTTCCATGAGACTTCAAGGGAAAGGGCTGTGGCAGTATTTGTTTGGTTTATGGTGACCTCTCAGATGTACTGCATCTGCTCTGCAGTCGAGGATGTGGGGCTCCCTTCTGGTGACTTGCTGCCTGCCTCAGACAACAGGCATGTTTGTACTCCTTGGCTTTGATCTTTTTTGCCTGGTATCTAAATGGAGCCTTTCTTGTGCCTTCAAAGCTCAGTGAGCTGTTCAACTTCCAGTTATAAAACAGCCCTGATCCTGACACCACGGGCCATCCCCGATCCTCAATACCACTCTGACACATTCAGTGGCAGGTGACAGAGAGATCGGAGACGCAGGGTAAGAAATGTGTGAAAATCCAATACAGTGGGCAAGAAAGAGCACTGGCGCGTCCTGGGATGGTTTGTAACAAGAGTCCCCATCTGAGGGTGGGACCCGGGAGTTGAGATGGGGGGGATAGAAAGGAGCAGAGGGGAACATAGGAAAAATCAGCATTCTTTAAAGAATACACAGCATGGTGGATAAAGTTAGGACACTGGCTTCCAACAGTCTGGGCTTTGAACAGTTGATTATTAACTGTGATGCATTCAGCAGTTTGTCAAGTCACCACTCTCCTGTCTATCAGGGTGATGGTAGTACTTAACAACTTTTTCATGAATATTAAATGAGAAAATACAAATACATTGCTTGGTACAGTGCTGGACACATAGCGATGACTCAGTGAAAACTATCATCTGTTTGTTAATAATAACATAGTGCATTTTCAACAATGATTACTGTCCAAACGAAATGGTCTCTCCCTTTCCCTATCTGGGGAAATTGTGTTCATTTGTTAAGACCAAATTAAAATGTCTACACCCATGAATATTTCCCATTGACCTTGCTATGCAGTCAGCATTTATGCTGTATGCTGGGAGTACATAATTAAAGACAAAATGTGCTTTCAAAAGCTATTTATCAATTTTCTGTCTTTCTAAAGTTTGTCACTTACAACTTAATTTGACATATTATACTCTGAATCAGTTATGCGGTTAGTTGGCTGGTATATGAGACTGTAAGCTCCTGAGGTCAGGACCTGCTACAACTCACTACTGTAAGCCAGTTCCTGCTTAGGATATTTGATCATAAAGAACAGTCTAGTATCTAAGAGCTCAAGGCTACCACTTCCTAGTAATGCAACCTTAAGCATGCTGCAAAAGCTCTCTACTCCTCAGTTTCCCCATCTGGGAAATAGGAATGTTTCTGCTTCTATATTCATTTTATTGCAATGTATTGTTTTTGTGAAAGGCTGTGTAAAAAGTTCTGACCCCACCAGACATATAGTTAGAAGATGGAAGACTATTTAAAGTCTCATTCAGATAATTGTGGATGTTTCTATTTGGTACTGCAATCAAAAATCTGCAGGCATTGCTTTCCTAGAAGTTCATTGCAATGAGTAGTGAGAAGTGAGATTAATGAATCTTTTGTACTAAGTATGACCAAAGGACAAAAAGAGCAGAAAAGGCAAATCATATCTTATTAATACTGTAAAAATATTTTGCCTTCATGGATACTGAGAAAGTATCCCAAGGATGTATATGGATGCCTGGACTGTGCTTTGAATACCACAGCCAGATGCTATCATGAATTCTTATTACCTTATCTTGGGACAGAAAGAACCAGCATTATGGAGAAATGATGGAAGGAGCCATTAGGATACTTACCTATTAAATGACTAACCTAGAACCAAAGCAAAATTTGACTTTGGTCATCTCTTTTAATCCCTCTTATAACATATACTTCTTCCCCTAAAAATGCAGACATGAGGAAAGACAGTATTATTCCCCCATCGCAGGAGCTATATTTTCTCTGAGAACATCACATTCTGGGAAGAATATGGCATTGCTATACAAATCACATTGACTAAGAAAACCTGTCCAATTTGATGGGAAATAAATTCCAGGGTGAAATTTAGGAAAAAGCAGAAAAAATTTGATGTTAAAATCTAAAGGAAGGGTTTGGGAGAAGTCGAAAAATACATAATTTAGTCTGTAACTGAAGTTTCAAAGAGACCAGAGGAAGATTGATACCTTTGCCCATGCCAGAGTGACTGTGGTCTCTTGTAGCACCCACAGGAACTGGACAGTATGTGACTGGACAGTGTGTCCCTCTCATGACTTCTGCTTTCACTCTTCTGTCTCACTATGCCCTTTGTGACTTTCTAGTCCAGGGCAATGAACTATCAGGCTTTTAAGATATTTACAGATACCTTGGTACAATCAAATTAAAGGTGGCAAAAAAAAAAAAAAGAGGGAAACAGAATAAAAGAAATCAAATAAGTCTAAAAGTACAGCATACCTATCACAGTGTAATGTGCTTAATGTCATGATACACACAGGTATGACATCACCACCTCCTGATTCAACCAGAGATGGAGAAAGGAACTGGCATCTACTGAACAGCTCCCACCTGCCTGTACCTTGTTCCACCCCAGGGCAAAGTCATGGAAAAGTCATTAAGCAGGAGTGTGTCCTATGCTTCTCACTAACAGAAAACTTAGATTCATTGAGAATGACTGAAAAATCTTAGGCTATTCCCATTAAACCTATATGAAAACTTTAGTTCTTCCAAAATTGAAAAATACCTCTAAATGTTAAGGACTTACACATTTTACATGTTGTGATCTATGTTGTGTCTATTTCTTTTCAAGAAAATATTCAAGACATAAGACAAATCTGAGCAGGTTTCTACTTTTTTTTTTGGTTAGTTTAGCAAATAACAGTTACGTTGTTATATTAGGCATAAAATCATAAACCTAAAATGGCCACTTAATGTTCAATTTGGTGTACAAAATTAGATTTGGTTCAGATTAAACTTTACTAAACTGTCTGTAAATAGAAATTTTTCATTAGGCATTTTAAAAACATTTAATTTGAGACCTATATATACTGGAGGAAGGAGAAAGCCAAGTTTGAGATTTCTAAGATTTGAAGAGCTTTATAATATTTCTTACCATGATCAGAAGAAATAAAATCTTCCATATAACCTTGTACTGTTAAATTTATTGTCATTTTTATAGCAGCAATCCCTGATAATATTTTTTTAAAAAAATTGTTTGAAAGCATTGTAAGGAACCATATTATGCTAGTGATCAAACACGATTCTACAAGCTTCCCATTAACTGAAACTATGACTATGTGTTCAGGTTCATACCTATGTCCTTATGCAGTACCTAAGATATAGTAGTTGTACAGTTTTTGTTGAATATTTTCAATGAATAAATAAACAAAAGGGTAATGTCTATTTCTCATCAGACTAAGTCAAAAAGTGGTCCTGCGTGGGTTCACTGGTAAAAATCACAGAGCTGAGAAAGAAAGAAGAAAGTCTTTAGATTACATAGAGGAAAATGAGGGGGCTGGGTGGGGGTATGAAAAATGGTGCACTGAGACAGACATCATGACCCTATGTACATGTATGATTACATGAGTGCTGTGAATCTACATCATGCACAACCATCGAAAGGAAAAGTCTACCCCATTTGTGTACAATGAATCAAAATGCAGTCTGTAAAAATAAAAAATAATAAATTTTAAAAAATAAAATTAAAAAAGAAAGTCTTGTGTTATAGTTTGGATATGACA
Organism: Sciurus vulgaris; assembly: GCF_902686455.1. Classification (NCBI taxonomy): domain Eukaryota; kingdom Metazoa; phylum Chordata; class Mammalia; order Rodentia; family Sciuridae; genus Sciurus; species Sciurus vulgaris. The sequence continues at coordinate 193,716,904 of NC_136461.1, forward strand.
TGTCCCACAAAGATCCTTCTGTTGGAAACATGGTCGCTAGGGTGGTAGTGTGAAAGGTGAGGCATAGTGGAAGGTGATTAGGTTGCAGAGAGTGCAACCTGGAAGAGAAAAAATTAGTTTTCATAGGAACATATCAGTTCCAGAGAGAGTGGACATTCCCCCACTCTGATATTTCTTTGTGTGTGCCTCTGCCCCTTCTGCATGTGACTGGTTCTCTTTTTGCTTCTCTGTCATGTCATGAAGCAGACAGACTTTGGCACCAGGCTGTGTGGAAGTCAGGAGTCAGATAAAACTTCTTTTTGAAATACATGTCCAAGTGTCAGGTATTCTGTTATAGCTACACATAACAGACTAAGATGTTCTAAGATTGCTGAGTATGGAAGGAAAGAGACCAAGAGAAAAATGAAGAAGTAAGATGATATCTAGAAAGAAATAGCCCTTGAGGCTAATAGGTAATGGGGTAGGGGAAAATTATGGAGACGTGAATAGGATCTAAATCTATACATAGTGGACATGTGGTACGCTGCTCCTTTTACATGGAAATATCTACATTTTCCAAGGGATGGACAGATTCAAAGTCACACTACACCAGAGCAGAAACCCCTAGTCATTCTGTTTAGTGTTTTCCTGGAGGATTATATTTCTAAATGCCAAATTTCCCCTATCTGTAGGATTAAGTATAATAAGACCAACATCTTTGTTTCAACCATCATTTTTTTTCCACTCTCTATAGGTCTATGGAATCTAAAGCTTGAAAAATTCATAAGAATTGGAGATACCAGACTTATTTGTTTAAACCCAGAAAGTTTTACTTCATTTTAGGTCAATCATCCTAGATTTCTCCTTCATACATACAGAAATTATTTAATACTGCTTTTTGTTTTAATATAGTCCAGTAACCTCTTCCCCAATTTATTTTCAAAAAGACTTCTGGACATATGAATAAAAGAGTGATTTTCAACATTAATGTATGAGGCAGTAGGGTGACTATAGTTATTTCAACACCTGTACCCTCAACCATGCATTTGAAGACAATGGAATCAAAAGTGCTTATTATGACATGAGTAAGGACAGGTAAAGTAGAAAAATAGCCAGCTTACTATGGTTCACATTTTAGTGACAGTGTCCAGATTTGAATACTCGTTCTGACTCTTAGAAATCCTGAGAACTTGCTAAATGATGGTCATAAGCATCTGTCCCCTAGTCAGGTTTTGGGAGGAGTGCATATTTCAGAGCAGTATCTGGTGCAAGGGGTTTGTATCGATGTTAAGCATTGTGAGGGAAAACAGAATTTAGGCCCTGCCTCTGTTTTCAATTTGGCACATACATTCAGACACAGAGAGGATAAATATTTGTCTAGGATATTTAGGTAGAAACAAGGTTCAGTTTGGTTCAGTGATTGTGCTTGGGGTTCACTTTTTTTATTCCAACACTGTGTATTTACTGGCTCTTTAATTTATTTTGAAGGTTTTGGATTTTATGGCAGCCATACCCTCTCTACCACATGCCACCTCAAGGTCTAGCATGCTATTCCATCATGACTTGATCTCACGCACAACAATCTGCTTTTCGTATTTTCAATGTGTGTTAGGTGTAATGCACACAGGATGATTGCTTAGATTTGACTTCAAAAAGATGACTTAACTGTCCTTCAGATGAGATATTCAGGAACAGAAGTGACCGTCTTCCTTAATACCACAATTTTAACAAACATAAACCACTGAGCCAAAGATTAAAAAATGCTTTGCCAAAAAGGCTGTGGTTACAGCATCCTCACCTCTAAGAAATAGACCACAGCATGCCAGAGCTGTGCCAGGGCTCATGGTTGCTCTCCAGGACCTGTCCGGAGGTGGCGACGCAGGACACTTCTGGCAGAGGGCAGAATACCCACATCAATCTTGTCCTTCTCTTGAGTTTTGGGTAGGAACTAGTGGGTGTTTATTCTCCATCAAACGAGCCTGTCAATCCACCAAAACATCAGGAAATGTGCTCATTGCTGGGTCTGGATCATTTCAGCTCTGCATTAGAGGATTGGCATTCTTCCTGTGGGTTTCAAAATACACACCACACACTCACACACACACATGCACATGTGCAGCTCAAACAGGCTTTAGGTTTTTTTTTTTTTTTTCTTTTAATGAAACGGCACATCTTTCTTCGTTTATGATATCTCCTCCAAACCTCTACCCTTGTTTGGCCTTGTATTTTTTTTTTAAGACTTTGCATTTCAAGCCACAGAAGAATCCTGATCTTTTTCACTTGAAAAGTGACTTTACATTCATGAGAAAATTTGTAGGAGCAAATAGGTTTAGCTGGACCCATGCTCACCAGCTTTATCTTCCAGTGACTCAGGGAACGGGCACTTGGTGATTCCTTGCATTATTCTCTGAATGCCATGACCTATGTGTCAAAGTGAGAGGATGGTTGTGGACGTTTCTTGTCTATGAAAAGTAATGCTCCAGGGACAAAGAGGTTCTTTTACTGGGCAGTAAGGACTACCACGAGGTGGGAGCCATAAACCAGGCAAGCCTGGGCAGTTGCATGCTGACATTTTTCATTCCTAATATCCCACAAGTATTTCAGCTTCAACAGAGCCTCTGTGCAAATGAAAAGGAACTTTTTTGTTTCTAGATTTTGTTATATTATGTTTGAAAATTCCTACCAACCTCCTAATTACCCATGTGAAGATAGACTGGCAAAACTATTTTTCCCCACCTTTATATTCTCCATTTTACAAGCAAAAGGATACTCCAATATTGTGTTATTTCCACTAGGCAAATAAAACCCATGTCTTGTGCTCCCTCAGACCTTTTCGCCATGCTGTTAGAACTCCAGCAGCTATTGTTAATCCTGGTCTGTCCCCAGCCCAGCTCTCAGCAAGATGTCCAAGCAAGCAGATTAGATCCCAGACATCATAAAATTTTAAAAATGTAAAAATTATGGCCAACTTTTGTAAACACGAGTGACCTATTCTGAAGAAAAGAACAAACATCTTGTACAAAGAAAGGCTGAGATGTGTGTGTGTGTGTGGGGGGCTGCCAAGTCAGCAGGGGATGAACTTAGGTCCTGGAATTGACTTAAAGAAACAACTACATGCATTTTTTCCCCCTTGGAACCAGGGATTGAACCCAAGGGCATTTAACCATTGAGCCTCATCCCTAGCCCTTTATTATTATTGTTATTATTATTATTATTATTATTATATTTTAATTTTATTTATTTTCAGACACTAAGTTGCTTAGGACCTTGCTAAGTTGCTGAGGCTGGCTTTGAACTTGCGATCCTCTGCCTCGGCCTCCTGAGCAAGTGGGATTACAGGCCTGAGCCACCATGCCCAGCTTGGCTTTTTTTTTTTTTTCTTTTTTTCCTAGTGGGAGAGGAGAGTAGGATCATTTCATACCTTTGATAAATTTACTACTTTTTTTTTCTAGCTATTTTGCAAGACTTTTGTCCTTTCTACTTCCCTCTAATTACCACACACAAGTCAAAGTAGTCTGTCTCTAACCTTTGTTGTAAAATTTCATTCCGAGTCCTTCCTTTCTTCCTTCTTTCTTCCCCTCTTCAGAGATTTTTTGAATGCATGCTACATGACAGACACTTGGCTTGGGAAAAAGACAATGAAGAACAGAGACACAATCCTGTACCTCACATTTATAAGTTGGCTAGAAAGGGGTAGTAAATAGAAAAGCACATGCACAAAAACACCTTACATGGGTGTTTTTGCTCCTTTGAGAGCAAAGTCTAGGGCGTTGTAGGAACATATCCTGAGGATTGAACATTATAAGGGGTGCAAGAATCATTCCTAAGGTCTGGCAGTTAAGTGACTACCTAAAGTGTAAACAATACAATTAAGTATGACAGAATTTTTGCTAGAAGTCTGTTAGGATAACAAGAGTCCAAAGGTAGTAAGTAGATGCTATCTGGAGTAAGAAGGTTAGACTTGAGCTTAATATTGAACCATTTAAATTTTATTCCCAAGGAATATTTAATTTCACTAGAAAATAATATCAACGTCTATTCAACAAATTAACTTTCTTCAATGTCTTCATGTCGGCACTGCCTTGTAGTATAGATTCTTCTTGCTGGTCACCAGATAGTTTCATTGTCTTTCCTTTTTGAACTTAAGGCATAATTGAAAGCCCACACATTTCTTTTTTGATTCACAATAATTCCAATTATATTTAAAAAGAAAGAAAAATAGATTGATAAGTATTACCAGTAAGAATAGAATTAATTATAGGTGAATTTTCTTCATATGTAGAAATATATCAAAAATATAGAAACAAAGGGATAGTCTTTTCTTTATATATATATTCTTTTCTAAACCAAAGAGTGTGTGTGTGTGTGTGTGTGTGTGTGTGTGTGTGTCCATCTTAAATGTTGAATGTTTATAAGTGGTGTCATTATAAAGGCCTTTATTATGTTGGTTTTTGATTTGGTACAGGTGATCTGAAGTTCAACTTATTTAAACACAAGTATTAGATAGATTTCTAAAACTTTTCCTGAAAGGCACTGAATCCTATCAAGATAATCTGTTGCATTTTAATTGTAAAGGTAATAAGGGAAAGCAGTTTTCTCATCTCATAACCTTAATATTCTTTTCTTCTGACAGGTAAATTAAATCACTATTGCTCATTATCTTACCTCATTTGTGATACAAAATAGTAGGATTCTACTACTGTTTTCTCCCTCCTTTACCCTCCCCTCCCCCAGGATCTGCCTTCCTCTCCTCTAATGGTCTCCCTGTTACTTTCATGTCATCCTTTTCCCCATAGATTCCATACATGAGGGAAAACTTGTGACAGTTGTCTTTCAGAGACTGACGTTTTTGCTTAACATTATGGTCTCCATTTCTACCCATTTTCTCAAAAATGACACAATTCCATTTTTCTTTATGACTGATCAATAACTCCATTGTGTATATGTACCACAGCTCCTTTATCCATTTACGTGTTGATTGGTACCAAGGTTGATCCCCTGACTTGGCTATTGTGAATTGTGTCACAATAAATATGCTATATTATGCAGCTATACTATGCTAATTTTAATGCTTTCTGGAATTAAATGAGTAGTATAGTTGCATCATATAGTAGTTCTATTTTTGGTTGCTTGAGGAACCTCCACACTAATTTCCATCATGGCTTTACTAATTTACATTACCATCAAGAGTATGTAAGAAATTCTTTCCCCACACCCTTGCCAGCATTTACTATTTGTGTGTGTATGTGTTGTTGTTGTTGTTGATTGACATTCTGAGTGGGATAAGATGGAATCTCAATGTAGTTTTCATTTTCATTTCCCTGATGGCTACAGATGTGAAAACATTTTTTCATATACTTATTGGTCACTTATACTTTTGAGAATTGTCTGTTCAGTTAATTTGTTGATTGGGTTATGTGTTTTGTGTTAAGTTTTTTGAGTTCTTCATCTGTTTTGGCTATTACTCTTCTGTTGGTGGAGTAACTGGCAAAGAGTTTCTCCTTATCTGTGGACTGTCTTCTCACTCTGTTGTTTCCTTTGCTCTGCAGAACCTTTTAAACTTTTTTATTTTCTAAGTGCTTATGGCTGCTACATAAAAATATAACTGATAAAATTCATTAATTTTAATAGTTTACCTTGTAAGTTTTTTTTTACTTTCTATTTTTGTAATCATGCCCTCTAAGAATAATGAGTTTGAGCTTGAATTTCTTTTAATTCTGAGGCTTTTACTTTGGCTTGTTTATAGTATATCGGCTGTGCCCTGCAGTGCAGTGTCCTATGCCAGTAGAGACAGCAGTTCTTGTGTCACTTACAAGCTCAGTGAGAAATCTTTTCAATCATGTTACAAAATGTGAAGTTTGTTGTTGTTTTTTTCCCCAGATCATCAGTTAAGTAAGAATGGTATCCTCTGTACTGCTTTCCAAGGTTTTTAAATATATATATGCATATATAAATGATTAAATTTTTTTCAAGTCCCATTCTGCATTCATTGAGATGATTATATTTTCCCATTGTATTTTGTGCTAAAATATATGCTCTTGATTTATTTTCTAATGTTATATCATTATTACTTTCATGCATCAAGCCTAATTGTGTTATAATGTACTACTGATTTGTTTATAACTGATTTGATTTTCTCAAATTTTATTTAGGTTTTTGCACTTTTGTTCATAATTTTCCTCTCTTACAACATTCTTTTAAGATTTACTGGGACATGTCCTTTTGAAAAAAAGAAATTATCTGAAACAGATGTGTAAGATTAGTGTTATCTACTAAACATTATCTCTTCCCTAAATGTTTGAAAAAAATTCACCAGCAAAACCATGGATAAGTAAATCGAGTCCTAGAAAGTAAAATAATTTGTTCAGTCACTCAGCAAGTTAATATAAGAATTAAACAAGAACTCAGCCTTATACACTTCCAATTTAGTGCTATGCTCACTCCAAATCTCATTTTCGTGCTGTTTTTATTATGCTATTTGTATTAATTAGGATTTTTTTCTGATTCTGACTATCTTAAATAAAGCATTGTTTAATATCTGATATTAACTCATATCAGTTAGTAGTTGGAAGCAGGGATGGTTAGAATGAGCACTTTCAGTTACTCTGAAATTACAGGGACTGCACACAAATCACCACCAATGGTGTTAGTTTCCTGTAGCATTAAAGAAGTAGCAGCTTCTCAGAATGAATCTTTAACCCATGAAGCAAGCCTCACACCACTGTCTGCTATGGCCCAAGGGGCTGTTTATAGCTGCTGCCAGAACGTAATGGCGACTTCTCTTCTGACATCCAGATCTTACATGAGGGTCTCCTGCTGGCAAACCTAATAGAACTCTGCAGGCAGGAGTCTGGGAAAGAGTTTCCTAGTATCATGCCCAAGAGGTTCAAGGAAGAGCTTAGTAGCGTGTGGATATTTCTGTGTCATAACAAAATATATATGGCAAAATGTCAGAGTTTAAAATAAATATTATAGTCTCTCCTTTTCTTACTGTACTTTGATAATGAACTTGAAGATGGACCATAAGGGTAAATTACCTTGGTATATTGTGAACTATTTACAAGAATAATTTTCCTCTTAAATTCTTTCCTTTCCTACTTATCCTTTATTTAAGTTGCAGTTTTAATTTTTTCTCTGCAATCAAAGACCAAATATCAGGTAGATGATGACATCATTGAACTCTCTTCCTCATGTGACTGTGTACATAACCTGACACTTAAGTACTTGCACATTGCCACTTGAGTTTTCTTTGTAGCCAATAGTCCCTCAAAAGTGTCACCTGGATATATATATGGCTATGCTAAGAAACATGGGAATTTTAGAACACAAAAATCTTCATAAAATGACTTTATTATTTATGTAGGACAAACATATCTTACCATATCAAAATAAATAGTATGGAAAGGTACATACATAAGAGATGCCTAAATTTCACGAAAAATGAATTAGAAAAAGTCATGAAACTTTTCTCAGGAGAAAAATGTGTACAGCCATGTACAAATAAAACTGCTTATGATTTAAGAGTCATGAGCTTCCTATCATCATTTACTTCTAATTCAGGTTACTAAATTCTGAAAATGAATAAAGAAAGACAATGGCCAAAAAACTGTACTTTAGCATGCATTTTCCTAAATATTTCAGTTTAAAAAATTAGTAGCTTGACTTTTTTGGAGTAATTGACTCAATTCTCTACACTGTGCATATAAAAATGGTTATTGAAAGACAATTTCTCCAACCATTAGCAGTAAGTATCATGGGAGCAGTGACTATTTGGGGTACTCACTGTGTCTCTTTATATTTATTACCTTATTTAATTGTCATGTTGATTCTATTATTTTTCTTTGGTATAGATAGAGAGTGATTTTTAGATAGATTATGTAAATTACAAGTTACACATCTTACCAGTGTTGGAACCAAACACTGAACAGTCTCCACCCAGACCCCACGTTCTTATCCTGTGAATGCAATTGCTCCCCAGGGAAAGAGTGACACCAGCTTCAGTAGAAAAAACAAAGTAATTGGAATTAGAACCTTGGGGTATTCTTACAATTTTTATTTGATAAACTAAAATTTCATATATTTTTGATATAAAAATATATGCTTTGATACATGTGTATACACTATGGAATAAAATAGTTAACATGTATTATATGGATAGTTATAATTTGGGGGGAGAGGTGAGAACATTTAAAATCTCTCATCAGTTTTCGAATATACAATATATTGTTATTAACAATGTGATATGATGGATTTGAGTTCATCTGTCCTAACTGAAGTTTTGTATACTTTGACCAAAATTTCTTAGTACCCACCCCTTATCCTGTTCCCAGACCCTGATAGACACTATTCTACTCCATGATTCTGAGTTTGATATTTTTAGATTCACAGGTAAGTGAGGTCATAGTATTTGTTTTTCTCTGTCGACTTATTTTGCTTAGTATACTGTCCCTCTGATACTTGAAAATTATTGAGAGTACACTTTTATGTTTTTATTAATACATATGGTAGTATGTATTTGGGGGTTCATTTTGACATAATCATACGTGCACGGAATATAATTTGTTCCATTTCAGTCCCTGGCACTTCCTCTTTCTTTCCCCTCCTCCTTCCCTCTTCTCCCACCTTTTTACTCCACTGTCCTCCATATGTTTACATATATTTTTGATGCTTTACAGATATGCATAAAGGTAAAGTTCACAGTGGTATATTCATATGTCTACATAGAATAATTTGGACAATTTCATTCTCCCAGTCCTTGCTTTTCTTTTTCCTTCTCCCTCTACTTCTATTCCTCCTCTTTACTCTCTCATCTCCCTTCTATTTCAATGGGATCCACTCCACTTATTTCCTTCTTATTTTTCTCTAGTTTCCACATTTGAGAGACAACATTCAATCCCTGACTTTCTGAGTCTGACTTATTTTCATTTAGCATGATGTTCTGTAGTTCCATCCATTTATCAGCAAATGCCACCATGTCATTCTTCTTTATGACTGAGTAAAACTCCATTGTGTGTGTATGTGTGTGTGTGTGTGTGTGTGTGTGTGTGTGTGTGTATCACACATTCTTTTTCCATTCATCTCTTCATAGGCACCTGGGCTGGTTCCATGTCTCGACTATTGTAAGTTGCATTGCTATAAACATTGATGTACCTGTATCACTATAGTATGCTAATCTTAGTTATTTAGGATAAATACCAAAGAATGGGATAGCAGGGTCACATGGTAGTTCTATTCCTAGGCTTTAAGGAAATCTTCATGCTGCTCTCAAAAGTGTTTGTACTAATCTGCAGTCCCACCAAAAATGTATGAGTGTGCACTTTCCCCCACATCCTTTCCAGCATTTATTATTATTTGTAGTCTCAATGACCGCCATTCTGACTGGAGTGAGATGAAATCTCAATGTAGTTTGGATTTGCATTCTCCTGACTGTTAGAGATGTTGAAAAAATTTTTTCAGATAGTTATTATCCATTTGTGTTTCTTCATCTGAAAAGTGTCTGTCCATTTTGAGAAAAGATAGGCCTTTTAACAAAAGGCACTGGGGAAACTGGATGTCCACACGTAGAGGAGGGTAGATTTAAGTGTTTGTACCCCTCACCCCAAAATCATTATGTGATGTAATATCTGTGTTAGTTGAATTTAGTCATTCAGAAATATATACATTTATCAGTTTATCTGCATTGTCACAAACAGCCACATTTTGTCTTTTTCATGACCAAATAGCATTTCGTTCTGTTTATATACCACACTTTCTTTACAAATAATCTGTTGATAGACCCTCAGGGTAATTCCATATCTTAGCTATTGTGAATAATGTTGCCATCAACATGGGGCTGCAGATATTTCTTTGGCTGACTGACTTCATTTCCTTTGTGTGAATATCCAGTAGTGGAATTGCTGAGTCAGTTCTATTTTTCATTTTTTGAAGAAACTCTTTATGATTTTCCTAATGGTTGTACTAGCTTACATTCCCACAAATAGTACACAAAGATTTCTCCCCTTTTTTCCACATCCTCACCAACATTTGTTATCTCTTAATGTTTTGTTACTAGCCTTACTAACAGGTATGATAAATGATGGTGAATATTAATAAGGGTTTGATTCCAAATTATGTGTACTTTGAACTCATAGTCATTTACTCTTTTTTAGTTTTGGAGAGGGAAAATAGTTTAAAAAATTATAAAACTCAACATGCTCAGTATCAATTTGGAAGATCAGAATTCAAACAATGTTCTCTTCCCCAATACCTTTTCCAAACTTGTTTGAGAAAGATGATATTTAATGTGAAAAAATACTGACATTTATTAATCTGGTTTAGCATGAAATATGATACAATATCACAAAACTACATTCCACAAACCATGAGAATTTCTTTAAATTCTTCTTAAAATATTTTTCCCAGAAGTTAGATGATACAGAAAATTCTGTGTTTGTGCTATAGAACTCTTTTATGGATGCTCAAATTCATATTAAAACATTAAATTCATCTCTGAGGATTCCTACAATCAAGAAATAGCTTTAACATCTTTAATTCAGACCCCTTTTTGTGGCATCTTATTTAATCAAGGTCAAACCTAATTTATTTTTAAACACCAGTTAATATCTTACTTGTTATTCAAATTATGCAAGAGATATTTTGGTAAATGGTGTGTTGCATACTTCACTTGGGATGTGTATTTTAGAATTCCTAAAATGGCAGTTACCTCATTTTTAAAATAGAAAAAAAGACAGGAATCCGCTTCATAGATATTTTTAAGGGCTAACTAGGAAAATTCATTATGAACAGTGGGTCCTCAGAAAAGACATACCCCATTATTGCTGCCTCTGGGTGATTTATAAGCAGTGCTTGGCTGGTTCAAGGAAAAGAATAAAGCTGAGCTTGTGTTTGTATTCGCAGATGTATTTTAGTCACAGATTCCAATAACTCATCCAATACTGAATCACAGAAAGATGATTTTGTTTGGTTTCCGCCTAAGCCCCCTGAGTCTCCATGATATTTTCTAGGAAATAATAAGAATTCTACTTTTGGAGATAGCTTTAGCCCCTTCTAAGTCCTTAACAGAATTATATTTGATTGCTAAAGGTTTTGAGCACAAATATTTCATACTTTCCAGCCCTTATGCTATTATTCTGGCTTAGCTGTGGTTTCTTGGTGAAAAGAAATTAATTTGTGACATGTTAAGATATTTTGTAATATGTTTTCTAGACAATTCTAAAATTTATTTTTGAAATGGGAATTTTCAAGACCTATATTCCTCTAACAACTTTACCCTTCTTGCCAAGAAGCTGACTTTGTTCAAATAAATAACTTGTACAATTATTCATGAGGTATTTTATGAATGTAATGTGTGTTTTAGGCACTGAACTAGGTGCTGATGGGCATATCAGACTGTTTCTGTCCTTACCAAGGCTACAATTTAATTGAGAGAGAGGAATAAATAAAAATATTTTAAAAATGACTTCTTTGAAAAGATTGGATATAGGATTCTTTGTCAACTTATAGTTGCGCAATTTGATTTATTTAGAGAGATCTTCAGTACTTCCTGTAGTATTGTAGTTTCAACACCCCAGTGAAAATAATGATGGATGAGATGAGGTGGAGATAAATTCAGATTATGGGAGCCTGAAATTCAAAGTCCTTGTGGTGGAAAGGAGCATTCCATATTTGATAGATGTAAAAAGTCCGTAGCATCCACACCACAGAGAAAGGAATCCTTGTACAGACGAGACTGGGGAAACACGTGCGGATGAAATTATGCAAGGCTATGTTAGCCATATTAAGAACTGTGTTCGTTATTCCCCAAATGATGGGAAACCATTGAACTATTTTTAGCCTGATCAGATTTGGGTTTTGAAAAGATCACTCTATCCGCTATGTGGAAAAGAAACTGGAAAGGCACATTAATGGATGTCAACTGAGGTTTGGAGAGAGAGAGATGAATGGTAGTTTGCATCAGAACAACAGTGACAGAGATGGAGAGAAGTAAAAAGACTTGAGACACCTACCTCTAGGATGTCAAATCAAATTTTCCATTTGATAATGAAAATGACTCTATGGAATGGGGGAAAGAGTTGCCAAGATTGATTTAAATGATTCTGTCAGTATTCTATTTGAGGGAAATAGGAACATATAAAAGGTCTCAATTGGTTTGGGGTGTAAAGCTTCCTGAAAAAATTGAGAGGGTGTATTTGCCATGTACACGTGGCTGATGAGCAAGATACACAGTTTGCTAAAAGAGCATGGGCATCAGAGATGAAAATAAGTCTTGGCTCATATTCTTCTTGTCCCTTTTTAATAGCCTTGACATCGGTTTGGTTTATTTTAAATTCAAGATGGTACTTTTGATACCATGGAATTTTTATAGCTATTTCATTCAACCTGGTACTGATGGCCTCTGCCTCAATGGCTTGAGGACATGTAGCTTGAGATTTCTTTATTCACAATAACCTGGTATAAAAGGAACAATCCTGGCCTTCATTCTAGAATCACTGAATCACATTCTCCAGCTGGGCCCAGGAATATGCATGATCAACTCTCCAGATAGAGTTTAGGTAGATTCAAGTTGGAGATCCGCTTAGAAGAAACTGAATAATTTCAGTGTTTTTATTCATTTGCAGTGCTGTTGAAAGCAATCATCTCTTCTTTAATGAGTACTAACCCTTATGTCGATGTCGAATTGGCTTACATTGTTTGCTGTATGTCTTGGGGTTATGCATGAGTTTTCAACCAGAAGTTCAAAATCTTTAAAAAAAAGGAGAACTTGTTGGTGCTAATGTGAGTGATTTCTTAAGCTGTTTCTCATATTAGAAACAGATGTTTGTAAAAACCACAGCCTGTAGACATTTTTAAAACAGAGCAAGATCCTTTTGTTTCTTTTAGATTTTTTTTTTAATTTGATGATGACATTGATGATTTTAATTGAGTCAGTTTTTCATCTTTGGTATATGTTGATGTGTACTCAACACTAAATGTAGATAAGTATGATAAAATGTTACTTGTCCCATTTCTTTTCTAAACAGAGTGTAACATATAATACTAGAAAAGAGCTATGTTTTGTTTTATATTTAATAAAAGAAAAACAGTCAACATTTCCACCTCTGGTTTAAATAAACATGAAACATCTATTAGTTCTTTTGGACATGGTATTTATCATATTCTAAAGTTAACTACTAAGTAGTTTCAGAAACAGGGCTGGGATGTAAAAAAATTATCTAAAGAAACCAATAAAATTAAAATGAAGAATGCATGAGATAAATCACCAAATTTTCATCAGATTGATCCCTGTAGAAGAAAAGATCATTGAACATAAAGACACATTAACAGAAATTATACAAACTGAAGAACAGAGTCTTAAAAAGCAGCAAAACTTCAAGGAGTTGGAAGATGAAAAAAAATTTAAAGACAAAAGATATTTTTAAAGAAAATATGAGGAAATACTTTTTAAATATTAATGAACAAGACTAGTTTAAAAATAGAAGAAAAATTATGTTTTGATAATAAAATTTAAATGAAAAGAGAATTTTTGACTAACTTTATGCCAATACATATGAAAACGGATGAAACTATTGTTTGAAAAACACGGAATAATAAACCAGATACAAAAAATATAGAAAATTGAAATACTACATTATCTGAATTTAAAATTCAAATTTTTAAATTAAGCCACTATTCCAGTCCCAGAGAGTTCCATTGACTTTTTCTATCAAACATCTAAGGAAGAAATAACACCAGTTCTAGGTAAATTCTTTCAGAAAATGTGGGAAGCATTACTTGACTGGTTTTCGGGGTCCAGCAAGACCTTCATAACTGAGTCTGGAAAGGATAACACAACAAGAAAAATAACAGACCAATACATCTCATGAACATGGTTGTAACTATCCCTAAGTAAATATTCATGTATGAATTCTTGAGAAAATTTAAAGGACTAATATATCACTACCAAGTTTGGTTTATTCCAGGGATGCAGTTTGTTAAATATTCAAAATTTAATTAATGTAATTCCCAAAATAATAGGGAAAAGAGAAAAAAGAAAAACTAGATGACCATCTCAATAGGATGAAGAAAAAGCATTTTAAAAACTTCCAAATAATTCTACAAATACCAATAAAGATCAACTTGATCAATTTTATGAACAGGATTTTAAAAATAAATGAACAAAACCCCTTAAGCTAACACACTTAAATAGGAAAAAGACACAGTGGTTTCCCTATAAGATGGGGGAAACGTGAAGATGGCCGCTTGCACTATTTCTATTCAAAATTATACTGTAAACAAATGTAATAGTACAAAAAGCATAAAGTTTGGCAACCGAGAATTAAGACTATCTTTACTCATAGATGAAATGATCTTGCGTGTAGAAAATCTACAAAAAGGCTACTAGAAAATATAAGTAAATTTATTAGCGTTATAGGAGATAAGATAAATGTGCAAAAAAATCAATTCCATTCCTTGAGAAGTGAACTGTGTTGGTACGCCTACCTTTAGAGTGAATAAACCAAATGAGTAAAGTAACAAAATAAGACATATTCCCAACAATAATAATCATTCATCTATACTCATGTTGTAGTAATGCAAGTTTCAGTGTGATTATTGTTTGCATATTATTGAATGAATGCATGTTTCTAGTTTATCTCATTTGCTCAAAGAATGAACTTAATAATGATCTTGATTTCTATCTCTTCCGTGTGGAATCTTTCAGCTATCCTGTTGGTAATTATTCCAAGATAATATTAATTTCATCTTCTCTCATTTGCACTGGTACCATTTTAGGGACAACTGCTACCGTATCTTACCTGAGTTACTAGCATTATTGTTGTTACAATAGCTTTGAACTGTCTACTCTCACAGCAACCTGGACTTCAGCCACACTTCCTTTCTTGCTGTTTGTTTCTCTACTGCATCAAGCATCTTCCTCTCATTACCTTCTAACCTGAGCGTGGCTGGTGTATTTCCTTGCAGACAGGTCCACGCCTAACAAATTGCTGACAATTGTTGGGCTTAGGGTAAAACAGACCTCATGTCTAAATGAACAGCTAACAATCTGTTAAATGGAATGTTATATCATGATAATCCTCCACACGTACCCTTGTAACAAAGATATTAAACTATACATGTGTAGTCATTGATTTATGTGATTGCATTTAGGAAAAATACCAAACAAGTTCGTCTGATTATTATTGCATATGTCTCTGCTTCCTAATTGAAGATCTGATGATATTTACATGAGTAATATAGTAAAGATTTTTAGAATTTATAAGCTATTATAAATAACTATGAATTTAGTTTACTTGCATTGACTTTAGCAATAGCACTAATTGTATTATTTTAAATGGTATGTCTAGAAAACTTGGAACATATTCCCAACAATAATAAAAAGTAAAATTCAATTGATTTGAAGTGCACAATATTATAATACATTTTCAAAATTGTAAGAAATTAAATACCCCAAATAATAATGTTTGTCATGTTTTCAAATTACCTTTATTTAAAATTATCTATTAAAATTAGAGACAAAATTCAAATAATACTGCTTTAAATAAAAATTATGTAACTTTTAATATATAAAAAATGCATATATGCAAATTTTATATATAAAAATGCATATATGCAAAAATGCATTTATGCAAAAATGCATATATTTTTATTATTTATGTACTTTAAATAAATATTCAATTAGAATACTTGTACATTTTTTGCCATTCCAAAGTTAAATGACCATTTACTAATGTAAAAATTGATAGAAGACTTCAGGCATATTATATCTAAGCTTACATAGAAACATAAATATATGTACATATGAATCATATATTGGAAATATCATCCTGATTTTCAAATACCTTTGGAAACAAAAATTAGAACACAAATATATCAAGAAAATGGTCCTATTCCAATAGTGAGAAATTATTCTTTTTCTTTGTGAGAATCCTAAGTATTTTTCTTTTCTGAGAAAAAATGTGTCCTTTTCCTTACCTAAGGAAGTCAACTGCTCAACTATTCCATGGACTCCAAAACAGTGGCCACTTCTGAAATCAAGAGTGGGCAATGCACAAACTCCACTCCCTGGGGTGCCATAGGCTTAAAGAGAGAGAAGCCTTTCTGCACAACTTGGATGCCATTAGTCATGAGGGTCGGTGTTTGAGGTAAAGCCCAAGCTGTGCCTGAAGGATGAGGGCAAACTTTCTAGTCCACCCCTCTTTCATCTTCTTCATATACTTACTACTATTTGAAATTACCTTATATTTTTCCATGCCTATAATCCGATTCCTTTCACTGAAATATAAATTCTCCTACAGGAAGAGAAATTTTTGCTGTGTTGATCGCCAAAGTAATTTTGATGATAAAACAGTTCACCACATGGCAGGATCTCCATAAATATTTATTGATTGGAAAAGTGAACTACATTTAACTCTGACTTATTGTTCATAGGACAGAATTGCATCTCTAAAATGAATCATTCTTTTCTCATGAATAGGCTCTTCCCTCTTTTTCCAGCTTTGAAATGTCATTTCCCACGAATATGGCCTTTCATTCTTCTGAAATGGGTATTAGAGTGAAATATGAAGCAAACTATTGTTCCTAGAAGTAAGGCAGATGACATTGTGAGAATGTGCTGTGGAGGGCATTGTATAGCATTTTTATTCCTGATATATTTTCATCACAAATTTCATTCATTAAAAATTGATTGAAATTGTTCTTTATAAGTTCAAATGAGTAAAATTTGAAAGATGCTATGTTCTTGCTTTATTCTTCAAAAAATTAAAAAATAAAATATTGATTTTGTTTCTCTAGGACATCAAGAAGCTCTTAAAACAATCCCATACATTGCAGGGAAGCCACAGATTCCAAATCTGTGATCATTTGAATTACAGCAAAATTTACCCTTGTATTTTTTCTGTGGAAAAAGAGATTGCTATGGATTTAATACTGTCAAGATTATTGCAAACACAGGGCTTTGAAAAGCAACTGGCTTCACATAATAAGAGATTTGTACAGTAAGATTCTATGCTAACTTTCTTTTTTTATTTTTACAGTCTGTATTTTGATTCATTGCACACAAATGGGGTACATCATTTCATTTCTATGATTGTGCATGTATGTTTACTTTCATGACCTATGTCTATTCCCAGTGCTTGTCTGGTCAGGTCACATCTCGAAAAGTTAGTCATTAGTTCCTGTTACTGTTTGTGTCTGAGGGTAATAATAAACTTAAGTAAAATTCCCTGCCATACAACCCATCTCATGAATTCATTGTTGCTATTCCCTCTCTTTCACTTACACCCACTCGAGATGTGATATTTTTCTGTGGGTGGGAAAAATGATGGTTCATTCCTCCAAATACTCTCATTTGAAAGAAAAAATGTTAATTCCAGAAACAATGGGAGCTCAACTTTTCAAGTGAATCAGGTAAGTAGAAAAAGAACATCGATATGATACAAATATTACACAGTTACCTGCAACTTCTTTTTCATATGTATAGCTGATAATGATTTTTGTAAAACTTTTGACCTTATTGCTCTAGAATAGATCATGGATCTTAAGGTGGAAGGAAAAATGGAAGGAGGGAAGGAAAGAGAAGAGGAGACTGATTTAAGACCCTGGTGCATTGCATTCTCAATGGCTGATCACAACTGAAACATAAATAGACACAGAATATGCTAAGAATTTAATCTTTCTGAGAACTAAATGTAGTTTTCCGAAACCTGGATTTGAAATGTCAGGAGCTCTTGTCTGTCTTTTGTGAACGTTGATGAAATGACAGCACCCCACCCATTTCACTCCTTCTTTACCCCCCACCCATGTGCATACACGGACCCATACTTGTAGAGGAAATTCAGTCATGTAAGTGATTCACAATTTTCATTTTCTTAGGCCACCACAGGCAAAGTGTAACAAAGGGACTGAGTCTACTCATTTTTCTGTACTTTCCATAGAGCTATTCAAACATTCCCCAAATGTTTATTGAGAACATTATGTAACAGAAGTAACACCAAGTGTTGAAGAAACAAAATTGGTATCTTTCCTGACTTCAAGAAGTTCCCTATATTATAATGGACTTACAAAACTCCACATAAGTAACAAATATTTAGTACAGTAAATGATTTATTAAAGTAGATATGATCGTGGCTTTGGCACTATCACAGACTTTGGTAATTTGAATACTATCTTGGTAATATTTGCTTTTTGGGGATATCTGAGCTGCATTTTTAATATTTTTCTGATCCATCATTTCCCCTTATATATTTAAAAAGGGTCGCCTATGCGTTAGTTATATCAGCTGCCAAGAAGGAAAGCCTCAGAGCCACAGGGGTGCTGGAGAGCCTGGTTAATGCTGTTGGCTGCTGCTGGCCAGGCTCCAGCTGAGTGGGCTCCCTGGGGTCAGAAAGGAGAATGAGTGACTCAGAGAAGTGCTAAAGACTCTCTCCAGAGGCAGACTTCTGCCTGATTTGACCCGAAGCTTCAAAGGAATCAGAAAGGGAATCGTTTTCTCACTCTGCAGTTCAACACTGTTTTGTTTCTTAATTTGTTCACTTTTCCTTTTATTATTTTCTCGGTTTTCATTCTCCTGTCTTTTTGTAGTTATTCAAACGCTTTCTAAAATCTCATTTTCATTTGTCTAGTGCCTTTGAATAACAGTGTGACTTTGAGGTGGTCCCTCTGGTGTTACACTGCATACCTCCAAGTTCATTGCACCCTACTCAGGTCATTTCACCAACTCCTGTGAAGTGTAAAACCTTACCTCTCTTTACTTCCCTTCAGTTTCCCCCATTTATAAAATGCATGTCTTGAATAATTCCTCTTTGTACATTCATAAATGCTGCAGGCAGTGTTATAATTTTTGCTTCAACTGACTTAACTTAGAAATCACAATTTAGAAACCTAAAGAAGAAACGTCTAATAAAATTACACATGCATTTTTTGGTCTCTATTCTTCCTTCTTTCCAAGATTTCTTCTTCATTCTTTTTTTCCTGTTTAGAAACCTTCCTCTGATCATTCCTCTCTGAGGAGTTTCTCTGGTGACACATTCTCTCCTTTGCCTTCTGAGAATGACTTACTTCCTTGGTCTCAATTTCCCCTTCATTACTGATAGCATAATCCCGGGTGTAGGATTTCTTGAAGAATATAGCGCTTCCCTTTTCTGGCTTCATCTCTGATGAGAATTCCACTCCCTGTCATTGTGATTACATTTCCCTGTAGGAAAGGTGTCACTTTTCCTCTGTGTTCAAGATTGTCTGTCTTTAGATCTTAGAGGTTTAATTACAATGTAGGTAAGCCTGCATTTCTCCAGGTTTGTTCTGCTGGGGGTTTACCTCTTGAATCTTGGCCAATTTGAGGAGTTTCTTTGGCTGCCATTGTCTTTATCCTTTCCCTCAGAAAATCTAGAAATTCAAACATTTTATCTTTTGTTCCATTCCCACAGGCCCTGGAGACTCTTCATGGTCTCCAACTGTCTCTTTTCTCTCTTTTGTTCAGATTTAGAAATTTCTACTATTCCATCTTATAGTTCACTGATTCTTTTCCTTTGTCTCCATGATTCTGGTGTTGAAACTGTTTACTGATATTTTTATTTTTAATCTATATTTTAATTCTCATTTTATCCTTTGGTTCTATGTTAATCTTTAACCTTTAATATGATTCTTTGCTGAGTAATTTTTAAAAAATTTGTCTCACGATGTTTATGATTTCCTGTTGAAGCATTTTTATAATAGCAGCTTTAAAATCTTTGATAATTTTATTATCTGTGTCATTTACATATTGATGCTTTATAATTGTCTGTTTCTTTTTGGCTGGAAACCCTCCTGGTTTTCCATACGCTCCATGGTGTTTTACTGAAATCCAGATGTGCTTGTATGATGTTATAAAACTCTGGATCTCATTTCAACCTTCTGGTCTCTCTGGCCTTCTTGACACTCCTCTGGCCTCAGAAGGAGGAGCACTATGTCTCTTCTTTGAGGTGGAGGCAGAAGCCCAGGTGCCTGCTCAACCTCACAGATAAGGAGGGGAATTCCTCATTCCTGCCTTTTGGGGCTAGAGTTCTTGGCCTCCCTACCCCACCATGGGACCCTGCACTGGAGTGGTGGCCGCATTACCAGCCAGCATGTGAAAGTCTGGATTCACCAATAGGACTCACCTGACATCACCACAGTGGCTGAGCAGAGAGGGACTCAAGGCAGGGAGGTGGGGTGCAATCCACTTCCCCAGGGTCCCCACTGCACTCGGTACTCATACTTCCCTGACAACACACTGGAAGGGTGTTGGAGACCTCATTCTTAGGACAAAGTCTAGGTTTCCAATTTGGCCTTTGCTGGCTTGGGTGGGTGTTTGCAGAATATTCTTCTTTGGTGTTTAGCTAGAGTGTTCATCGTCTGAAAGTTTTCTGCCTATCGAGGTTGCCTGTTTTCTGATTCTTTAACTGGAAACAAGAAACCTCTGGTTGGTTGGTTTGTTTCTGTTTTTGCTCCATCTGTACCCATTGGCACTTCCATGTTTCCAGGTTATAAGTTTGAGATACATGAAGTACAAAGAAAACTTAAGAACTCATCAGTTCCAAACTCCTAGTCAGATTATCTTCTTTTTTCTACTTTTCTTAGTTGTTTTATGTTTGTTTTTATATAGTGGTGGTGTCCACATTGAGGTGAATAGAAATGGTGCATCCACTCCATCTTCCTGTAAGCTGAAGTCCAAATCAGTACTATTAACTTCCCTGATGGCTATGAGCTAAAATTATTTCAAACACCATTAGTGCGGGTATTTCAGTTTTAAGTACATTGGCCTAAATTCTCTACTCTGAACCATCATATCTTTTAAAATAGTTTGTCATTTGGACCTACCTTCCTCTTAATGAACTAATTTCTGAGTCTGTAAAGTAGCATTATTAAAAGTATATTGAATTAAGAATAAAATATTTTGAAGATTGTGTTTCAGTTCAATTGTTTGCTGAGTGGTCTTGAAGAATTCATTGTACCAAGCTATGAATCAGATTATTCTAAGAAGTGGTACATGTTTCCACACAGTTCAGTTATAAGCTTAAAGGGTAACAACATATCTAGAAACATAATGTCCTTGGTACCTAATAGATGTTTAATAAATGGGAAATCTGATCTACTTGGAGCACACTATTTAGCTTTTACCTCGGGCACTGGAAAGACAGATAAGAGGGTTTAAGTTAGAGTGAGTGTGAACCTGGAGGCAGAACTGATATAATTTTTGTGGTCGGTTGATTTAGAAAAATAAATGTGGATAATTCCACTTCACTTCATAAACCATAGAAATCATATTAAGCTGATACTCTGTGAAAACACAACCTCAGTTGGGAAGGTTTATTTCTCACTCATATTCTTTTATATGTATGGAAAACTCTCCAAGGAATCTGTGTTTTATGGGTTGACTCAGGTTTGTATCTCTGTCTCAATACCAGCTATTAAATGTTAATAAGCAAACAAATTATCAACTGATAATTAAATTAAGTGCTCTCTACCCAGAACTAGCACAAGTCATACACACTAATTGTTTCAAAAAATCATATGACCTGAACTGAAGTCAAGACATTTCAATTCCTTTCTGAGGCTAAAAGGAGAAGAAGCTTACCTATTGGTTGCGTCCTCAATATCCACCATCCTTACTTCCTTAAAGGAACCTGGTGAAGAATAAAAATGAATAATGCATGTATGGCAAATATAGCAGCTTGCCCCTTTCCCCCTTATTAATAGAAGCTGGATTAATTCTTGTACACAGCAGATATATTCCTGAGGGGAGACAGAAATCCTGTTTTGGTCCTGGTGGTGAATTTTGATTAATCTTTCAATCATGGAAATTAATTCCTCTGGCTAATGAGTACTGAGGGAATTCTGTTTCACATTTCTAGAAAAAAAATCATTGCTTTAAAACAGGAATGTGTCAACAGAAGGTGTCTTGCTCATCTTCTCTGACCTGGTTATGGATGACATTCACCTTAGGACCATGAGTAGGAGAGCCAGAGACCAGAGACCAAGTCCACCCTGCCAAGAAAGGCAGGGGAAAGACTTGTTAAGAATCTGGGTCCTTGATTGTTCTGTTCAATCACAGACCCTGTATCCTGACCACATACACACATTTTCTTCAGTATTTGAGTCTCTTTTATCTAGGTCTGCTCTTCTTTGGGCAGAATTTAAGACCACTCATAAATTACTATGCATGTATAAAAATAATTATTGTCTAAAGCATTGAAAATGTAGGCTTGGCAGCACATTTTTGAAATAACATATGGAGGTATATGATGCTCTCAGTCTTGCCTCAAACTAATTAAAGGGAAATTGTAACATAGCCCCAACCCTCATCTTTAGGGCTGTGATAATTTCCTGTCCCCAGAGCTAACCAGTTTCATGGGAATTAAAGGTGCTCAGTAAAGTCAACCAAGGGTTCTGCCTTTATAAACTGTGAAAATCCAGAGAAGAAATTCTATCACAGAGGCCAGTTGTTGACTGATTAGCAAGTGGTAACATCACTGTGTGAAGAAAGGGATGGGTTGTTTTATGCAGATCCCCAAGGCCTGACTCTTCTGGCACCATTAACTGCTGGTTCTCCTCCCTCAAACATTAGCTTTGAACTTCAGAAGGTCGATACTCCCAGTGGGTGAGCATTGACGTACAGCCCGAGTCCTGTGTGAAGTCAGTAATGCACTTTTAATCATTTTGGAATTTAGTTTCAAAGCTAAAGCCTCAATTAGGGGAATTAAAGGTAACTTAAGCATGACTTAAGTCATCTTTGCCTACTCTCCCCTGACATAAGCAGAGCCATTTTTGTGTCAGGCTCTTTAAAAATCTACTTAGAGAAGTGTTGGTTAATTTAAATGTTGATTGGTCATTTATTTGGCAGAATGCTGGGTCTTTTAAACAAGAGACTATCAATAAGGCCTGGTCCCAGTCTTCAGGGAGGTCACAAATAGCCCATTAAGGAATGGAGAGGATAAGGGAAATGACAAGTGTTTAAGGGTTGGAGCAAATAAAAGAAGCGGAGCTTTAGCAATGGGAGGATCAGGAAAGTTTGTGCAGGAAGTGACCTCAGGACGGGTGGTGAAGAAATGACTGGATTCAGGCCTAAGAAGTCGCTACATTACAGCACGCTTAAGAGCAAGAGATGTGTGTTTGAACCAACCTGGGTTTGCAACCTGTGGTTGCCCTGTAGGCAATGAGTCACTTTTGTTCATTTTACAATGGGTGGAATCATACTCACTTTAAAAATCTAATTAGAAGAACTCAATTCCATGGTCCATGTAAAAGTATAGTGCCTGCTCTAGTTTTTATCTAAAATGTACTCATATTTATTATTATATGCCCCAAGATTTCTTGGAGATGTAACCCCTAGGATGGGTTCCTGAGGGAATTACAACAGATGGAAATGTGGTTGATGGGCTTCATAGATGACAGGGACATATCAGAAGACTCAGGGATCTGAGAGCATAGCAGCCAGGAAGGAGTTTTTTGTTTGGATACCCAAAAGAAAAGTCAGGAAAATGTGAAATGAAGGTGTGAATCCAAGAATTGGGTCTGTGAATATCAAAGTTGCCATCAAGGTGTCAGAACATAGCTTTGTTCAGCTGGTTTTATTAGCTTCCTGGAACCATAGCGTAGGCCATGATGAAGCATGTGTCCATTGAGCAGTCTAACAGAGAGATCCATGGGAACGGCTACAGCTTCTCAGCATCACTGGAACCACCTTCTTATTGCAGAGTAGAAGGGAACCTGGGGTTCTATGGACACAAACTTTTGGATCACTTTACACAGAATTTTGGATAGGTTCTGCACTGCAAATGCATGGCACACAGGCTAAGAATTCCTTCTCCAACTACCACCTCTAGCTCTGTTAAGCATACATAATATCACTGTGTGTTCCTTGAGGGTTAGATCTTGCTGAACTTCATTTTAGAATTAGAATACTTTTGTGCAAAGCTTGTTAGGCAGTTATAGCAGTTAGCTGGCATCTAAACTCAATTGTATCTCTGTATTAGTCTCAGTTTGAATCTTGAATGTATTGAGAACTGGTGAAATTAAATTTTGGAGCTATGAAACTGTATCAGGCAGAGAGATGTGGAAGTATGAGAAAGCAGGGAAGATGAGTTAGAAGGAAAGGTCAGAATAATTTGAAACTTGGCTAGATTTGCCATTGCTGACTTTGAAGATGGTGGCAAGGGTTCATGTGTCAAAGAATATAGGTAGCATCTTAAGACAAGAATAACCATCCACTGATAATCTGCAAGAAAATGGGAATGTCAGTCTTACAATCAAATGAAACTATATTCTGCCAACAACCTGAATGAGTTTGAAAGTGGATTTGTTGACAGGGTTTCCAGAGGGGAACATAGCCCTACTGATACCTTTGTATCAACTTAAAAGACTCTAAGTTTGATCCAGTTATTCCACTCCTCCGTTTATACCCAAAGGACTTAAAATCAGCATTCTACAGTGATGCAGCCACATAAATGTTTATAGCAGCTCAACTCACAATAGCTAAACTATGGAACCAAACTAGGTGACCTTCAATAGATGAACAGGTAAAAAAATCTGGTATATATATTACTCAGCTTTAAAGAAGAATGAAATTATGGCATTTGCTGGTAAATGGATAGAGCTGGAGAATATCATGCTAAGCTAAATAAGCCAAACCCAAAAAGCAAAAGTCAACCTTTTCTCTGCTATGCAATGCTAATTCACAATAAGGTTGTGGGGATAGGGAAGAATAGAGTTAGTTTATATTAGGTAGAGGGGAGTAAAGGGAGGGGAAGGGGTTTGAGGGTAAGAAGGACAGTAGCATGAAACAGACATTTTTACCTCATGGACATGGACATGACCAATGTGATCCTGCAATATGTATAATCAGAAAAATGAGAAATTACACTCCATTTATGTATGATCTATCAAAATGTAAAAATGCATTCTACTGTCATGTACAACAAACTAGAACAGATTAAAAAAATTTTAAAAAGACTCTAAGAACTAACTAACCCAATCTAACCCCCGCTATGTCAAACTTTAGACCTACAGATATTGTCATAATACGTTTGTATTGTCTTAAGCCTCTAAATTTGAGATAATTTGTTACAAGAGTAACAGAAAACTAATGTACAATATCATTGAAACTCTAGAAAATTTGTCTTGACAATCAAGAACCATGAAAAAAATAATATCCTATCCCAATTATTGTTACACCATAACAAGCAAGAGAGTATTCACTGAACACCCAAACAGGCAGAAAATTGGACTCCCTCCAGCAAAAAGTAAAGACTAACATACCTGGAAGTTAGATTACAGAACTGGTGAGGCTAGGGAAGTTCCCTCTGTAACTGAGCGTCATGGCATGAGAATGCAGCTGCAAAATCCTGGTATAAAATTCCCAGTGTCAGTTCTGAAGAAATGGCAGGCAGGAAACAAAGGAAGTAGAAAACCTAATTAGTAAGATTAATCATGGTAACAACTCAAGGCTAGTTTTGTGCTCTGGATAACTGTGAATGATAAGGATACAATACACGAGGCTGCAGACAAATCTCCTCTTTCATGAGAATTATGATGTAACAGGTGTTTCCCAGCCTGGGGGTAGGAGAGTATGGAGGCTGGGTGGGATGAGAAGAGCTAAGAATAATAATTCTATGGCTCATTTCCACGGGTAGATGGCTAGATTACAAGAACTCCAGCTGGCTTTGTCTTCTTGCCACTCACCCATACTTCTAGCACTTTCTGCTCCTGCCAGATGTCTGAGAAATAGATATGAATGGACTGCATTTAGATACTGATGTCAAATGATTAATATCATGCACTGATTGTCTGGCCTGGGCGATGCTATTTCTTCCTTTTCTTTTCCCTCTTTCTCCACCCACTTCTCTTCTTCCTCCTCTTCTTTCACCTGATTGGACCCTTTCCACCTATGAGACTTTTTTGTGTAGATTATCTCATTGGATGTCCACACAGCACTCTATAATGTGGGCAGTATCATCATCCTGCTTTATAGAAGAAAAAACTGAGGCTTAGATGTGTCAAGTAGCTTGCCCAAGGTCTCAAACTGAGAACTGAGGATTGATCCCCACAAGTCTGACTTCAGGATCCATGTTCTTTATCACATTCAACAATTCCAATTTGTGTAGGTATCCTGAATCCTCCACAAATTGGCATCTTAGACTGTTCTTCTTTGACTTGAACCAGGGTATCAGCTGTATCTGAGAAAGAGGCACAGTCTAGAATTGTCTTGAACTTCAGTGCAGGTGCCAATTCATAGCCTTCTAGCATCTGTTCTTGGGCTAGGGATGTAGTTCAGTGGTAGAGCACTTGCCTAGCATGTGTAAGGTTCTGGATTTGATCTCCAGCACTGCCAAAAATAAAAACACTGACAAGTGCTGAGGTCTACACTAGCATAGGGCCTGAATATCTCCCTCTTTCCCCAGGAGCAAAGCTCCAGGGCCCCACAACCCCAGCGTTCCTCCAGTCCTGCCTTCTCTCCTTCATTCTGAACTTGATTCTACCCTGGCATCTCTCATTCCTTCTGCCTGGCTTCCTTCTCTGCTTCTTCAGAGGAAGAGTCTCTAGACACTGCCTGCTGGACTCTTGGCCCCTTACCTTGAGGCCTGAGCTCCTTCAACTCTTTCACCCACCCTGAACCAGAACTTAAGCCCAAGTCTGAGCTTCTGGGCTCACAACTTGCTGAGAAGACAGAGTGAACAGCAGGTTCCAGGAACCTGCCACACATTGTCACTTTGTACCACAACCTCTCCCCACGGTGGTCCTGTTTCCCCAACATGAAATCTTGGGTGATTTTAATGTATTCTAAATTTTGTCCTAGGGAAAGGCCCCTTTAAAAAACATTGGCTCCTCTGATTCTCCTCCATACTTCAGATACGTCTGTGGGAATGTGTGTCTTTCATCTCTATCAACCGCTTACGCTTGTGCCTCCCTCACCCAGAGGGACTTTTCTATTTTCTGCAGCCATTCCACGGGCCCTGATTGGAGTTTCACTCCACTTGGTCTACTTGGCAGCGCTGCCTTTTTTAACCTGGTCTGGGTTTTAAAACAACCATTTGTTTAAAAAGTAATAAATGCATATGGTCAAAAGTTAAAACAAAAGGGTTTTTAATGAACAGTGCACTTCCTACTTGGTTTGACCAAAGAAGCCGTTGTCAACTCTTCTTGCTCTTGGCTGCCAAGAACTCTTCCCTGCAGATACACAAGCATAAGCACAGGCAGATGCATGCATGTGTGTGTGATATCTGTATGCATATATGCATATACATACATATTGTTGTCTATTTTAAACAAATGAAGCACATTCTAAATAATACACAATAGTTTGTGTTTCCCCCCCTTAGAGGTATTCCAAGATTTTATGCATAAAACTCTACCTTCTTTTTAATAATTATATGATGAACATTATTTTCCTGGTTACATCCTAGTTTAAAAAAAAAAAAAAACAATACTATAGCAATGGACATTTTAGTTGTGTGTTGATTTTTATTTTGCCACTATATCATTATTTTAGTGACCATATATTTATATCAATGTCTACATGTGTATGCACATGCACAAGGTCTTTAAATGGTCTTCCAATTCCTGATTTCCCTATTTCCATCATACTGTAAATTTGTGTAATGGTATTTATTTCTTAGTTGACATATTTATGCTACACTTTCTTCACCAAGCTGTAATCTCCATAGGGCAAGGATTTTATTTTTCTTATCCACCCCTCTTACTCCTGGAACATAGTAGTAGGCATAATGATGCCATAAGGCCATGGTGCCAGGACATAATGGTGTCTAGAACATAGGCGATATTTAACTGGTGTTTGAGCAAATGAATCAATGGAGAAAGAGAGGTTTCCTCTAGTGCTATTGAGAGTGCGCCTGTGGGGTAAAGTCCTCAAAGTGGAGATAGGAACTTGAAACATCTACTGGTTGCCAAGTGTCACAGGGCTGCCCCAAGTTACCATCCTCCAAGAATGCTTGAGAAGACTTGCTTTTGTCCATTTTCTACAGTGCTGTTATGTGATATGTTTTGTTCTTAGCCAATCCTCCAGCCAGTTCTGTGCAGAATTCTGTAGGGTCAGGACGATTTTTCCCACCCCTGAGCTGAGTTCCATACCTCTAAGACCTTGTGGGCTGTGAACACCCCAGACTGCACTTCAACCCTCTGTTCCCAACCCCCCCCCCTTTAGTCACATGTCCCTTGGACTCCCAGTGGGTGATTTGTGCTCACTCTAGCAACAGAGTCATCTTCTGCAGCATGGACTCAGGGAAGACGGGCAGATAGGCCAGGGAATAGGATCGTGGTCAGGTACGTGTAAGGTTACTCATTCCCAGACCATTATCTAAGACAGGGGGTGTGTGTCCTGGGCAGGCAAATCTCCCTGCAGGAATCCCAGAGCAGGGCTCCTGCTTATTCAAGTCTCCTGTCATTATATTGGAAAATACCGATGTTTCAATTTCTTTCATTAGAGCAGAACATTTTTATACACTGACTTTCTGTTTACATAAAAACCTTAAAACCAAGACTCTTTCTCTCGATACATCTCTTTCTCTCACCACTCCTCTAACAAGAAATACAATAGAAATGTTCACAGAATTGAGAGCACTGGGGAAAAATGAAGGAAAGCTGTTCTTTAATGTGACCATTACTCTTTAATTTATACTTTTTAATATAAGAAAATTCGGAAAAAAAGGATTTAGAGTGCTAATTATAGATAATTCGCATAGAGGTAATTGTCTCAAATCCCAAGAGGTATACATAGGTTGAAAATGTAAAATAAAATATATTCCTCTCAAGTGAGAGCTATATGCCCAGAAAGTTTTGTTTCAAAACAAACTTCTGTTAGAATCAAAGTAAAGCTTTGATTAATAGAAATTCAAATGCAATGACCAAAGAAAACCCTTCTATATTTCATATATATCAAAAGAAGAGGGATAAATTCAACATATTCCTTAAACGGACTGTTACTGGCATTTTCCATATTTTAAAATAGAAAAACTGAACAATATAAAATTTACTTTCACTTCCTCTTCCTTTCTTGGAAGAAACTTTCCTGTTTTCCTTTTACAGTTTTAGTGATATAGTTGTAAATTTTCTACTATTTATTCTAAGAAAGAGTACCTCAAACTATCCATGGAAAAGAGTCCACCCACTCTTGACCAGTATTTTTGTAAAATTAAGTAATAATCTAAAAAAAATTAAAAAGGAACAAACCTAAAACACAAACCAAAAAAAACAAGGCATAGGAATTACATCCATAATTTTTACAATCCTGAGAAACAAACATAAAATTACTTCTAAGTTGCCATATGCATTTTTTTCAAAATTTATTCTCAATGTTGTTTCTTCTCCAGCAGATGGACAACAAACCTGAGATCAGCGCAGGTCCACAGATCACAGTAAAGAACCACTCTCCCAAGATGTAAATTCATTTTTTTTTTAAAGTTTGCTAATTTGTCCATATATTCATTCCTTTTTGGATTTTTGCATGAGGTTTTCACTCTTATCTTTGAGATCCTATTTAGATCCTTTATTCCAACTAAAAATTCCAAGTACTAGTCATAGGAAAAAAAAAAAAAGAAAGAAAAAGAGAAAAAAGAAAAGAAACCCTTTGGATAAGGTTGATGCAGGCCGAGAGCCAGAACCGAGTTGGCAAATGCCTTTCACACTTGGTCTCCTTGTTGGGCGCCACATTTCAGGAAGCCCCAGGCACCCACCTCTCCACCGCTGCCCCGTCAGCCTCTCTGCACTCACAGCCTTGCTCACCACCTCTCACAGGCCCTCAAATGTGTTTGGAAGGCTCACAGTTTTTATTCTATTGCATGTATTTCCTCTTCAAGCCGTGTTGTGAAAGCCTTACTCCTCTCTCCCGTTCTCTTTCCCTCCATTTGAGGCTTTCCAGCATTTTTATTTCTATTTTCACAAGTGCTCGGCAAGAAAAGTGACATGCAAAAATTAGAGCATGATGAACACAAAACTCTTCTAGTTGGGAAAGAGATAAGCAAGTGAAAACCTACTCCGACTAGAATCTCAACAAAGATGAACTCGTGGCTAACAAAACTTGAGATTAATGAAATTTATTTTAAACATTAGAATATTTTGATTTAGTTTCCAGAAGATAGATCATCAATGGTCTGTAGCAAAATCCTCATGTCTGAAGAACTTTCCTAAAGTTTTTGCTGTTGGTATCACATAAGACCACACAGGTCTGCACTGACTGACTGGGTTTTGAGTGTGACACAGTTTGCCAATCATATCTTCTCAGAACACTGTAGTTATAAGCTGACTTTTAAGTTTCTTACCACCACATAGCCAGTAGTAAACTCTCCATTGAAGAGATTTAATGGGAAGCATTACTAGAGGATCAAAGCATCCCCCTTCTCTGTGCCCAGTTTGAGTGCTTACAATCAGTGTGAATGTTAGCACATCACTAATTTACAGCTTCTGACATGCCATTTGTTAAATAAAACCAATGAAACCATTCTGGGGGCAGATAAGGGGAGTGAAAGCAAATGTAAAGGTATTTCTGAGACTTAAAAGCAAAATCACCTCCATCAATGAAACAGTCATTTGCAGTGACTAATGACTTCTTGAGAATTTAATCTGAGCTTTTCATTGAGCATATACTATCTGCTGGACTTTGCTCTAAATGATTTCCAAGCATTAACTCTGTGATTCTCAGGACCACATGATGGACTGGTATAATATTCATTCCCATTTTTACATTTGTGCAAACTGAAACATATTAAATTATGAAATTATGTTTATGGCTTAAATCACTTGTGCAGGCAGATGGCTAGGAAGGGGGTTGATGGGATTTGAGCTGAAAGCAATCCAAAGTTTCCATTTTTAACGTTTTATTATGCCTACTCCAGGAGCTTCACATGCCTAAATTATACAGGCACAAGATGTCATTACTAACTTTGTTGTCAAGTTCTTGTACTTTTCCTGATGTTTACTTTACAATTTATTCTTTGCTCTGAACTCATTCCCATTGCTTTCACTGAGGTACTTCCATCCTACATTAGTAAATATTATTCATTAATCAATCATCAGGCATTTGGTAGATGTTGAGGGTATCAGTCGATAAGTCCCATTCAATTGCTGTAATGATGCTTAGTATTTTCACAAGAAAATTAGTTTCACATTGAACACATATGCACCTGAAAATGATTATTTGTGACTGTGAACAGTGTTGTGAAGGTAAATGCTACTATCATTTGCACATAGACCCCTTTGTAATCAACTCTTCATTGGTCCACCTGCCTCTAGTGTTGTTCTGTTCTAATCTGTCCATCCGCCCAAAAGCAAACTCGATGATTGGATTATATTGCTGAAAAGTTTTCCATGTACTGTTCCATCACTCACAGTGTTAAGTCGAGCCCCCTATTTCCCTCATCAGTTAATTCTCGTATTCTTTACCTCTAGATTCTACGCTCTAATAATCAAAATCCCCTGTAGTCTCTAAGTTCCCACACACATATCGTGTTTCCTTTCTGTGCCTTTTCTCAGGTTGCCTCTCTACTTGGACCCCTTTCCACCCTTAATCTCCTGGCTTATACTTACCCTTCAGTGATCACCTGACCTAAGAAGCCTACCCAGATGTCAAGTACAGATTAACAAAAAGCAAACCACACTAATGCTTGATCAAGTACAGTGTTCTTTTTATCTTTGAATTGGGGTGCCAAGGGCAGTACCGAAATGACAATTGACACTCAGCATGTGTTTGCAGAAATAAACCAGAGAAATTAGCATGCTCCATCTTCTCTAGCAAGTTTATTGCCCTTATCCCTATTCCCTCCCACTTGCTGTCCAAGGAGGATGTAGGGAATAAAATCAATACTCTTTCCATCTACCACTGTCAAGCACATGCTGAGTCCTTTCTTCATCCAAGATCAGCCAAATTAAGCCTGCTGGTCTGGGATAATTCATGGTCCTATTATCCATACATTTGAAGATGAGGAAAGCAATTTTTCACTTCTAGCAGGCATAGTGGTTAAAGAACAAAAACACTGAAGTGATCTGCAATAATATGACATTCTATTTTTTATCTTTAAGGATGGTTTGGGGGGAATTGAACATATAACATAGCATGAAGCAATTTTATTAATTGTGATAACAGTCTAGTTCCAGGTTTCACATACCTTATGAATATTTAATAAGAAGGTTCTCTTCAACTACTCTGAATAAAGAGAACACATTTTTTCTGCTCAATATATTAGGGAAGACCTAATAACATTATCCAGAAAAAAATAACAGTTGAAATGCAGTTTCTACAAATAAATGAGATAGAAATTATAGGTTAAAAAAATGATTGCAACTAGATACTTGAAATCGGCTTAGCCAACATCTAAACCATTTGTCAACTCAATTTCCATTTTATCAC
Organism: Sciurus vulgaris; assembly: GCF_902686455.1. Taxonomy (NCBI): domain Eukaryota; kingdom Metazoa; phylum Chordata; class Mammalia; order Rodentia; family Sciuridae; genus Sciurus; species Sciurus vulgaris. The sequence goes on from NC_136461.1 coordinate 193,749,248, forward strand.
ACTCCTATCAAGAAAGCATTTTAAAAGCTTAACATACATTTGTTCAAGAATTTCTTGACATTGTCAAGAGATTGTTTATTCTCTGCACAATATAAAATAGTATATCAAATTTTTATTTCCATGAATGTGATTTTAATGAAGATTATGTGAACGAAATAAACATCACTGGGCTTTTCAACCAATCTGTGGGACAGAAATTAAAAGTTTTTTCTACAAGTTTAAGAAATGACTGATGAGAAAAGCCAAGAAAGCCAAACAATTGACAGAATTCTGTAGGGTCCTTGACGTTAATTTTGTGAGCTCTGTTTCTGTTTCAATCAGAAGCAGTACTCAAGCTTCTAAGTGCACTGAGAAAGAGATTTGTTCTCTGAGAAATGGGTCGCCTCAATCCTCCTGCATTCTGCAGTAAAATGTGGCACAGCAAATAAGAGTTTATTTACTGCTGCATAAAACCTTGGTGGAACAGGCAAAGAGAGGAAGTCTGCTTTCGATTTCAACCATCTGGAAATATTACAGCTCAGACCGTCCCAGTTCTCTTGTAGGATGAGTAGCATGACTTCTGCTTAGCGCTATGCTCCTGGGCCAGCGCACATGTCTTGGAAGTAGAGACTGTCATAGGTAAATTTCTCCATGTAAGCGTAACCATCCCCAAGAACTTTCAAAGTCTGAGAAGAAAACACGAATAAAAGCCTTTTTAAATGTGAAGTCCTCACGCATTTTAAATTAGAGCCATCATTTGCAATGTTACCAGTGCCCTGTTTTGTAATCCCTTGTAAACGTAGAACACAGCTCTTTGTACATCTATTTTCGCTGAAAACTATTACATTTTTTTTTCTTAAAAATAAATTAAACCGCTATTTCTGAAGACTATCTGGAGAAGGAGATTAGCTCAGAGTTTGGGGGTCAGCCCACTGAAGTACCCTTTGACAGTTGGCAAGTCACTTAACCCCTTTGGAGCTTCTGTTTCTCTTTCTGTAAAATAATACTGACCACCCACTGAACACAGGGACCAGGAGACAGCAGAGGACTTCAGAAGTGTGCCAGTACTTAGGATAAAAGTGTCATATAAATTCCAAGGAGGCAGTGTGGTCTGGTGTGGAAAGGGTTCAATTAGCCCCTGGGAAGCCCAGGGCTTGTTTTGTTCTCAAAAGTGACCTTTGAGAGGCCATCCCCTCTAGAGCCTCAGCCATCCGCACAGGACAATGCCCTACCTCAGTCACCCCTCAGCGAGTCTCAAATGCTCTTATTTGTCCTGCTGATGTTTAGTTTCATTTTTTTCTCCTGTGTTAATATTTTCTATCCATTTTCTTTTCCTCACATATTTGAAGTGTACTCTTCATTTTTTTTTTTTTTTTGCTTAGAAAATATGAAAATTGTTATAAAATCCCCTTAAACACTTCTTGAGAAAAGTCACTTCGAAATAATGAACATAAATAACATTAAGTATCTGGTAAGTTTCCCAGACTAATGGAGTTGTCTTGCTATTTCCAAACAATAGACAAACATAAAGTCAAGTTTCTTAATATTTTCCTGCGACAGTTCCTCAGCCTATTCTGACGTTGCAAGAAAGCACTATGTTTAACCCCTGTGCCCATTTAAACGTCACTTAGGACAAACCAAATTTTGCATTGAGAATTAAGAAATGAATTTTCCTCAGGAGATAATGGACAGAGTTTAGTCAATAAATTTAAAAATCAACAGCAGCAAAGATGTTCAAGGTAAGATGACCATGTAAACCACAACTCACTACAACTAGTTCAAAGAGGTGATCCTCTTTTTTTTTTTTTTTTTTTTTTTTTTTGTCTTTTTTGTGGTTAGAGGTAATATTGCCTAAAATGAGATGACTTTTGTACAGTGCTTATCAATTATACTTCTTATTTGATGATTTGACATTTTTGTGATATTTGCTGCTCAGGGATATGGTCTTTTTTTTAAAAAAAAGCTTTGCATTTCTCTTCAAAGCAAAACACAAAGTAATGTGAGACTCATGATGAGAGATAGCAATACTTTCAGGATATTTCTTCTGGATATTATCTATCTCTTCTGATTCTAACAATGTTGGTTACATTAAAATCAGGCCAGCATTTGAAGGTGGGTGGTATATAGAATAAACACCAGTGACAATAGCCCCAGGTAGGTATCAACTTGTGTGAGTGATCAGGAAAAAAAATTGACCAGCAGACTTTTATTGAGGGCTTTAAAGAAGGTGTGTTCACTTAGATTCAGTTCTACTTTCATCTAGTAAACAGTTGATTTGTGTTTCTCTATTAAGTGAAAAAATATATAGAAAGATGACACTGAAATTACAGTATGCACTTAGTTGACATCAAGAAGTATACATTTAACAACACAATGAAAGTTGGGTGCAATGGCGCACATCTGTAATCCCAGCGTCTTGGAAGGCTGAGGCAGGAGGACTGAGAGTTCAAAACCAGTCTCAGTAAAGGCGAGGCACTAAGCAACTCAGTGAGACCCTGTCTCTAAATGAAATACAAAATAGAGCCGGGAGTGTGACTCAGTGGTTGAGTGTTCCTGAGTTCAATCCCCAATACTCCCCCAAAAAACCAATAAAATAAAATTACTTGATATGTAAAAAGAAAATATAGTAAATAAAATAGAATTCTTTAAAGGGTACAGAAGTGAAAGGATTCTTTGGAAAGAATCACAAACATAATTCAGGACCAGGCAAATTAAGCACTTAGTTATGAAGGATTTATCAGACTATTCTGTTTTGAAGATTTATTTCACTGCAAAAATAGACACTAACCAGAAATACAAACTGGTCACAAAGGTGATAGGAGTTATTAAAATAGGTGGAAATAAAATGTAGCTAAGAAAACAGAGTGGATTTATAATAGTGAGAGAAAAATTATGAAGAAGAATGAGGTATCCATCATTCAAATGAGAAATGGGCTAGAGAAATAAAGAAAATATCCCATGTGCCTTGAGAAACAGGTCTTTCCATGGAGTTCAACAAGGAGAACTGAGGTACTCCAACTAATGGACAGCTTCAAGTACCAGATACATGAATGGCACCAACGTAGACCTTCCAATTCAGCAATACAGATGCCTTCTGACTAAAAATGCCCTAATGATTCCACCCAAGAGTAGTGGAGCCACCCTTCAATCTATTGAGTTGTGGGAAAACCTATGTTGTTTAAAAAAAAAAAATGCAGTCTGTATCCCCCAAACAAGGGTGAAGAAAAAACTCCTGTGAACTATGCTATTCTTGCATAATAACAGCAACATTTTCCTTATTTTGTTTTATATCTAGTCAGTACTTATGATAAAAATATTCATAAATTCCAAATAAGAGAGTTGTTCATCAAAGTCATTAAGTTTGCATGTTCTAAATGTCTTTTACAACAGTTGTTTAAGCTATGGCAATTCCAAAGATTCAGATTCAGTAAGGAATTTCAGAACCAGTGCATAAAGGATTTCGTTTTTTCACGAATCTTGGAGAAAGTTTTGAACTTCCCAGTGAAACAGTTCCATTGTTGATAAAAGATCCAGTGATACAAAATGATGAGCAGAAGTGTTCCCATAAGAATCTCTGAGACAGAGGACAGGTAGATAATGTAGGCATTGGTTAGTGACCATTTATCTAAACTCCCTTAGATGCATACAAATCACATATATTCCAAGTATATTCCACACCTAAATATGGGTTCTTTGTTATTCATTTAAATTGCTGAGTCCTTGAAGTCAGCTTGAAGAATCATTATTTTCTTTGTGAAATGGAAAATAGGGTTCTCATATTACACATGACTTTTGCCATGACAACGTAACAGTTACAGAAAGAAACAAATCTAATCTTAGGCTCCCATAAAATATTAAACCTATAATTGTAGAACCCGCACAGTTAGGACGGGCAACAGGAGCTGAAATGATGGTGGGGGAGGGGAAGATTTTCAAGACCCAAATTGGAAGAGTAAGACTGGCCCCAAAAGACCCAAAGGATTTGCACAGACTGACTATTAATAATAAGTTACTTATAGCTGTTCAAATATAAAACATGCCCTTCTTCTCCATCTTTTTTGTACACTTTTAATGTCTTTGCATAATTTCCTGCAACCCTTTCAATATACCTACAGGAATCCCTCTTTTGTTTGTTGGTAGCTGTAATGCTGGCTCTGAGCAAACAGATCTTAAAGAACAAAAAATGCTATGTTCATTCATTTTTCAAACTTACCCTAGATAAGACAACCCAAAATGTTGCAATAAAAAACTTCAGTTCCAAAAGGAAGAAAACCACTAATGATAATCAATAACAACCCTTGAATGTTGAACTTTTTTCTAATATTGGACTAACTATGCAGTTTAGCTCCAGTAAACAGGACTCATGTTACTGACTTCCCTTTAGAGTTGGCTATAAACTCTTCTCTGACTGTTACTGCCATTGAGGATTTGTCTGCATATTTGAGGGGACAAGCCAGGAAAAACAGTTGTCTTTGCCCAAGAACATAAGTCTATCCAGTGGTGGGAAAGCTGGGGATATCTAAGTGAGCTTGGGGTTTTGCACTCAGCTTAAATGTGATCCATTCCTTGACCTTCTCAATGCATTTCCTTAATGGTATTGGAAGCTGAAGAAAGACTTCTGCAAACAAGGCCAAGAATACTAAAACCTCCAATCCATGTAAATGGGATCTGATGCTTGCTCTGAGCCTGTGGCTCACTAGTAGCCCGTCAGCTAACTCCACTCTCCCACACCCTTCTTGTTCTTAGAATAAGAATTATATCTTGGAGGATGAAAAAAAAATGTCTAGACCCAATAAAACTTATCATTCTATATGGTTAATATGCTCCAGTAAAGAAGATGACTACAAGTACAAAAATAATTAGATGGCTAGAAATCATATTGCTAGTGACTGCTGCAATAGAGGATTAAAGTCATCTGCAATACCAAAGTCTGCTACTGTCTCTGCCATGGCAGTTCTCTGCATTTAAGAGACCAGATATAAATACCTATTGGTTAAATAATACTGAAAGAGTACAAAATGTCATAGATATATTTAATACCAAAATTTCACTGAAAAATTCTAACTGTGGTAGATACGTAACACATATTAAGGAGATGATAAGCCACACAGTTTTAATTTCAATCCATATTTCACTCAAGGAAAGTAAAAAAAGAGATGAGTGTGGAGCTAGATTTAGGGGTGTCTTCGGATGCCACTGGGGTCTGGATGTTCTGTCAGGGAATCCTGCTGCCTTTGAAAATGCAAATTCTCACAACACTCTCATGTTTTTTGTTGCCTGTCCTTATGGTTAAGGTCTTCCCCACAGTTTAAGATGAGGGTTACTAACTGCATAGATAGAGATTAAGAATTTAAAGGCTAGGAAAGCATATACTCAGTGATAAAATCATACTCATTCGCAGAAATGGAAGATGAACCCTTCTGCAAGTGTGGTAGTATCTGAGGACTTCCTGTGGTCCTCAGGGTACCTCCAGAGGTATACACCACATACATCACCAATTAGAGCAAAACCTACTGGCTACTGAAGTTCCAAGGAAGTAAGACTGCTAATGGACCATTTTAATTTGGGGGTTATTGAAATAATACAGAAATGGTCATGAACTTCCCAGTGAGTAGTCAAACCTGGATTTTAGGAACTTCTAATTTATAGACAGGGATGCTGGGCCATCTAGCCATACCTTCTCATACTGAAGTCCTTTTATAATAAATTATTTTATCTACATTTATTTCTTCACTCTCTTATAAGGCCCTAATAATTGCAAATCGAGTTTAAGTTAGTCACATGTTGCTTAGAAGAACTCCTCTAACTGCCTTCTCAACTTTTTAAAATAAGAACAAAGCTGAGTATTTGGAATTTCAAGGAGAATAGATATAGGAAGAAAAGACCTTTTGTGTCCAAAGTACTGGGGAATTTTAATTCCTTTTCCTTTTGAGTCAAAAATATGCACAGTAGTATAATTCTAATAGGCAAAGGTCAGAAAATGGAAAGAAATTTCACACCACTCATTATTAAAAATGTTTTAGACATATTAAACAATTGTTTAACTGAACTGATTGAAAGTATTATCAAATACCTCTGTATTTGGCCGATATCACACAGAGTTCCCACAGGATCGCTTTTACTAAATGTTTCATTTGTATTCATTGTCTCCACTTGCAGTAAGGGATATAATAAGACTCCGTGTTATTAAACTGGCTTTTACTTTAATGGTAATTGAAATGGGGGAAATACTGCTCAGGCCTTGACTCTAACAAAAGCTTTGTTGGCCTGAGAGATCAAAGGCGCGTTTATGGACAGTGCAGTTTCTGTAACCGGTGGTGTGCGCCTCTGATGTGGTCATTGGGTTCAGAATTAAGTGAGCCTGTGCTATTGGTTGGGACTTTGTAAGGTAGATTTATTGGTGGTAAGTTAATGCTTACTTCTGTTGACAGTTCCCCCGTTTGGCTTTAGGTGTTTTGAACATGATATCTCCTACTTTTAGGGACTGAGTTGTGACTTTCCCCAAATTCTTATGTTGAAGCCTTAATGCCCAAAGAGAATATTTGCACACAGGGTCTTTAGGGAAGGAAGTAAAGTTAAATAAGGTCATAGGGGGAGGCCCTAATTTGATAGGACTGATATCTATATAAAAAGAGGAAGAGACACCAGAGACCTCTCTTTCTGATTGACATGTGAGAACATATGGAAAAAGCAGTTCTCTGGAAGCAAAAAGAAAGGTCCCACTGAAAACAACCCTGCTGGTACCTTAATCTTGAATTTCCAGCCATGAGAACTGTGAGATAATAAATTCCACTTGTTCAAACCACCCAGTCTGTAGTACTCTTCTATATCAGGCTGAGCAGACCTATATACCTACCACAATACTTTTTCCAGTAGTCAAACTTTCAAAGTGAGAGTGAGATCTTGTCCTGTGTAAGTCACCTGACCTTCTCTTCTATTCCTTGAGATGTCTCCATCTCACCCCACCTTCACCCAGAGAGACTTGCATGGGGGGACATATTCTGGGGGATTCACCTGTACCACTCAATCTAATGCTCAGTTCTCTTTCCCTTTAACTGTGTCTTCCTCTTTGTCCTGCTGTTTGGGTTCAGAGGTAGTTATAGGGCAGATTATAGGACAAAGCCTAATGAATAGTTCCATTGCTCCTCATTTTATACAAGTAATACCATCTAGTTGATGACAACCCATTTCTGTGTCTTGCAAATGTCACAGCCTTAATGCAAATAGCTTTCTTGGCTCCTTGTCCCCAGCCCAATGATAGCTGTCCATTAAAGCCAGAGAGGGACTCTAATCTCAGTGGTTTCTAATCCTTGCTCCCTTAAAGGGGAGAATAAGGGCAAAATGAGGAGAATATGCACTAGGACATCTGCTATTGCACAGAGTTCCCAAAATCTATCTAACACATCTTGCCACTTCATTGGGAACAACACATATCCTTTCTAGTAATCCAGGACATAAAATATTCAGATGCACTGTACCATGGAAACCTTGTTACTAATTCTTAAGAATGAATAACCATGACCTTATCATGCCGAGAAAGTGTCCCTTACATTCCCTGAGCTAAATCATACAGTGGTTCCTACACTGACTAGTAATGCAAGGCATTTCTCTAAAAGGTCATCTCTGCAATCAACAGGAAAATTCATTGACAAGAAAGATAAAGGGGAGACTTGCAGTGCACCTCAGCACAATTACTGACATGGATTGAATCATCTCTAAGAAGTTAACAATGACAGCTGCAAAATTGATTTCATAATTGTACCACCTACCTGAGACATTCACCCCACACATTTTATAGCAATTAGTTGACTATGTTAAGAGTACTTGTCTGTTCAATCACCACTCACCAAACTTCCAGCTGCTCTAGCAACCATAACAGATTGGATAGATGAAACAACAAACATTTTTATTGCTCACCGTTCTGGACGTTCTCATCTTGGGAATTCCAAGATCAAGGTGCCAGCCCATTTGGGTCAAGACAAGGACTCTCTTCCTTGTTTGCAGGGGGCTACCTTCCTGTCCTGTCTTCATATGGAGGGAAGACATCCTCTCTGTCATATCAGTCTTGATGACAGTATAACCCCATTTCATGAGGGCTCCACCCTCTGACATAATTACCTCCTAATGTCCAATCTCCAAACACCGTTCCACTAGAGATCAGGGCTTCCAACAGATGAGCTTTGAGGGAGCATGTGTTACAGCTCTGAGAAACAGGGGCAAAAGCACTACTTTCAGAGGGGTTCCTGTGAAGTTGAGAGGCAGCCATGTCTTACCCAAACACTTCCAGCTAGCTTGAGCTGTGTTGAAAGGTTGCCTTGGCTTTCAAAAAGAGTGTTTGAAACTCTCATGAAGTGACCTAAAGGCCAAGTTTTTGCTGAATAATAGGATGAGAGATTCTAGTGGATGTTGTAAAGAGTATGCTCAGGGGATATTGTGGCCATGAGGCCCAGGGAGTTCACAGCCTCAACAGTTTAATTTCCTCAAAGCTCTCTCCTCCAAAGGCTTTTCATTCTAGTCTTCTACGAATCACCAAGTTCTCAAAATTAATACATTTTGAACAAAACCCCCAAGCAGAAATCCTCTCCAAACTGACTAGCTGCTCTTGAAATGTGTGTAGGTGTTAAAAGCTCACAAATGAACTGTCTTTGGCTATGATACACACGAAGGACAGAAATTTATCTCGAACAATTGAAATGAACATGTGATCTTGATTTAACTCAAGAAAATGAGACCCAAGATTCTTATTTTTTTATTCTCACAGCTAAAGTTCATTTCAATTTTATTCCTAGTTATTTTCAGGGTGAATACCCAAAAAGGCTGTAGGATAAAAGTAATATTTGACTCTATAAATAAATGTACAATCCATGTATATAGTTATAATTATGTGGACACGTTTGTGTGCATGTATGTACATCCATATATGAACATAATTGTATATATGCATATATATTTTCCAGATGAAAATTTGAGTTTACTTGATTTTAAGCTTTTTTTTTCCTTGTGAAATTTACTCATTATATTTCTCAGACATGGTGCTCGTTTTTGAGGATTCTCTATTCAACCACGCTGAATAATTAGCTTCATTTTTTGGAACTGACACATTCTACTTCTCTGAATCGTTGGTTTGGAGTCTGCTGACCTATATCGACTAAAGATTAGAAGTGTATGGAAGTAGAATGTATTTAAAATTAATTTCTTGCCTTTTAGGGCTTAGATACATGATTTAATCTTTTGAGAATAAGCCTAACATTGTCTTATTAATATCTAAATTTCTGGTGATGAAAATTTGATAACTAAGTATATACTTAGGTTAATTATCTCCAAATGTTTTGGATTGCTTCATCATCAAGTAAAAATATCTTTGGCATGTACCTCAAACATATATATATGTGTGTGTGTGTGTGTGTGTGTGTGTGTGTGTGTGTGTGTGTTTAGCTCAAACATACATATATATACACACACACACATTAAATCATCAATATTATAAGATATGTAAAACTAGAAATTTAAAAATTACAACATAAGTAAATTGCATAAACAATTTTATTATGTTTGATGGTATAAAACATTTTGTTCCCATTAAAATATTAGTAACAATTACATTAGTCTGTGGATATCTGCCTTCTCTGCAATAACAATATTGAGTCCTGGTCAGCTTATCACAATAAAGTTTGCTTCTTGCTTATTTTAGAGTCTGAAGTGGGCTGTGCTTTGGTGAGTTATTGACTCATGTAACTCCTGGGTGAGTCCATCTTGTATTGCTGCCATATGCAGCCTCCAAAGTCACTTAGAGAAAGGGAAATAAAATTTAAAAAGTTGCATAAGAAGTTTTAAGAGCCAAACTCCACAGTGCTGCAAAACTTTTTAACTTACATTTTATTAGCCAGGATGCAGTCAAATGACCCAAATTTGACTCTAGTGAGCCTGAGAAATGAAGTTGTGTGCATCCAGTAAAGGAAACAAAGTAAACTCCTAGCATTGTTCCTGCCATACAAATATTTAATACCATTGCATTATTACTGTATTTTAATTAACTCGATGAGAGTAAGACAAATTAGTAAGTTTAATATATTATAAAATATTGGTTTGACATATTATATTATAGAAATTTGAAGATCCGGTTTTAAATTTATTTCAAAACTGGCCTTTAGGTCTATGATTGCTGAAAAAACTACCTCACAAAGATAGGTAGATTTAAGTCAGCGATGAAAATTTGAAAAAGATACTTTTGTGTTTCATGGGTCTTAAAACTCTTGCCCTGGAAAGCAGTGTATTTCAGATTTTGATCACAGTGTTGTCTTGTTTTCCTTGCAGGCATTTTTCTGAAGCAGGAAATATAAGTGCTTCTCTAATTAGTTCAGTCTTTAGCTATTAAGGAATCTCAAAAGTGGTTCCTAAGCATTAATTTTACCTTGAAGAAAACTTTGAGAAGTATTTTCTTCAGTACTAGCTAAAAGCATCATTGGACATGAAAGAACCATGTCTTAAGTCATGATGGGGCCACGTTGTTATCCAGTTCTGAACCACCAAGACACAATATGGCCTTACAGGGAGGCTCCCAATGAATCCAAACAGAAACAAATTCATATTTTGTAGTCTTTGAAATCATTCCAAATGTTTTCAGGTTCATAGCTTATTTTTAGCTTGCGACATGACTGAAAAGGAACTTGTTACAGCAAAGTTGAGTCCGTGTTGTTAGCTTTCTTGTACTCACGTCGTTAATATTATCTTCAACTTGAAATTTCCCAATAGGAATGTTTTAAGCCACTGACTTATTTTATTAGCATTCTGTTGTTTATAACTGATTGATACAACTTATAAGATCATTTAAGTCAGTACAATAAACTATTGATTAACACAATAAACCAGAAGAGAAAAAAGAGGGAAGATCCACAGCCAACTCCTCACCATTTGGAACACCCTATGCATTGAGCGAGTGAACTGTTAACCACCCTCTGACATGTGATGGGAATGAGACCTTCCATGTCCATCTATGTTTTCAATGTTTGTTCAAAAATTATTTTTACAAAAAAATACAAATAGAAATTCTATTATTTTCTTCCTTCGGTTCAAGGAAGTATCCTAAGTGTTCCTTGAGTGTATACATCCTACATTTTGGGACTCAGCTTTACGAACCAATTGATGAGCACCTCCCCAAAGGACAATGATTGTTACAATGGATTAATCCCAAGGTTTTAGGTAGAAAATCACGGGGAAAAAAATTGCTTTTCCTACATGTAGATTTTAGTTTTCCTGTTTAGTGTTACAGTAGTTCATCTTTATAATTTCAGGCATCCACAGTCAATTGCAGAATGAAGTGTTAAATGGAAAATTCCAGAAATAAGCAATTCATGAATTGCATATCTAGTCACCCCTAGTCACTCAATAGCCCTTCCATTATCAGATTGACCATTGGAGTGTCACAGTACTGGTGTTCAAATAAATCTCATGTGGTGGCCTAATGCCACATCACAATGCCTTGTCATTAGCTTACACCTTCTCATTACATGAGCATGGCACTACTTCAAGGGAGAAAGAGACCACTTTCACATATAGCACATGGTTATAATAGTTATATTATTTCTGATAATCATATTCTGTGCCTAATTTATAAATTAAATTTTATCATATGTATATATATTTAGGAAAAAGCATAATATTTAGAAGATTTGATACTATTAGCCATTTCAGGCCTTCACTGGGATTTTAGAATGTTTTCTCTACACATAAGAGGGGAAGACTGCATGTTCATTTTATTGTATATGAAAATCTCTCAGTGTTTAAGTTTTCTAAACTGTTAATTTGGCCATGGATGGTAGTCCGGGCATTTAAAAAAGTTATGGGAAGTTTGGGGGTGCGATTGAAGGGAGGCCTGGGCTTTGGAGCATGCTGTGGGAATTACTAGTAAGGCTAATTTTTGTCCCAGTATCAAAATCAGGATTAATTCAACTTTTGACTGTCATTCACTGGCAAAGTTTTATAACAAATGCAGGTGAGGTCCTGTGTTTTAATGTCCATCCATGTGAAAGCAGTGAAATATAGCCAGGCAAGGTGGTGCATGCCTGTAATTCCAGCAGCTTGGGAGGCTCAGGCAGGAGGATCATAAGTTCAAGGTTGGCCTCAGCAACTTAGCCAGGCTTTAATCAACTTAGTGAAAGCCTGCCTTAAAATATAAAATAAAAAGTAACCTTTATATTATTCATGTACACAGGAATTTACTAAATTTGTGTTTGGATTCTATAACACTTTGGGCAAATGCTATTGTAAATACTAAATATATCGTAGTAATTAAGACTAGAGACTTTGAAGCTAAAAATTTATGGGTTTGAATACTGTCCCTCCTACTTAGTATGTACATAGCACTATTTACTGTCCTTCAGACTCAGTTTTTTATCTCATAAATTCGTTTTGAAGATGAAATAAATTAATATGCAAACCTGAGTATGATACTTAACATATAATTTATGCCCAATGTTACTTTTATTACAAATATTAATGACTAGCACAAATAGTATAGACTATATATTTGTACATATATATGCAAAATGTATTCTATTCAAGAAAATTTTTTTAAGTTTCTGAATTCTTTCTTAAGCTATTCATACTGAACTTGTCCATTTAACCTAATGATAGTCACTGTGTCTGTTATATTACATAAATCTGAATAACAGTATGGATGTCAGAGGGTGGGTTTCATTTAAGTACTTAGAAGGGTCTGCTAATACCTGAAGTGATTTATTTTTATGTAATATTGCTTATGTATTTTATATATTTATTTTATTATAATATTCCAAAATGATTTTTTCAGTGATTCATTGATGAGACATTTCTGAGTTTTAATGCAGAATATAAAAAGAAAATGTAAGAACACAAATATTCTCCCATTTGTATCGCAGTCTGGCCTGTGACTCGTGATCAGGTTTGAAACCAACAAAGAAAAGAAAAATAAGCAAAGGACTGAATTCATATTTGGACTGTCACTTTCTGAGTGTGTCATGAGGTCTCACAATTTCTTGGTTATATTATTTACTCTGCTCTTGTGTCTCCACAATCCATGTGCTTCTCAGGAAGAACTTCTGAGAAGGGTTTTGGTCCTTATCAGATGTACCTTTGTATATAATGATCAATTCCAAGTACCAAAAACTAACTGAGCACTTTCCATGTGACTGAGAGGATGCTCATTGGTGGGACACAGAACAAGGGACCCACAACTGGGTGTGCCTTTTGAAGTCTCAAAGTGCAACTGCGGAGGGAGGGAGGGAAGGCAGGGAAAAGAGGCAGGAAGAAGGGGAGGAAGAAGGGATGGGGTCTGACAGGCTTCCATGGAGTCAAACACTAGGACAGAAGAACAAAGACCTGCCACAGAAGGAGATGGGACACATACTGAAGAGTTTACATATCTCACAGAATATAGGAGTCTTTTCTTGACCTTACTTGCAGAATAATTTCTTACTCAATTTTGAAACAGTAAATGTATATAGGGCTTTCTGTTTCTCATTTCTTTAGTTTTCAAATGAAGCTTATTTTTTAACTCCTAAAGATGTGATAGTACAGATAAAGATTCTACTCACTGGCTTTCAATAAGCCTATGCAGTTTGATACACAGAATTAATGAAGTTCCACATCTCCCCTACTCTTCTCACTAAAGGAGAGAGGGCGCTGCCTCTTCCCTTCCTGCCTTCTTTTGAATTGTTTGAGTAATTATCATTATTCTATTTTTATAAAACTACTCTGATGAATAACTATATATTTTCCCAATTTTTTTCAGTATTTGCTATAAGGATGACAATATATCCTTAACTTGATAGTCTAACTTAGTATTAATATTGTGTTAACTTCACTTAAATTATAAAAATATATTGTAACTATATGTATTCATTTACCCTCATACAGCCTTTTTTGATATTGTCCTCATTTCTTTAACATTTACCTACTTCAAATTGCCAGAATCCAATATTATAGTTTTCATTAAAAATGTTATTTAGAACAAATAAAGAATAAATAGTACTCATTTATAGTTTCTCAACTATTTACCATGGCTTATGTACTTTAATTTTTCTTGAAAGATAGTTTCTACCTGGTGTTACTTCCATTTGGCCTGAAGAAATTCTGAAGTATTTGCTGATAAAACTTTTTCTTAGTTTTCTTTTATCAGAAAAAAATTTTTTAACCTTATCTTTTGAAAGTCACTTTAGCTGGATATTAAATTTTGCATTGATTTTTTTTTCTTTCAACATTTCAAAAGTGTTGTTCTATTGTCTTCTTCCTTCTCTTAAAATGTCAGTGATTATTTCAAATCATTGTTTTCCTGTATTTGGTGTGGATTTTTATCTAGCTGCTTTTAAGTTCTTATTTTTATCGTTGGTATTCAGTATATTGACTATGAGGGGCCAAGCTATTTTCTTTGCACTTTCCTGATTAGAATTCATGAATGTTTTGAAACTATAAATTTGTTATTCAACAAATTGGAAAATGTTCAGCCATTTTCTAAAAATATATTTTTCTCGTTTTCCTCCTCGTAGACTTAAAGACATATTTATGAGACCTTGGGTTTAGTCCCTGAAACTATTAATTGTGTTTCTTTTTATTCTTTTCTGTTCTTCAGACTGGATAATTTCAAATACTTAAACTCTTTTCCCTGTTATTTCCATTTACTCACAGTGAATTTATTCATATAAGGTACTATAATTTTCAGTCCTTTATATTTCCATTTGATTCTTTTTTTAGTTTCTCTCTTTTGTGTAGTTTTTATTTCTTTCCTGGGACTTACCAAATGTCTTCCACTGCAAGCATGTCTTCCTATTTCCTTTACATTTACTGATTATAATAATGATTTAAAATTATTTTCAGTAGCTGAGTTATCTCATTATTTCTCTTTCTTTTGAAAATTAGTCACATTTTTTGGTCCTTAATTGGTTGAGTAATTTTGGAGATTTGGGGCATTCTGGAGATTATTGTTATGAAATTATAACACTTGATTACTCAAAAGAGTGTTTATTGTTCTCTGAAGGGATAATTAACATTGATGGAACCAAACTGTAATCTTTATTTGTTCAGTAGTAGCTCAAATCCCTTCTTCTTCTTTCTAGCATTTTCCCTTCAGTCTCCAGCAGCCATAGTTTCTTAGATTCTATTTTGGGGGCAAGTAAAGCTGTATTGTCTCTATGCAAGTTTCAGTCACTTTATGCACACCAACTGCAGCTTACTTTTTGGTGATTGTGAAAAGAAAGTTCAATCTGTTCATTCACTTCTTTTCAAGTAAACACTAACCTCCAGAATTGTCTTGCTTTTCTTCAAACTCCTTTGAATTCAGGTAGTTGTTATTTGTCTGCCTTTTTAATTTGTTTGCTTGTTTCTGTATTTAGTCCAGAAGTTGTAGTTGTTACTTATAAGTTATCTGAGAGCTTAGTCCATTTAAATTTAATAATTTGTATGGCTGAGTTTTAATCTACTCTGCACAATGCAGAGCAAATTGTTTTACCTTTCTGACTACAATTTACTTTCTTAAAAATCTCAAATTCCTTGGATTCTGGAATTCTCAGCTTAAATACCACTTCTGAAGAAAGATCTGCCACCATTTTATATTCAGGAACTTATTTCTGCTACTTTATGAATAGTATTTTCTCCTAGACTGTTATTAACCTCAGACTGTAATTTTTAATTTATTGTTGTATTTACTTTTTCAATGTCTTCTTCATCTGTTAGACTGCAATATACATAAGGAAACATTGAATTATTTTTTAAACTTCTTTAGGTATTGTGTCTACTCTAGTGTCATGGACATAAAATAATTGTTATGGTTGCTTGCATATGTTTTAATGGTGCACACATTTCTTTGGGTATTTCTATTCAGTTTTTACAACAACTTCATCAAGCAGGTATAATTATTTTCATGCTGAACTTACAGGTGAGGAAAGCAACAAAAGATGCAAAATATTAGTAACTCGTTCAAGATAAATCATAGGACACATTGAGGCATAGATAATTTACTACTTTTAGTTGCTTCTTAGAAATAGTCTATACTGATGAATATAAATTAATAAAATAATGAATAAAAGCTAATATTTTTGTTGCATGCTAAGTAATTTACACGAAATCATCTAACTGAATTATCTCAGTCATGACATGACATTAAAGTCCTTTTACTTCTGTCTAATGATGAAGTGTTAAATGACTGTACCAAAGACATTTAAAAATTTTGTATAAAGGTTTGGACTTAAATACATACCTTCCTAGCTAATTTTCTTTCTGAAATTTTTGAAGATTGTGAAAGTTCTTTTTTAAGTACAGAATGACCTGCAATAGAGAATCTATTAGAATAGTGTCACAGATTGTCCTTGGTGGGAGGAAATATAACCCCCACTGTTCACACCTTCCACTGTCCCATTCTTCACAGCAACACCTTGCAATTCACAGAGAGTTGAGATCTACTTAACTTCCTCTAACCTGACCTTTCTTTTAAGGCGTGTTTAACCAATAGTATAATAAACAAGGCATAAAGGTTTATTGGGACTCACCTGGTTGTACCTCTTGGTCATATTTTAGCTGTCACTGCATGATCAAGTCTGGGTGAAGCTATGAAATAATGTAGACATGTGACCTGGAACCCATGGATGTTGAACAGATTATCAGACCTGTGAATGATACCATGATGACCGTCCAGCTCCAATTGAACTGAAAAGTGATCCCTGACTGGAATTGTTTGGTCAGCACAAAAAGTCATCAGCAATAATACACTGTGTCATTTAAGCCAAATGTTTTGAGGTGATTGTTCCTGAGCCGGAATTAACACACAGTGCTTACCTCTGGCATACCTTTAATATTCTTTTTTGCTTTATAACCCTAGATCCATATTCTATGCTATGGTTGTATTGGAAGAGGGATTGGTAATAGTAAACATAAAATGACTTGGAGCCCAATACTAGGTAATAACCCAAATCAATTGTATTTAGAGGGAGGTAGATAAGAAATAAATTATGGCTAAACATAGTCCACCCTTAATTGCAAATATTCACATTTTAGATAAGACCTTATTCAATTAATTACATTTTCCTGAAAAACTGTTTTAGAGGGTTTTTTTATACAATTATCTCAATACACTGCCCTTCTCTTTGGTAAGACATCTTGGAAAGGACATTGATTACTGCTCCTACTAAACTTTGGCAATGTTAGCTTCACTGAAGGAAAGGATGAGGAGTACTTCTTCAAAGTTTCCTCCAGATCACTTCATCTAAACCTCTTTCACCATAAAACCTCTCATATACATGCAAATATTTGTTGCTACTTATAACTATAGATAGAATCTATTCACTAAAGGCAAGCTTGGCCAAGAAGATGGTGGTGAGCTCACAGATTCCAACATACAGCTGACTGTCATCAATCAGGAAAAAGTTAGATATTTTTTTCATAAAGCAAACAGAAGTCCCTTTAAAATATACAATACTTACTGAGTTAGAGAGCTCATATTTGTCATTTTATAGAAGTCGTCATTTAGATACCAAATGCCAGACTTCCTTTTCTGTTGGACAATACATCCCAGTCTTTTGTCTTTGGCCAAATAACATATGCCAGGCACAGGGAAAGAACATGAGGTTCAGATTCAAAAGAATTCTATTTGAATCTCAGTGCTATAATTATTCATCCATAATTTGTGTGCTAATTAGACTAGCTAAAATATTTATGAATAAATGTCTTTATCTCTAAATAGAATTCATTAAAACTTTATTTGCTAGGTACTGGACATTATGCTTTACATGGGACAGCTCATTAATTCTCACAGAAACCTTGAAAGAAAACACTTTCAATACCCCCATTTTATGTACAAGGAAACTAAGGTTTGGAGAGTTTAAGTAACTTAGCTGAGGTGTTATTTCCTGTGAATTGTAGAATTAAAATTCTAGATGACTCCAGATCCTAAACTTGTAATTATTCTTCCATGGTCCTCTCCCATACCACCTCCATTTCAGTTCTCTTGGGAATTCTCTTTCTTTTCAATATCAAAGGATTATAATAAGGATAAAATGAAGATGCACATGCAAGAGTTTATGTACTTTAAAGCACTGTTATTAATATTCATTTAAAAACTAATTATAAGCAGCAACCAAGCAAGTAACAGTTGCCAGACTGGATTTCAACCAAGCCAGGGTATGCTTATGGCAGTGCACGGATAGGGGATGTGTGTTAAAAGTCAGAATTGACACCAAAGTCAAAAAGTTAGCAACATATCCAAAACATTTTTGTTGCTTTTAATAACTCTGTCAATCATCTGTGAGTGTATATAAATAATTTTGAATTAGTATGTGTATCTTCATCCTGTACTTCTGGGGTAACAAGTTCCATATGTTTATTCTCAACTGAGTTGTCTTTTTGTTTGTGGCTTAAAGTTTCATGTTTCAAAGACCATTTCTTGTATTCAGAGATTTTATGTATGAGGTTATATTCAACTCATTTGGACCCTTCATGATTGCAGGAGCTTCAATTATATCTTTGCAGGTCTTTATCTTTCCACATTCCCAATCTGCAGAGATGTAATATTTTTCAGAATTGTTTTAGAAACATTAGGTGTTGTCTCTGTGATGCCAAACATCTGGCTGAGAATGGAATTAGAAGGGAAGCATCAGGATGTATTCCTATATCCAGATGTTTGGCATTAGTTAACTAAGTTTCTCGTTCTCCTCTAGACATTTAGAGGCAGGGAATATATCACAGGACCTTCCTTCCTCTAAGGGATAGTGGGTAGTACAAGACAGTAATGAGGCTTAGAAACGATAAGTCAGAACAACATGGTGTCAGCACATCCAGAAAGGCAAATGGTTTCAGTGCCTATTCACACTAAAATGATTTCCCTCCAGGGACTTGAAATGGCAGGGGAATCAAAATGAGGTTCCCAAAGGAAGCCTTCAAGAGTCTTCAGTAAGCAGACAAGGACTTTGTTGCTATTGTAGAGATTTCAAGTTAGGACATCCTGTGGTTTGGTATGGATTAGAGAACATGACCAGGAAAGAAATATTGAGGAAGTGCTCTCTAATACTGTTTCCTCAAATGAGGCCATAATTGTTTAACTTGTAAACAGTCACAGTACTTCCATAGTATACTTCATAAGACATCCTACAAGATAAATTAGCTACAACATTTGGATAATGAAAGAAAAGGGCCATTATAATATTATATACAGTGAGCAAAGTACTGCAGTTTCTAATTAAATGCCCACGTCTGCTGTACAATGAACTATTTGTTGAACTTCTAAAATATAATTTTCAATCTTTGAATAAATGACCTACGGCCATGCAGCAAAAACAGAGACAATTATGTGAGGACACATGGATTGCATTATCTTTTCCTAAATCTCTTTCCTACCTCCACAAACTGGGCTTAACTGTATGGTACAGCTGGAAGCGAGGGTCCAGATGGCTTGGCAGGAAAGACCTTGATCTACCTTAGCTGGCACTAAGCCAATTGTCATCCCAGTAGAAATTCTAAACCCAGATTAGCTGTTGTGTAGGAGGCAGTGCCCTCTGATTTTGAAATGTTTTAGACACCAAGGACAAAGAAATCCCAGTAGGGCCCAGGCAACTATGCAACATTTTAAGAAGGGTTTCCAGGATCATGTTGTACAACTTCTACTTCCAGGACTTTACCTTCAGGGAGAAATTGAAAACTCTTCTCATGCATGGATGTGTAACATAAGGACAAGGGAACAAATGCTGGCATGTTTTTGTATATTTTGATTTCTTTAGCGTTTTTAAGTCATTTGAAGTTGCCTTGTTCTTGGAGTTGACTAAACAACAGCTTTTTGGTACTATGAAAAAAAAAAGTAGTCTTAAAGTTCTGCAAAAGAGGTTCAGCAGGCTTTTTGGACCTTCAACCTCTATTACAAAACAATTTGATGAGTCAAGTGTAAATGAATCAGATACAAAGATGCCAAATTTTTCATGACAAACATGAGCTTAATAATAAGGACTGGGGGTTGGGAGGGTGAAGAAAGAGGTGGGAGGTCTTGGGAAAGCATATTGAGCTTTGCTGATGATAAAGGGTTATACAAAGGTTTTCTAATACATGGATGAAACTAGAATTGGATTCACTCAACAATTCTATTCCAGCAGGAAATCTGGAGGTAATATTTGGTTTGACTGATCTTTAGTATTTGCCCAAAGCAACTCTGATATCACAAACTCCATGATGCAGTTCTGCACACTAATTGATACTACCCATATCCTGATGGCCTTTTCTGCTCCTCCTCCTCCTCCTTATTCCTCTTCTTCTTCCTTCTTCTTCTTCTTCCTCCTGCTCCTCCTTCTCCTTCTCACAAAAACTATGACTCTCTTGCTTACTAAACATGACCACTTACATTTAGCATTCAGGAGGTACAGGTAAGGATGTCATAAAAGATGTTCTATGGAAGAAACTTAAAATGAATTTAAAAGATACAAAGAATTTGGACATTCATGGAAACAAAGTGAAGTCAAACAGAGAAAAATGTTTCAAAGTATGATACAGTTATTTGTTCTACTCAAGAAACTACAAATATTATGCAATGACAAATTGTTGATCTCAAAAGGAAGTGGAAGGGGATGTGAAGAAAGGTATATAAAGCACAGACCATGGCAGCATTTTGAGGATGATGATTAACCTTAAGAAGAATGTAATGAGGAGGAGAAGAGCTGGTGTTAAAAAACCATGCTAGCTAGATGGAGTTAAGTCTTAAAACAGGGGAAAAGTCTTGAGTGATATTGCAATACTCAAGGAAAAAGCTGGCAAAGGACTGAAAAACTGGTCACAGTAGTGGGATGGTGAGATGAGGAGTTTAAGTAAAGAGAGTCTCCAGTTGCAATGCCAAGACATATGCTCTTTGGCAGGCATGCAAAACTTTCCAATAAGCACAGAATCTAGAACACAGATTTTGGATACTGAAGTCTCCATTGCTTAACTGCCCTGTGAGCACAGATTACTCACTAATCACTCTTTCTCTTGGTTTCCCCATCTGTCAAACGGGAATAAAAGAATAACTAACTCACAGGGTTGCTGAATGAACAATGAGCTCACATACTAGGTGTTTAAAGAGTGTGCAGCAAAGAATAGGCATTGAATTATTGATACTATACAAAGATAATGCCAAGCTTGTCATGTACACTCACTTAGTTAATCTTTCTTTAAATGAAGTTTTTCTGGTGTTTGCAATTGAATGCAAGACTTTCCACAGGCTGAGCTTGCACTCTAACACTGAGCAATACTGGCCCCTGCATTCATGATTTATCTTTCAGGGGCACTATCATGCTTATTTGACAGACAGGGATGCTGCAGCTTGGAGAGTTGGCAGACGTTTCCACAATCACATAGACAGAAGGGACAGGAGGTGGTGTATGAATTCAAAGTCCCTGTTCTTAACATTCTACTACAAGTTTTTTGAAAGTTCAGCCTTTGTTGTCTTTAATAAAGACTATTGTGAATTTAAGAAAGAAATGTGGGCTCAATGTAGAGTATATGATGCATTTTCCTCTTGTTTGTGTCCTGGAGAGCATTCATATAGCACTACCCTTCTGGGGGATGCTTGATACAGCAGAAAGTAGAGAAGTTAGAATTTACAACACATGTTTTAAATAGCAGCTCCTCAGTTTATGAATATTACCTTAAGAAATATCTTTAACTTGGTGTGATTGAAGACAGAAGATAATAGACTTGATGAAAGCTCTTTTTAAGTGGCACTGTGCTGAACAAACATTAATTAGTGACCAACTCCTTGAAATGTATAAAATAATACTTTTCCATGATTGTGACTCCCTTTTTCTCAACTGCTAACTCTTTTCAATGTCATTAACTTTTCATTTAAAATAATATCTTAGTCACTTTCTACTGTATAAAATTTTGAGAAGGTAAATCCATGTTGTCTCTTATCTCATTCTAGCCAGTTCTACTTTAGCATGACAAGTATTAATTTAAGTCATTTTTGGCATCAACTAAAGCTCCCACTAGGCAAAAGGAGACAGAAATCAGAATTTCCCAAACTAGAGTTTTTGATTCTCTGGGGATCCTGGTGCATATTCCTAAGGGTCCATGGACATTATCTGTTTGGGGATTTCATATAGAGGGCAATCTAAAAATATTTACATAAGCTTATTTTTGACAACCAATGGCAACCTCACCATCATTAATTGCCTGGTATTGGGAGAACCTAACTGTTTTTATTTTGAGTTTGATGTCCCCAAGTAGTTCTACTTTAGCCTGGGCTGAAGTGGAAAAAAAATGGAGGCAGAATTACTATGTAAATGGTGAATTTCTGCTAAGCAAGAACCAAATGACATCATGTTATGGTTTGGCAGGAGTTGGAACAGAGAAGACTGGTGGAAAAATTGACTGATCTCATAGCACACAGATGTATGGGCAGGATGACCACAAAAGAACTTGAACCTTCTCAGTGACTGCCATGTTCATTTGCAAGTGGTTTTTAGTTTTCAGAAAAGAACAACATTCATCACATTAAATAAATGTTACAAAATTGAATTTTACTGGGTTGCATCTTTTGTCTGCCTTTAATTAGTAAATGTGCTTGAATTTCACAGCTGAAATGATTTACATGCACAAGAAGTTATAAGTAGGTTTAAGATTTCTACATATTTCAGCAATATTCTAATAAAAAATCATTTAAGGAAACATTGGTATTAAAAATAATTTTTGTTTCTTTTGAAAGAAATGTATCTGTCCATGGTTCAGGTTTGAAAAACACAAAAGTGATAGAAGAAAACATAGGCTTTGAGGGCAGATAGAATTTGATAGAGGACTCAAATTCCTCCATTCCCTGACCATGTCAACTTGGGTGAGTTGCTTGACTCTTCTAAGCCTAGGTTTTCTCTTCTCTTATTTATATGTCAGAAATATTTGAAGTCCTGAATCTATAAAAACTCTTACTGTTAAAACAATGCTATGAGGTAGAAACTAACATTTTGTTTGTATTTATAGGCAAGGGAATTGAGACATTGAGAAATTTAGCCATCTGTGTAGTCACACAGCTAGTAGAACATGGAGCTGGCTAATCTGACTCCAGAGATCACTCTTAAGCCCTTTATCACATGATCATTCAAACATCCACCACAATTTTCTCCATATCTTTTCAGCATTTATTTTTACACACAGCCTCCCAAGATTAGTTTCTGATCTCTGTCTGACAACTCATATCTAAAATTGCCCTTTTGCAAACTGAGGAAGCACATTTGGGGAAAAGTTGAGCAATTTGCAAAGATAATCAGACCTGACTGGACAAAATAAAGTATAATTCTAGCTGAATGTGTACCTTATGTCAGGCACTGTACTTAGCAATTTATGTTGTTACATCATTTAATCATTAAATAACACAGTTTATCATGGTGAAACAGACTATATTTTTCCTTCACATTACACATCTATGGTCAAAATAGGTGGAAGAATGGTTTTCAGACCTAAAACAGGCAGCATAGGACATCATCTCTAGAATAAGAGAGAAAAAGAAGATGACCCTTATGGTTGCCCTAATTTAGGGACGAGTTTCTGGGTGGTATGCAGAGAGAAGTGATGCTCCAATGGGCATTGAAAGTCTCCTTGAGCTGAGTAGAGTACAGAAAGGCTAAGAGACCTAGAATTCCCAGGCAGAAGACCAATGAGAAGAGATTTGCAAAGAGGGAGGAAGAATTCCAGAAATTCTCAAAGAGATTTTAGAGTCTTCTGTTTAGTACTTGTCAGTGCTTGAATACAAGGAAGCCACTAGCATCTGAGGCAAGAACCACAGATAGAAAAAAAAAAAAAAAAAAACAAATGCCCCTGGAGCTTAAATGATGTCAAGGATATTTCAAATTTTTAATAATCAAGGTAGAAAAGACATTTGTAATAGTCTTCAGAGTACTTCAGAGACTACCCTTCAGAGAAGGGTAGTCTTAGTACTTGGGCAAAAATACCCATGGACCTAAGGCTGCTGTGGTTCTTCTTAAAAAAGAATCGAAATGTTCCCAAGTAACTCAACTATGCCCCAGCATGAAGATCAGGAATGTTGAAGCAAATGCCAAACTGTCTAGCACCCAGAAAGTAAAATTTATAAATAAAAATTGTCAGACAACCTAAGAAACAGAAAAATAAAGCCCATAACAAGAAGAAAAATTTGATTAATATAAGCATCCTCAGAAATTATACACAAAATAAAATTGGTAGATAGGAATATTAAAATATTTATTTTAAACATATATCAAATGTTCATGAAAGTAGTGGAAAGTAGGAGCATGTAAAGGAGACATATTGATGATACAAGGGACCTAAGGAAAATTTTAGAGATAAAAATTACAGTGACTAAGTTGAAAAATACGTAGGTGAGATTCGGTAGTTTAAACCTATTAACCTGTTCTCTGTTGCTATAACAAAATACCTGAGGTTGGACAATGTATTAAGATAAGAGCTTAGAGTTCTGGAGTTTCATGAACATGGTGCTAGCATCAACTTCACTCTGGTGAGGACCACCTGACTGCATTATAATATGACTGATGACATCAAGGAGGAAATATAGGAAAGAGGGAGAGAACACATGGCAAGAGACTGAGGAGGGATCAGCCTTGTTCCTTTGACAACAGTTTTCTCTCAGGAGGACTACCTCATTCTGCAAGACCAGCATTGAACCTTCCGAAGGTAGTGGCCCCAGTGACCTTACACTAGGCCTACTTCTTAAAGGTTTTACTACCTCCCACATTACCACTCAGAGAACTAACTTGGGGAATAAACTCTAACACTATCCAAACCATAGCAACACTGTAAAGAAAAAATTAATCTCTATGAAGATACAATTATAGAAACTGTCCAAACCACAAAGAGAAATCTCCAAACACACAGAAATATAACAGTTGCAGTGAACTGTGGGATGAGTTAATTGTTGTCCCTAAAGTAGAAGAGAGAGAGGAGAGGACTAAAGAAATTATTTGAATACATGACGGATAAGTTTTTTCAAAATATTATAAAGATTTAAAATATAAATTTAAGAAATTCAATAAATTCCCTTTAAAGAAAATGGAGAAAACTACATCAAAGCCCCTCACAATCAAATGACTTAAAATAAATTATAAATATAGACTCTTAAAATCAGCGGTTGTGGGATACATGAAACATACAACAGATGAAGATACAAATGGCAGGAGATTTTTGGTCAGAATTGATGTAAGTCTAAAAAGTTTATCATCAGTATAAAAATATTTTTTGGAAATGAAGGTAGCTAAGACTTCCAGCCTGGAAAAAGTAGTATAGATACATCTCTCCCTGCTTTCCCTGTTAATCACAGTCTTAAATTTTGGAAAAAAAACAAGGAATCATCAAGTTCGTTTTTCAAAGGTAGAAAGGATAGCACACTCGGGGTGGGGACCTCAGCACTGGAATAGCACAGCAAGAGAGTGAGAGTCTCATAACCCCACACCCAACGGAAGAAGGTGACCCAAGCTGGGCATTTCACAACCCCAAATGCAGCAACAAAAGGTGGTCCAGAAAGGCTTAATTCTCCTCCAAGGAAACTGAAGTTCTTCCAACTATACCAGGTGAACCCAGCAGAACTGCAAAGAGGATCAATTGACAATCCACTGTCAATACAGCCAAGGGAAACACACTCTCTTCCTGCTGGACCTGAGACCTCCTCCCACACCAGGGAAAGCTTGCAACCAGGTGCTTCAGCAATGGAAATTATGCCACAACATAAAATCTTAAACTTCTTCCCCCATAAGCCTGGAGAATCAACCAGAACAAGTATCCAGTTTGGAAATAGATCTTAGCTTCTTCAGGGCAGACTCTCTTCCCCCACAGAGGGGTACCAGATAGCCCAGCGGCAGTAACTCCTCCTTAAGCAGAACCTGCTAGGAGACTCAGTGAACTAGATAAATCAAGCAAACCAAAATAGCACCAGAAAGTTCTGAAAATTATACTGTCCTTGGAATCACAACTCATAACAGTTGTCTAGAACATGAGACCTAAACTGAAACAGGGTAACTGGCTGTTGAATAATTATTTTAAATAAGACCTATAGTTTTCTAACATAATAATCTAAATGACCAGTAAATTACCCATTATGCCAAGACTCCTAAAACACAAGAAGTAAAATCAAGGATCAATAAATGGGAAGGAATCAAACTAAAAAGCTTCTTCATAGCAAAGGAAATAATAAAGAACATGAAGAGAGAGTCTACAGAATGGGAGGAAATCTTTACACCTGCACCTGACATAGAGCATTAATCTCCAGGACATATAAAGAACTTAAAAAACTTAACACCAAAACAAAATAAAACAAATAACCCAATCAATAAATGGGCTGAGGAACTGACAGACACTTCTCAGAAGAAATACAATCAAGCAACAAATATATGAAAAAATGTTCAACATCACTAGCAATTAGATAAATGCAAATAAAAATAACAGTGAGATTTCATCCACACTCTGGGTACAGATCCCAGCACTAGAACAACACAGCAAGAGAGTAACCTCACACCAAACAGAAGAAGGTGACCCAAGCTCGGCATTTCACATGGCGATTACTAAGAATATAAGCAACAATAAATGTTGGTGATATAGAAGAAAAGGTACACTCATACATTGCTGGTGGGACTGAAAATTGGTTCAACCACTATGGAAAGCAGTATGGAGATTCCTCAGAAAATTTGAAATAGAACCATTTGACCCAGTTATCCCACTCCTCAGTTTATACCCAAAGGACTTAAAATCAGCATACTACAGAGATGCAGCCACATCAAATTTTATAGCAGTTCAATTCACAATAGCTAAACTATGGAACCAACCTAAGTGACCTTCAACAGATAAAGAAAATTTGGTGCATATACACAATGGAATGTTACTCAGCCTTAAAGGAGAATGAAATTATGGTATTTATAGGTAAACAGATGCAACTGGAGAATATAATGCTAAGCAAAGTAATCCAGGCCCAAAGAACCAAAGGCTGAATGTTTTCCCTGTTATGTGGATGCTAATTCACAATAAGGTTGAGGGACACTGGGGAAGAGTAGAGGTACTTTGGATTAGACCGAGTGGGGTGAAGGGAGGGGAGTGGGTATGGGGGTAGGAAGGATAGTAGAATGAATTGGACATTATTATCCTATGTGCATATATGATTATACAACTGGTGTGATTCTACATCATATACTATCAGAAGAATGAGAAGTTATACTCTATGTATGATGTGTCAAAAAGGATTCTATTGTCATGTAAAACTAATTAGAACAAATTTTTAAAAAGAAAGTAATCAGAGAGAAATAACTTACTATCAGTAGGGGAATATCGGTTTAAATGACACCAAATATCTCATCTGAATTCATAAAACCTTATTGGAATCAGTATTTTTTCCACTTTTGAAAAAATTCCTAGGAACTATGTATTTTTAAATCCAATGTAATATATCCTCTAGCAATGAAAGGTAAATAAAATCATTCCCAAATGAAAGCACACTAAAAGAATTTGTCATTAGCTGACCTATCCTTGGAAGCGACCAAAGAAAATTCTCCAAACGGAAAGGAAATGATAAAAGAAGTAACTGTGGATCATCTAGAATGAAGAACAATAGGAAAATCAGAAATATATGTAAATACAATAGTCTTTTCCTTATAAATTTTTCAAATGATATGTGATAATTCAAGCTACAATTATAGCTCCTTCTGGCACTCGAAACAGTGATACTTAAAAGTGGGAGTAGGGGAAACATAGCAATCTAATTATGAGAAAAGTTTCTACACTTTAAGTGGCTAAAAGTTGATACCAGAACAATATGATAAGTCACATAAGCAAATCATAATATTAAAAGCAACTACTAAGAAAACATTAGAAAACAATAGGTTAAGAGGGATTCATCCAAAGATATTTAGATAACTCACAGGAAGGCAGTAAAGGAATGAGAAACAGAGAAAACAGGTAGTGAAACAGCAGACATGAGCCCTGCCAGTGTATATAAATGCACATAGTCTAAATATGTCAATTATAAGGCAGAGGCAAGTGGACAGGAAGGATGGGAAAAATACCTTGACCCAGCTACCTTCTGTTTAAAAGAATCACATTTCAATTCAATGACACAGGGTGAGTTGAAGTTAAAATGATGGATGGAAAAAGAAACTCAAGAAAACAATCCAAAAACGAGCATGGCTCCAGTCAGATCAGGTCAGGTAGACTTCAGAGCAAAGGCAATGTTATCGTCCAAAAGTGCCATTGCACAATAAGAGGGAAATCCACTGTCATAACTATTGTAATGAAAAGATAGAGCCTCACAGTGCTCGGAACAATCAGGTGCTCCTCCTCTCACAGTGGGGCTACGTTCTGATGAGCCCGTTGCAAGCTGAAAGTACTGTGAGTTGGAAATGCATTCACTAAGCTAAAGATATTGAGAATAAGTGAACCATAACATCAATAAAGGAAACAACTGACCCAGAAGAGCCAAAGGTACAACTGTACTCTAAGTTTGAAGATCTGGGAGCCAGAAAAGTCAATGGTGCACATTTGGTTTCAAGTCCAAGTCTTAGTTCCAAGATAGGAAAAGACCCATGTTCTGTCTTCAAGCTAGTTAGGGCAGAGAAAGCATTTTTTCTTATTTAAAGTTTTATTATGTTCAAGTCTTCAACAAATTGAATAAGTCTCCCCCTCATACACACACATTGTGGGGGGCAGTCTGCTTTACTCAGTCTACATATTCAACTATTAATACCATCCAGAAAGCACTCTTGGAAACACCCAGAAATAATTCTTAATCACATATGGTCATCCAGTGGTCCCTCCAAGTTGGCATACATAACAATAACCCTCACAGCGATCCTTCAGATTGCACTCGTTCATATGTTCATTCAGCCTGTAAATCATGTCTAGGCACTTTATCAAGATCAGTACTCAAAAAAAAAAATAATGTCATATGGTCCTCAAAAATGTAAAGTCTGCCGGAGACACGGATAATATAATATAATATAATATAATATAATATAATATAATGCACAGTCTGTCCTCAGGAGGCAATCTTGAATCCTTAAGGATTGAAACCTATAGTATTTTGTATGTTTAAAATACAAAAGTCTTACACTTATGACAGGGAGCTAAGCTCAATCTACATTTTTATAGATAACCTTGAAGTCCAAGGCTAAAAATATTGCCTAAAATCCATGAACTCCGATTCTCTCTGTTGGAGCCTCTGATAAGGTGTATTCTACCAGGTGTGTCTCTTCAAGTATATTCCTCTAGATATGGCTCTAGTTACCTTCGAGGAAGAGGGAATTGGGGACATATGGACATGAATTTTGTGTCACAATTTCTCCACAAGTATTGTAATGGGAATGGGTAATAAAGGTAATAAACTAAAGTTTAGCTCTTCTTTCCAAACAATAAAATGGAGCAGCCCACTTCATCTACAGGGCAATAAGCATAATAGGAATGAAACAAATTGGATGTGACAGTGTTTGGGATTAAAATCTAATGAAGGTGGGGGGAAACTGAGGCAATAATGTGTCCTTTTGGGGAATTAAGCTTTCTAGATATCAGACAAATGGTTTATTGTTCTAATTTCTCCATTTTAGCCCATATTTTGGTAGTTGTGAAAGAAAAATAGATGATGGAAAATTTTAAAATGAACCAGACTGAAAGGTTACAGAGTTTAGTATTCAAGAACATAGGCTCTAGATTCTGAAAGATATGAGCTCTTATTACTTTAATTAATCTGAATCTAAATAGATGGCTTTCTTTTTGCAGTGCCTGGCAGAGTGTAAACAGTGAATATGGCAAATTAAAAGTGGTAATCATTAGTAACATAAAAATGCATTTGCCTTCATTTTATTATGCTTTTATGATAAACAGAAAATATATGATAACATAGAAAATATATATAAAATAAACTGTGGGGAAAACAAATTTTCAATGTAAAATTAGACTTCAACATTTCAAGAAAATTTATTTTTCAATTATGAAAATGGACAAACTCCACCTTGGGTTTGATATATTAAAAAAAATTTATCCTGATACATATATCGAAACATCATGTTGGAAAACAGTGTGGAGATTCTTCAAAAAACTAGGAATGGAAAGACCATATGACCCAGCTACTAGGTACTATAGGACTTAAAATCAGCACACTATAGTGACACAGTCACATCAATCTGTATAGCAGCTCAATTCACAATAGCTAAGATATGGAATCAACTTAGTTGCTCTTCAAAAGATGAATGGACAAAGAAAATGTGGGGCATATACACAACGGAATATTACTCAGCCATAAAGAACAATGAAATTATGCTCTTTGCCAGTAAATGGATGGAACTGGAGACTCTCGTGCTAAGTGAAATAAGCCAGTCCCAAAATGTCAAAAGTCAAATGTTTTCTCTGACTTGCAGAAGCTAATTCAAAATAAGGGTTGGGGTAGAAATAGAATAGAAAAAGCATCAGTGGAGTGAACAAAGGAAATTGAAGGGAAGGGAGGAGTCATGAGATAGGGAAAGACTGTGCAATGACTCTGACCTGACTTTTCTGGGTACATATATGAATACAGCACAGTGAAGTTCACCATCATGTACACCCACTGGACACCAATTTACAAATAATCTGTAAGTAAATCGCAGAAAGATCAGTGGAATAGAGGGAAAGGAACAGCAGGAGAGAGGAGAGAAGGGAAGGGGAAGTACTGCAGACTGAGTCAGGAAAAATTATATTCCATGCTTATATAATCATGTCAAAATGAATCCTCTTGTCATGCACAAGTGAAAAGAACCAAATTTAAAAATCATGTTATATGTGTATTATTGGTATGTACATTCACACAGATACATGTACTATATACACACACAAATAATTTAAAAAATAATTTTTAAAAAATTTTACAGACTGCATTTTGATTCATTGTACATAAATGGGGTACATCTTTTGTTTCTATGGTTGTGCATGATGTAGATTCACACCATTCGTGTAATCATACATGTAGTATAAGTATGTGTATTTCAGGTTATGTATGTAATGATGTCTGTCTCATTCCACCATTTTTCATACCCCCTCTCATTTCCCTCTACATAATCTAAAGTTCCTCCATTCTTCTCTCACCTGCCATACCCCAACCCCCATTATATATCATCATCCACTTATCAGGGTAAACATTTGGCCTTTGGTTTTTTGGGATTGACTTATTTCACTTAGCATGATATTCTCTAATTCCATCCATTTACCTGCAAATGCCATAATATTATTCTTCTTTATGGCTGAATAATATTCCATTGTGTATATATACCACAGTTTCTTTATTCATTAATCTGTTGAAGAGAATCTTGGTTTGTTTCATAATCTAACTATTGTGAATTGAGCTGCTATAAAGATTGATGTGAATAGAAGTCACAGAGACAAACCCACATAAATACAGTTACCTCATATTAGACAAAGGAGCCAAAAACATACAGTGGAGAAAAGATAGCCTGTTCAACAAATGGTTCTGGGAAAACTGGAAATCCATATGTAGTAAAATGAAATTAAAACTCTTATCTCTCACTCTGCACAAAACTCAACTCAAAATGAATCAAGGACTTAAGAATTAAACCAGAGACTCTGCACCAAACGGAAGACAAGTAGGCCCGAATCTTCATCATGTTGGCTTAGGATCAGACTTCCTTAACAAGACTCCCAAAGCACAAGAAATCAAACCAAGAATCAATAAATGGGATGGACTAAAACTAAAAAGTTTGTTTCTCGGCAAAGGATACAATCAATAATGTGAAAAGAGAGCCTACAGAATGGGAGAAAATCTTTTCCACATGCACTTCAGATAGAGCACTTATCTCCAAAATTTATAAAGAACTTACAAAACTTTATACCAAGAATACAAAGAATCAATAAATGGGCCAAGGAACTGGACAGACACTTTACAGAAGAAGATAAACAGGTGATTAATCAATATATGAAAAAGTTTTCAACATCTTTATTAATTAGAGAAATGCAAATTGAAACAACTCTAAGATTTCATCTTACTCCAATTAGAATGGCTACTATCAAGAACACAAGCAATAATAGGTGTTGGCATAGATGTGGGGGAAAAGGCACACTTGTACATTGCTGGTGGAGTTGCGAATTGGTGCAGCCACTCTGGAAAGCAGTGTGGAAATTCCTCAGAAAACTTGGAATGGACCCACCTTTTGACCCAGTTATTCCTCTCCTTGGTTTATACCCAAAGGACTTAAAATTAGCATACTAAAATAATTTTTGAAAAGAAAAAAATCTTACCTTGTCTCCATTTTGTTTACCTTCCTCCTATAATACAGAAAACCAGAGTTTCTACTGTGTCTCTTGCTCCTTTGACCAAGAGCAGACACTCTCTTCCAGGAGCTTGTGGGAAAGTTTGAGGTTTGCCTGGCTCCAGATAGCTCATCCAAGGAAACATCTTCCGTTCCTCACTGCGACGTTTATCCAAAAGCAAGCTGGAGGCTGCTGTGGCTGAGTAATTGGGAACATTTTCCAGAAACCAGTCAGTGTGTCACGGCTTTGCATTAGTTCTTTCTAGAACTGTAAGGGAACATTGGATACATCCATAGACATCATTTATTGAGTGCTTTGTATGTGCTAAGCACCATGCTCAGTGTTTTCTAAATATGACTTTATTTAATCTTTGTAATAGACCTGTAAAGTGGGCACTAATATCCTAAATTTACTTATGGGAATCTCGCAGCTCAGAGAGGTAATGGAGTGAGAATTTAAACTCAAGTCTGCACAGCTTTGTTTAGGGATCTGGCACTTGAGAGAGATTGAAATGATTCAATTAGCTGAGGAAAGCCAGGCTCCGAGGCTCACTGTCCACAGCCTTCTGCTGCAGTGGTGTTAATCCCAGTCCTTTTCAGCCCTGGGAGGCCTGACCTACGCAAACACAGCAGCGCTGCTCTCTGAGCAGACCAGGTTCTCTCCACAGGACTGACAGGATAGACACTACGTTGACTGTGCCCTGGCCACAGAAAACCTGCAAGCCACGTGCTCCCAGGACAAGAAGTTATCTTTTCCAGATTGGACAAACTTTGGCGAGCTGGGCTTATTCAGGTTAATGCAGTTTTGTGCAAAGGCAAAGTAGGAGGGAAAAAGAAAGCAAAACTAATGAAGCTGAGCCTTTGATCTCTACTAATCAAGGTATTTCACGAGGTCCTTTATGATGGGGTAGTACTCAGTTCCTAATGAAAATGGCTTAAGCATGATTTTACTGGAGAGATCTAAGAGGCAGCCATCTAGGGAAGCA
The DNA here is from genome assembly GCF_902686455.1 of Sciurus vulgaris. Classification (NCBI taxonomy): domain Eukaryota; kingdom Metazoa; phylum Chordata; class Mammalia; order Rodentia; family Sciuridae; genus Sciurus; species Sciurus vulgaris. Next base: position 193,782,444 of record NC_136461.1, read on the forward strand.
AGCCAGATATTAGGTAACTCAAGACCACTCAGGAAATCAAAACAAAGTTACAGCTCCATTAGCCAAGTGCAATGTTTTTGGAGGGAAGGCAAAGGGGCCCAGGTAGCCAGAAATTTTCCCTGCCTTCATTCTCCCTGGGGAAAATAACAAGTACGTTGCACATTTGGGTCCATCCTAATCCCTATTCTTAACCGTTAGCAGGCATGGCTACAAGCCTTTTACCACCTTTGTGCACTAGCAATCAGCTATTTACCTTATAATAATTTGCCTTTCCACCCTTGGCAGAGTCGTGCTTGCCAGATGGACACTTCATTGAGTGTACATGTTCTGGAAGGAAGGAAATGTCTCCTGGGATGTGTCTGATGGAAAACAAAGATGTCCAGTGTCTTACTCTGCATTTCAATAGCACTTCATATTTGCAGAGAGCTTTATCATAATGTTTTATTAGTGATTGCGTATAACAGCCCGATGAGGGAGATGGTGATGTTTTCACCGTGCAAACACAATTGAAGCATTTTTTGGCGAAGTGGTTTGCTCCAGCCCACACTGAAGGATTAGCAATTCCAGACTAAAAGTTGGATGTTTTCAGAACCTCACTTGCCTTGGGTTCTCTGAGGTGGCAGCTCTGACGAGACAAGCCCAAACCAAAATTGAATTGCAACTTAAGGTGGTACTCTAAGATGCGCGCAAAGCACGCATTTTTATAATGTATATGTAGAGACAACCGGGAAGGAGTTGCTGCTTTCTTCCTCACTTGCAGGATCCCATGTTCAGTTGTGGTTCTCCCAGTTTGCCCACAGTGACTCTTCTATTGTGTTTCTCCTCTGCCTTCTGTGAACATCCTCCAGGGTCAAATTTCTGTGTTTTTATCCCATTACTCCCTCCAGCTTCAAATAACATCATAATTTTAATAAATACCAAATTACAAAATTGTGCTCTCTTCCAAATACCTCTTGTCTGTGTATTCATTTTGATTCATCACATATTCCTTATGTCTGCTATGAGCGAGGAGCACAGGACAAAGAGTTGATTAAAACTCAGTGCTGCAGTTCACAGCTACAAAAAAAGGGCTGCATAAGGGTTAATTCCAATACCCCATGTTAAATTCCATAATGAGCTCAGCTTTATCGGAGAAGAGGAGCACACTGCCTTGAGTGGGGCTTGGGAGTCAGGGAGAGAATTCTGGAAGAGACACTTGATCCTGATTCTCACATTCACAAGTTATCAATCATTCATATAACTGGTGATTCATCATTTAGCACTTGCTGTGTGCAAGTCTAGCTTGATAGCACAAAGCATTAAATACGAAACTTCTTACCTCTAGGATTTTACTATATAAGCAAGAAGCATAAGCTTTTCTGCAAAATAAGGAATTATCTCCGTTGTGTCGATTTCTTTTCTTATCTTTCTAGTTAAGCATTTTTAATCTCTTGCTTAGGGTATTTACTTTTATTGATTTTGTATGATTCTAATAAAAAAAATAGTGTTTAGAAAGATGAGTTCCTTAATGGAAATCTTGTGTCCACTAGTTATTTTCTATCTAGCTGAAAACAAATTGTAAGACCTCTTTGAGTTTACTTCTTTGTTCCCCAAATGGAATCTGTGAATAATATTAATACTATGGGGTATATGAGAACCAAATTATGGTGATGCTATTATAAAAACACTATCAAACTGTAGCCTGCCCACCACATAGATAATGGTTATATTGTGTTTATATTTTAACTATGATAAATTTGTTCTAAATCTTTAAAAATAAATTACTTTGTAAATCTGCCAATAAAAGTATTATCAAGTCCTTTCAAATGAGATAGGCTATAAGACTTTGATAATTTGAATCTGTTTTCTTTCTATGCTTCAAATAATTTATACAGTGCTGGAAAGTGAAAACACTTTCATTTCACTGTGCATTTAAATTTTAATTTTACAGGAAAAGAGTGGCAACATCTCTCCATTTTTGCAATAAGATAGCTGGAATTGTGTGAATGAGTACCTTTCCCAGGGTCATAGAGCTAATTAAACATAGATGTGGAATTAAAATTCCCATCTGCTGAGGCCTCTCACATCACAATTTATTTGTGGAATTGGGTTAATTTCTTACTAGAGGCAAATTATTTAGGTCATATCAGGCCAAGGCAAACAAGATCCCATCTGCATGATATGCGATCCAACAGGTTTTATTTCTCTGCTCTTTTGCTTTTCTTAGCTCCAAATGGTACACAAAATGGAGTGGGAACTATGCTAGACTCATGGCGCGGGCCTGGGAACACATTCCCTTATGAAGTTCCAGGGGCTTGAATCGCTTATTCCTAGGATCTCTGTACCCTGCCATCTTGCCACCATCCCACCCAGTGCCTATGTGAGGCACTTCTCAGAACATGTCCTGGGAGATGGAAGAGGAAGGCACTAACTCACAGGCTCCACTTTCTCATTGATCACAGTTGGCTCCTGGAGAGAGAGTTCACTCTATTCCAGATACCATGCTTGGTAGATGTGGAGAGAGGAACCTCCCATAATGTCTGAGAACATCCAGGGCTGAAGGTGAGAGGCATGTAACAGTTAAGGTAGGTGCTGTCAAAGGACACCTAAATAGAGCCACCATGGAGGTAATGAGTGGAACAGGGAAGGCCAAGAGATGAGAGGAGCAAAAAGGTCAGCCCTTACAATGCATCATATAATCTTCTACGCAACCTTAATATTACACTTAATGTGCATCGTCCATTTTCCATGTGAACACAGAAATATAATACTATGTGTTGTGCAATCTTCAATACAAACTTGATGCAGGTGGTAGTATGCTGTCCATTTTACAGATGAGGAAACTGAGGCAGAGTGGTTAAGTTGCCTGAGTTCTCACATTCAATAAGTGATATATCTAGGAGTTAAACTCAGGCAGTGTGCCTCCAAAGAGCATGCTCAGCATGAGGCAATGCTTACAAAGTAAGAAAAGAGGGGATATATTTTGATTTACTAAGCTTGCATGAAAGAGTAACTGGAATACATGCCTGATTTTCATTTTAATGCATGTGAGAAAGTTTAGTTCAGAGAATGGAGGTTCAGGGCAGACAGACATCTGCGTACTTTCTCAATCTCTTTCCATCTACCATGCACAAACTACTCAAACTTTGCAAAGCTTCATTTCTTCTTCTGTACATGGATTGTGTCCTTTCATAAGGTCGTTGTGAGGTACGTGCATTTAAGGTGCTTAGAGTACTCCATAAGTCCTCAAGAAATAAATGGTCACATAAAATTGTGCGTTTTTATAGAATTTTTATTACCGCACATGTCTCTTCGGCTTTCCTCTTTAAAAAATATGAAAAAGAACAAAACTTAGGCCTGGCAGCCTGTGGCAGGTAAATTATTTACATACTTGCTATTTACTTGAAATTTCTTTAAAATGTTTTCCTTGCCTTTTCCTAACTAAAAGCAAACACTCCTCACACTGAGTGGCACAGAGTTTCCTAAATCAAAATCCAGCAGCTGCAGTTATGTATAGAGTCTTGGAAGCAGCAGATCTTTCTAGAATCCCAGATCCACGATCAATAACTTCTAGATTTTTGTTTGTTCTTTTGTTTGATTTTTAATACCACTGAAATTTACTTTTTGAAATAGATATAATAACATGTAAATACAAGGTTGTCCTGACACTCAACTGATATGCTGTATGTAAAGTAACTAACCAGTTGCTGACAATATCTGCTAATAACAGCACTATAGATGCTAAACAAATGCTGAGATAGTGAAAAAAACTAAGACTATCTTATGGGGAGGAAAATATAAGAACAAAATTCTATACAAAAGTAGGAAAATTCTTGCCATGATTTTTTTTTCCTTTTTTTTCCTCTTTACCCCCTAAGTTAATATTATTGATAATAGCTCCTATATATACCTAAGTAGGGGCTTTGTTCTTAGACCACTAAAATGGCAAGTAGCTAAGGACAGAGGGCTTATGTTAGAATGGTTATTGTCGGGACAGAGGGATTGATAGATAATGGTAGGGCAATGGATTGTGGTTGGCAGAAAGCAAATTTTGGAGAATAATTTTTAAGACATAAAATAAGTTGCATATTTAGGGACAGGATGGGACAGAACCAAAAGTGGATTGTTCTTTAGTTTTGTGTCTTAATTTGTTTGTATTAATTGTTTTTGGTCCTGGGGATCGAGCTTCACCATTGAGCTACTTCCCCAGCACTTTTTATTTTTTGAGATGGGGTCTTGCTAAATTGCTCAGGCTGACCTCAAACTTGTAATTCTCCTGCCTCAGCTTCCCCAGCCACTGGGATTACAGGCCTGAACCACCACGGCTGGCAGAACCAAGTTTAATGATGAGTGGTGAAAAGAGGGAAAGTCAGGTCTCTGGGTGTGGATTGTACCTATTTTTCCTGGATATTCAGATGAGATGCACGTGACCTCATAATTACTTCTTGGGCATTATGCCTGCAAACTTGTTAAGTAGCCCTTCCTATAGTTGTGGGACTTCCAGTGTCTGGATATGGAGACATGGGGAATGTCCATATGTAAAGTTTAACTGCATAGGTTTTATTTGGGTGTAGTTTGATGTTAGACCAAGGTCCAAGGTCAACTTTTGACAGGTGCCTAGTTTCTTTGTAGAGGTTACTGAATCCAGAGCATAGCATCTATTTAATATGATAATGTAAATAAAATATCCTACCCTCACCACTATCTAAAACCATGTGGCCCTTAGTGCAAATTGGCCTGGGATTTGGGGAAAAAAAAGTAGGTATTACTCAAATTTCCAATGTAGGTACTTTTAGTGATGTTAATAGAATTAGCATATTTCATATTTCAGGACAAAGACCCTATTCTCAATTATTTCTGGGAAAGTCCTGCAGAAGAGGAGGGTTGTTCTCATCTCTGCTTACAATGTTTTCATGATAGATGCTCCTTCATGCCAACAAGCATGGCATCATCCTCCACAGAGTTCCCTGCCAGTAAAATTAGCATTTTAGGGTTGTAGGTCACACTGTGGTGCTGATGACTTTGGGGCAATGCTAGTAACTGTATCAAGAATACTGTTGTCCAACCCTCTCAAATATCAGCGTGTCACCATGGAGATTCCAAAATGATGTGTTTGTCCTTTAAGTCTTCCTGGGACTGGGAAAGTCCTCTTTTATGAAGAAAGTGAGAACATGATCCTGTCCCCCACCCAGAAGCTGCTGTGCTCTAGAATACTGTGAGAGCCCTAACAGTAAGTTCATGTGGTCCTATATCTTATTGGCAATATGTATTTAAACAACAACCAGTCAAGTCTACTGGGTCCTTCCTCTATGACTCCTCTTTTGCAGTAGATCCCATTTATATGGTGGTGTTGGAATGACTGAGTGCACTTGGGAGAAGTTGAACTGGTGGGCATTTTTAGACTCAGGACAATAAATGCATGTGGTTTTGTGGTTACTACTGTGTTGTAATTAAGGAATTGCTAGCCACCCAGCTTAGGAATGGCTTCTAGAAACACCCCATGTGCTGACTGACACAGATTTGTGTGACATGAAGTTTAAGGCTAACTGACTTAATTAATGATTCCTGTGCTCCAGATCTGGAATTGCATGGATAGAGCAGAGGAGGCAACAAGTTTTAAAAGTATGAGCCTAGATATGAACTTTGGAACTACTGTCATTTAAAAATGTAAAATTACGAATATAAGATTTGGTTTTCATTTTGGTTTTTATCAAGACCTTGAGAAAATAAAAGCCATTTTTTGGCAAAAAAAAAAGTATTTAATGATGTAGCATAAATAATTATAAATGTACCATTTTTTTTGTCTTTTCTATGTAAATTATACCAAGAGAGTTTTACCATAATTTTGTGTAAAGACACAATCCTGAGAAATACTGCAAAGAGCTAGTACATATTGTAAGTGAAGTTGCAGGTTTTATGTATGCTATGCATAATAAAAGCAAATTTTGATCAGATATGACAGCAAAGGCTGATTTCTTTTCTTATTGTCTTTATTAGTAAAAATATCACACAAAAAATGCTAAATTATGAATAGGTGATCAAAAAGTATGCAACCAAGAAATGTAGAGAAGAAAAGGGAATTACAGATATGTCAGACATTTAATAAGAATATCATGTTTTCTAGTTTTCTAGATTTTTTTGGTAATGTTTACAAACTGTGACTTCTCTTTTCATTTTAAATATTCATCTTTTTTTTACTTTGTATTTTTTGAAGTGGCATACCTCACTTGTATACATTTCCTACCCCACAAAAACTCTATCTGCTTCCATGTCTACCCTAAGCACATGTTGTCACTCAGTCCTTCAGTAGACTTGATTGGCTGTGCTTCCTTGTTGTACAATGTGCCTCTTCTAAAAGTCCATTCAAGTTCCTCATCAAACCCTCATTTCTCAGGTCCCAAACTAGCTCATGAGGTTGAACAGGGATCAGGAAGCCTGATGTCTTTCAGACCTGACATGACACCCACAGAGTACTCTGAATTGTTGACCCTGGGACATCCTTTCAGGCTTCCTCTCCTCAGGCAGTCAACCCACAGATTCCTGGGGACCTTGACTCCCTCATACAAACCTGTCTGACTCTCAAGACTGACTCTTTCAAGACCCTGCTAAAGAAGATCCTCTAATCAAGGTGACCAGGAAGTTGTGTGGGAACCTAAGTTGGTAGAAAACTCTGAGGAACAAGTTTAAGGAAGCTGAGTCTTTCACTTATCAATGAGCAAGAGAATTGATCCTCTAAAAATAAGTTGTGATGTACCATTTTCTGGCTAATAGCCTATCCATGACTATCCTTTACACGTGGTATGAAACCCACTGTGCTGTGGCGTGCACAATCCTGAACAATATCCTCCTCCCCAAAGTCTGGAACCACATTGCTGCCACTCTTGGCTTCACTCACCAAGTTCTGGGCACATTGGAGCACCTTCAGTCCTGCAAGCATGGCTGGGTGGCCCAACACAGTGCTCTGGAATTTACCTGACTTGCTTTCTGGAAAAAAGCATCATTGCCCATGCTTTTAGGTATTCTTCACCTTTTCCTTTCTCTGCATCTTCAGAGAACCCTTTTATGACCTCTCTACCTTTATAAAGTCCATCCCTGTCACTTATTATTTTATCTCAGCATTAATCACTTGGCATGCAGCACTGCAATTATTTCATTAGTCTATATATTCATCTGTGTTTTCATCTGAGTCCTTCAGAATGATATAGAGGGTTAATGGCAACTAAAAGACCCTCAACAAATATTCATTCCATATTTTCAAATGACAAAATTAATAGCCGTGGAAATCTAAGAGACACCATGGTACAACTTTAAACTATGTCCTAATAATAGATCACATTAGCTATTGATTTCCTGGTTAGAGATGAGAGAAATTGTTGAATGAATTCATTATTCATGGATGAATGCATGAAAATCCATGAACTGAAGACAAAGATCAGTCAGATGGACTGGACTGGATATGAAGACAAGCAAGTGCTTTGTAGGGTACATAATTTAAGGAAGACCTCATTCTCAGTACCTGCAAGGTCCTTTTAATATATCATGTGCCCGCTCTGCACCTCTGTGAGAGCCCCTCCTTAAATTTTCAGCTGTGGCTGCCTCATTCACTTCATCTACTGTGAGTCCTCAGGGAGAATTCTGAAGCAGAGGCAGATGAACTTCCTTTGTCCTTACTGACAGACACTTGGGGTGGTATAAATTACAGTGACCTCAACATTCAGGATCGTCATCAACATCTTCATTTCTTAGCTATAGAATTGTTGATTAGGGTCTTGATAACTTCTGGAAGAGTAGTTCTTAATTTTCAGTGTGCCTATAGAATCACAAGGATGCTAATTTCAAGGCATACACTACTATCCCTCACCAAAGTGGTTGAGTCAGTGGTCCTTGGAACACACTTTGAGCTCACTGCTCTCCTCCTGGATGTCAGCTGCTTGTCCTCCACCCAACTCTGTGTGAAAATACAGTAGGAACTGGTGGCAGGTGCCACAGGTCTCCAAATTATGTTTAATATTTTCTTTCAAGGAACACAAACCATGTTTTCTTCCAGCCTGGAGTTCAGCAGAGCCCTAGGACTGATTTCTGTGCAGGAGTGATAAATATCAAGTCCAGACCAGGTTCAGGGGGCTCCAGCCACCCGCCATACTTTCTTCCATCTACATTGTCAGCCAGATGCTGAGCATGCAGCAGACAATCTAGAACACAGATGAAGACAAATGCTGAGCAGAAGGGGCCCTCATCTAAATGACTGCCTGGAGCAGCTGCTCTAGCTCCAGCATGCTTTGCTCTGTAAAGTGAGTAAAAATTAAATATTTATTTTATAAAAGTATGGAGATTATGCATTCAGGAGCTAATGTTACCTCTCATGACTAATATAAAACTCACTGTTTCCTTCTGACAAGGTCAGAATATTATACTTGCCATTAGGGATACTGAATCAAATTTGACATTGTATTTAGCATATGTCAATGTCCAGAGATTCAGATTTGATGACCAGAGAGACACATTAGATGAATCTCGAAACTAAGAGTTTGGTCTCTAGAGTCAGAATTCTTGCTTGTATTCCAAATTCGCTCCATGATGGCTGCTTTTAGGAAAGCTATGTAAACTTTTTGAGACCATAGTTTCCTACTTAGCAAGCTAAAGGAATAATATCACTGTATAAATAGTAATGGCAGAATGGTAGATTTATTACTGTTATTATTAAATAATAAATAATGAATGATATATAAAATAACTACTGTAATACTCATAAGTGATATGTGATATACATAGTTGTTATATGTCAATAATATAATATCAGTATTAGCAATATGTATTAGTTATTATTAGTAACATATTGATGTTATGTATTAGTATGAGTAGTAATCTATACATAGCGATATATTATTAGTAGTACTATATCATTAGTAAATATTAGTAAATGTGTATACTATTGGCATCAGTATTGGAGAAATCTGTGTGTAACTTTTTCTTCATTGTATTTTCAAAGTTTTGCAAATTCGGAATTTTTATACCATCTACCAGGTATTGATGTCAGGACACCATGTTAAATAAGAATGTGTGATAGTGTTTCTCATAATGATTGAGCCTGTCTCTTACTTTTGTGTCCCTGTGATTCTATGGGGACATTCCAAGGGGCACCCAACCACTGGCCGAGGGTGCACAGGGACTGAGGCTGCCGGCTTCTACCTCCACTGACAAATCATGAAGTCCTGTCATGATATGTCCTCCAGGTTTTTATATCTGATTTAAAAGAATGTCTGAGTCTTGAATTACACCTCACATTTCAACAGGATGTCAAGTCAAATCCAACAAATGTGTATCAAAAGAAAAAAAAAACAAAACTTTACTAATAGTCTTGCAAGACATAGGAAAGTTCCACAAATAAAAAATTTGACTCAGAAAAGTTTCTTCTTTAAAGGAATTGAATCCAAAAACAATCGCGAAAAGTGATATTTCCACACATCAGAAAAATGCAATCCATATGTTCATGCAAATTGCATTAAATGCATAAATGTGTATTAAGTGGTCATAATTTGACAGGTAAAAAGTACAGAAGATTTCATTTTAACTGCTTTGCTGAAGCATAAGTGATCTACATTAAAGTGACATTTCTGAAGCGTATAGTTTGATAAATTGTGACATATTCACATACCCGGGAGCCTATCACCACAATCAAGATCATGAACCTATCACTCCAAAAATTTCCTTCTGACCCCTCATAGTCTCTGCATCCTCTCCCTCCCCCAAAGCACTGCTTTCCTTCTTGTCACTATGAATTAGTTTGCTCTTTATAGAATTTTAAACTAATGCAGTCATACAGCATGTACTGTCTTCAGTGTGGGTACTTTCCTAGCATACTGTTACAGACTTAAAGAGTTATTGTTAAGTAGTATGATTCCATTATGTAGAAACACAATGATTTATCTATTCACTGGCTGATCGACATTTGGATTGTTTCCACGACTTAGCTGTTACCAAATAACGTGCACATTCATGTACAAAGGTGCTGTATGGATCTATACGCTCATTTCTTTTTGGTAAGTATCTAGAAGTGAAACAGCTTGATTAGATTAGAGGTCTATGTTTGAGTTTCTAAGAAACTGTCAAACTGTTGTCCATAGTGATTTCACCATTTTTGTATTTCCTTAAATAGTGTATGAGAGTTCTTCACATCCTCATCAAAAGATAATGTGGGCAATCCTTCATGTTAGTTACTCTGGTAGGTGTGTAGTAGTGTCAAACTGCATTTTAAATGTGTGGTTCTCTGTTAACTAATGATGTTGAGCATCTTTACAGGTGCCGGTTGCCACTGATGTGTCTTTAGTAAAGTTCACATTGAAATATCTTCCCAATTTTTATTGTTTTGTTTGTTCTTAAAGTTTTGAGAGCTTTTTAAACATAGGATGTAAGTCCTTTTGCAAATATGTCATTTACAAATATGTTCTTTCAGCCTGAGGCTTTTATTTTTTTTCTCTTTATCCGTGGGAGAGAAGGTTTAGTACTAATCCTTAAGAAAACAGGACCCTGGAGTAAAGTGAAGTCAGTTGTTTACAAATGAAACAAAATGACAGTTGTGCTTCCAAAGCATTTTCATGTCATATTAATCCACATATGATGGTCCCAAGGCTTGGCTGCCCTTTCCTTAATGGCATGGATACCACATGATGATCTTGGAATGAATTGTAACTATTCCAGTCTGGTTTTCTGCCTTTAATACAATTAATCATTTATTGCAACTAGACTCCCCTTTCGAATATGTAAATCTGATCATGTAAGTCCTTTTGTGTCTTTTAGAGAAAAAAAGATTTGAGATTCGGAATCCCCAGACCCTTCATCACCTACTAGGTGTGACTACCACATCCCAGGATGGTACAAAAACTTCAAGGTGTGATACAAAGAACCTAAGAACAAACATGTGGTGAAGATATTGTCCAAACCCTAAGCGTCTCCCAGATTAGTGAGAGAGACAGATACACAAACGCATGAACAAGTATTTTTGTAGAAGAGATCCCAAGAAATGTGCAGGCTCATTGACTACCTAGATCTGAGAGTAGATGAAAGAATGAACTTTAAAGTACATCCTAAAGTATTTGCTTATGTTCAAACTCTGGCTATTCCACTTACTCTGCAAATGTGGGTAAGTCACTATTTTTGCATGTCTGTTTTCTTTTCTAAATAATGGAGATATTAAGACCTAATTCAGAGAACTACTGTGAGATGAAGACCTAATGCATCTTAAATTTAGTAGATAACAAGGTATCAAGTGATAAATTGTTTTCATTGTCGAAGAGACAATGAGTTTATATAAAATATTTTGTACTTAACCAATTATAATTGCTAACGTTTATAGAGAGCTTTCCATGTGCTAGGGATGTACGGGTACTGCTATTTCTAGGTTAGTGGAGAAATTGAGTAAGAGAGGTTAAAACTAAACTTGCCCACATTTATATATCAAAACATGAATATTAACATAGTCCTCTGGGACTATCCGTAGAATTATCTATTCAACCTATTCTTGCCTGTCTGCTTAGTTCTATATCAAATTTCCTCACCACTATTAGCATTCACATTTGCAAGCAGGTGGTTCTTTGCTGTAGGGGGCTGTCCTACACATTGGAAAATATCTGGCAGCATCTCTGTTCTCTACCCACTAGATGCCAGTAGCACCCTCATTTTTTTATGATCACTCCAGTGGTGATCATAAAAAATATCTCTGGCCATTGCCAATGTCACTAAGAAGGTAATATCAGTCCTACTGAGAATCATTACAATGGAGTTCCCAGCACTGTATCACCCTGAATGGTTAATGCTGTACCAACCTCCATGTTGGAGCTTGTGAAGATGTAATTTTGCAACTTGACCTGCTAGTATAATACTGCAGAGCCTGAACTTTGGCTCTCACTTAAGAAGTAGAGTTTTGCAGGTGATCATTTCCATGGGGCCCTCAGGGTCTTTTGTCACTGTCTTATAAAACTGGAGCATGACTTTGCAACACCTTCCTGGCTGGGTGCCTCTCTAATGTTTTCAAGCTGTTGTACACACGAGGCCAGTACATTAAAGTCAGGGAAAAGAAAGCCCTCCAGGGAGTTGGAAGTAGGTCTCTGGATTTCAGTGGGAGCTCTCTGCCCAAGGAGTCAAAGTTGCAGCTTCTCTTGGCCCCTGGTGCTGTGAAACTTGCAGATGTTATTTAAACATATTTTCTGGAGTCTGGAGGAAGGTGAAAAATGAGACATTTTGTCATAAAAATTGCCAATGGGTCAACTTAGCTCTTGTTGAATTGACTCCTTTACAAAGACACATCCTGTTGAACATTTTTTATTAAATTATGGCCTGAAAGTCTAGTATTAGCTCACCCTCCATTATAAACTCAGTCCTCTGTGAAAGAAAAACTTTGGAACTGAAAATAAAGGAGTTGCATCCTGAGGTCTATGGCAGTCAGCTTCTGGAGGAGGTGGAAGGCCAGGGATGTGGTTCTCGCTGATCACTTCCGAAAGGAAGTATTTTAGTGTTAACCAGAACATAAATGGTGGTAACGGCAGGACTTACTGCATGAGTTTGGGAATGCTCGGCTGATTCTCAATTTCCTCACCTGCATTTGTTGGAGTTAGATTAGATAATATCTGAGCTATCTCTCAACAAAAGTGCTCGACAACACTGCAAGTAGACCAGGTTTTCCTGACATAGCCGTCTCATGCCTTCTTTGGGACATGATGTGGTCTCCATTTAATCAATGTCAGAAAAGAGCTCGAATCCACTAAACTTCCAATGGCCTCTTGGATTTACTCTTGTATACAAATAATGCAAAGTCTAAGTACAAAAGAGAGGACTGTGAGATATATCCAGAACTCACTCCACAGCAAATACCCTGATGTTTTTGGTGTTGATGGGGGCTCTTTTTTGTTCAAGATAGTAATAATTCTCTGCCCTTGTGAAGTGCATGACCTGGTATGTAAATAGATATTGAATAAAAATTTACAGATTTCACAAAACCTCTGAGCTAGAAAATGCAATTCAGTGGAGAGCTGTGGAGGGGAAAAGGTGTGGAGAGAGAAAGAAGAGAGAGAATATCACTTTATTGAATGGTTTTTCCAACTTTCTTTTCCTTAAAATGTAAGCAAAGGTAGTAAGTGGTATTAAGAGATGAAGTTGACATTCGCCTTGGAATAAAATACATTTAAATGCAATCCTAGTCATGGGTCTTGCTAGCTGTATGATCTTAAACCTCAATTTCTTCATTTGTAAAATAGTTGGGGCTATTGTGAGAATTAGATTTCATGTAAATATTTGGCTGGTAAAAATTGTAGTATGTCTATTGAATCACTGGACAAACAAAAATTCAATAACTATAGGATCATTAGCCATGTTTAACAAAAGACACTTTCAAGAAAATTAGAGAATATGCAATTCATTTAATTTACACAGACAAAAGTTACCCTTTCCATAATGCCAAACACTCGATAAATACATTACTATACAGACAGTTAACTTTTAGTGATTTTATGCAGCTATTTGGCATTGTGGACACAACGGAGGAACAGTTGGAGCATTTGTTTCTGTCATAACATATGCTTTGTGTTGGGTCATTCCACATCTTCTCAAATTCTCTTAGACCAGGGGGATAAAGATGACAAAAAGCACTTGAATCTACTTTGTGTTCTGGAGCAGTTTTAGACCAGCACTAGCTGTCCCATGGCACAGTTGGAGAGAGATGAGAAATATAAAACTCTCCCATTTCCGGACATTTTAACATTCACTCACTCAAAACAATTTGCTGGATTTGTGCTATCTCCCCAAGACTGTGCTAGCACTGGGAAAAACATAGTGTTTGCCCTTGAGAAGAGAATCATCTAGTGAATAAACAGATATTAATCAAATAATCACATAAACAAATACAACAGTGCAGCTGTGGTAAGTTCTTTAATGGAGAGATCTGCAGTGTTCCATGTGCACGTTGAAAGAGTTTGACTTAGCAATGGCTTCTCTGAGGAGATGGGATGGACAGCAGAGGAAGGCAGAAGGTAGGTGAATCAGATGGGAGGGAAGACTTCCAGGCAGGTGGAAGAGGATACATTCTCTCCTGCTGATGGGTAAAGATTAATTTTTGGAGAGAGGCACGTAGAGGATGCTGTTAGGCTTCTGTTACTGAAGATTTTGTGAAAGATAATCATGGTTTAAAATAGTGTTCTGTTGTTTAAGATAGAAGGGGGAAATGCAGATACAGAGAAGACATTCAATATAAAATCCAGTGGACTTGGTGTGGACTGACCTTGGGTATTGGCGAAATGACAGGGAGGTATCAATGGTGATTCACAGGCTTTTGGTTTTTGCAACTAGATTTAAGGTGGACCCATTCTAGATATGGGGATACAGGATAAGGAATACGTGCAGGAGTATTTAAAACCCATTAATGAAGTTTTGGACATATTAGGTGGCATGAGTGCCCCGGGACTTTGAAGGGGGGATATTCATAAGGATGCAGAGAAGACCCTGAGCCAAAGTGAAGGTATCTCCAGGGGGCAGTGTGGTACCTATGGGAGGTATGTAGATGAGAGAGGGAACTGGATTTCAGGAACCCTACCTCCAGGCTCAGTAAGGAGACTGATGCTGAGTCTCAGAAGAGAGTGAATTGCTTTTGGCATTTTCTAGAGCAACCATGTCCATATCTGTGCATCATATCTCTTGCTATTTTATTGCTTCACAGCCTCAGCTGTCTGTTCTTGTGACTGCAGGTCTCTGGAGCATCTAGGGGAGAAGGTTTGCGAAGAGAAACAGGAAGAATGTCTCAGTTTGCGCTGGAAGGGCGGTCTCTGATTAGAAAGGAGTTTTCTGTCATTCAGAACCCAGAAATAAACATAGATTCCCTGACGGTGGGAATGTGGCCAAATATAAATGGCACCTTGAAAAGTCCATGAACAAAAAAAGATGTCTAGAAAAGGTAGCTTGTCCCTCCCTGGTTAGGAAATGACCTTCTGTTATGTGGAAGAAAACAAATTTGAAAGATACCATTGAGAATCCCACTTTTCACCAGTTTACATTCTACCTGTATTTGCCATATTTATTCTCACACCCCTGTAGAGGAAAATAAAGTAAAACTAGGTGTATTTTTGTGATAGTCCTTCACTACAGGCACAAGCTATTTCCTTCTTTGAAAATAAGGTGATTACTTCAGAGGATTATCTGAATTGTTGTTATGATATAGATTAGGTGACCCCCCAAAAGCTCATGTGTGAGGCAATGCCAGAGGTTCAAAGGGAAATGATTGGGTTATGAGAACCTTGATTAGCTTTATTAATCCCCTAGTAGGGATTAACTTGGTGGTAACTGTAGGTAGGTAGGGTGTGGCTGGAGTGGGTCCCTGGGGGCATGCCTTTGGGGTTTATATTTTGTCCTTATTGAGCAGAGCTCTCTTACTGCTTCCTGTTGCCCTGTTCCCAGATACTTTCTTCCACCACACTTTTCCGCCATGATGTTCTGCCTCATCTTGAGCCCAGAGGAATGGAGTCATCCATCTATGGACTGAGACCTCTGAAACCGTAAGGGCCAAAATAAATGTTTCCTCCTCTAATTGATCTTGTCAGATCCTTTGGTCACAGCAGCGCAAAGGCTGATTAAAACAGTTGTTATCCAAAGTTTTCTATTAATGATATGAAGTCCTTTAGAAACACAGATTCTTGGCCCTTCCAGTTTATTAAATCTATAGTGGATCCCAAGGATCTCCTTTTTTTTTTTAATAAGTTTCCTTGATTAGGATAATGCACACTGCGTTCTGAGCACTGTAGATTTAGAGCAGGAACTGATTGATTTGCATATGACAGGTATGCTATTGAAGAGTTTTGATAATGTTTGCTGTTTAAAGCACACAGCTTTCTCTCACCTTCCTCTGCCTTATCTTCTTTACGGAATCTTCTCCACCTATAAGTTATCAACCTGTCAAGACAGCTCTGAAAAGGTGGAGCAATCTCAGTTGTTACTCTGGAATCATCACAGCCTCTTGGTTCTTCTTCTGCAAGACTGAGGAGTTTTCATTTGTTACCTGCTGCTGAAACTTACAAGGAAAGAAAATAAAACATCTTATTTAACTCACCTGCTTGTGTTATTGCACAAGCATCCACACTATTTTACTTGAAATACTATTTGTGAGGAATAGTGAGAAAATCCTGAAGCAGAGGAGAAAAGCTTCCATTCAAGTGCTTGTATGACTTTATATTGGCTTGCTTGACATTGTTTTCATCCTCTCTTGGCTGTGTCTTCTGAGCTTAGAGGCTGCAAAGCTGGGTTCCAATTGTGATTTAACTTCTTCCTGCTAATTGGGTGCAGTAATTGGCATGGGAATTGAATTCCAAATAAAAGTTCAGTGTGGAGAGGATGCAAGACACCCATTTTGCAAATCTAGAAGTGTTTCCTTGTCTTTTGACAAACAACATTATTTTCTCAATCGGCTGTTATTACCCAGCTCTCTAATCCCCATGCATGGAAAGTCAGTTCTACAGTTTTGTCCTAGAAGTCAATAATGGAGGCATAGCTTTTCTGGTCTTTTCAGGAATTTGGTAAACACCTTATTCTGTGCATTAAAGGCAGTAGAGAGCAGCAGTTAGGCATGCATATCTAAGGTCAAAATATGCAGGTTGAAATTGTGGCTCAGCTAACTCGTCAGTAGCTATGCTACTGTGGGCAAGTCTTTGAACTCAGATTTTTCATGTATAAAACATGGAAAACTACTTATCCCAAGGACTGCTTGTGAGGACAAATTCTGTACATATATATAAACCACTTGGAGCAGAGCCTCATCCATAGGCACTACTCAGGATATCTTAAGTTGCTAACATCATTGAATTCTTTTCTGTTTAAACTAGTGAAACTTCTTCCTTTTTTCAAAACTGAATCCTGCCCATTAAAAAGTGAACTCTTTTGTCATCAATTGCTGGCAACTTATTATTATTATTTTTAGTTCAAAACTCATGGTCTTAAAGATAAACATGATTTTGATAACCAATTATCTAGATTTGAACACTTTTTAAGTATATTTTTCTGACCTCTATGGTAGCCAGAAAAAAATTAAGACAACAGAAAGAGAAATGAAACAGTGAATGTAGACTCAGGAAATGTAATGGCTTTTTTTCCCCTAAACTCATATATTTATTCTTTTAAAAATATATTCCCAAATGTTCATGAATTCCACACAAAAGTTAGGATTCACACTTCTGCACTTTCAATTAGAAACACTGTTCTGAAGCATGAACATTCCTATCCTTTGTAAAATATTTATTCTTTTCTTCTTGGCACAGGCTGAGAATTAGGATAATCTATCAGTTGGGGGAATTTATTAGAGGAAAAGGCAGGGAATGCATCTAATTTAAACCTACAGTTGGTTCTGAGAGATCAAGAACTAGTATAAGAATGATTGACAGGCAGCTGTAGTGACTCTCCTATGCCTTTTGAGAGATGCCATGTATACAGCAATTCAAGATCAGATTGAAAAAAGAAAAAGAACAAATAACCTTAATGACCAAAGTCACTATTTCCTGTAGATTTACTATTTACCAAGCCCTGAGCACTTAACACCAACAACCTCCCTAGGAGCTCAGTCTTATGATACCCGTTTTCTTGCTGAGGAAACTCAAGCATAGAGAAGCATTGTTCCACAATCGTAAGTGGAAAGGTCAGGGCTGACCACAAAGCCTAGTGGATTACAAACCCCATGCACTTAACTGCTCCTGCACACTGTCTCCTAGGCCAAAGGGTACAAAGTGTCTGTTTTGGGGTTCCATTGCTCAACACCATAGGTAGTAATAATAAGCATTTCAAAACTTCCAAGAGTAAATTTCAAATGTCTCGCCATAAATAATGAAGGTGAGAAATAGTTGTGTTAATTACCATAATTTAATCATTGTACATTCTCTATATAAATATATCTCAAAACCCCACATTGTGCCCCATAAATACATACGATTACTATGCCAGTTAAATTTTTTTAAAAGTTAACATAAAAAAGAATTTTTTTTCAGTTTTTTAACTTTAAATCTAAGATAATTCATACTATATAGAGTTCCAGCTCATCCCAAAACAGAATAAACAGAGGTGAAGACAGTCTGGAGATGCTTCCAATGAATCATGGTTAAGCAACCACAAATCTTTTTTTTAAATACAGCAGAAGTCAATTTCCTTGTTTAACTGTGTGTGAGATGCAGCAGTTTATAAACGATGACATATTCAGTCATCCATTCACAGGTAATAGCCAAAGTAAGGAGTGAAATGACATCTGTCTCCCTACTAAGACAGCATCCTCTTACATGCTCTTCTCGCCGCTTGCTGTCCTTGAGACAGTGCCCGAGTTTCTGAGCGTCTCTGGCCTTCCACACACCTTTTTCCAATGCATTGAATACTGAAGCTTTTCACCAGTGCAGAGTTCCGTGATTTCACCTGAAATTTTTCATAACGAGGCAAGTGTTTAGGTGTTGCCAATTGTCAAGTTTTAGAAACCAAACACAAACTTGAATCATTAAAATATATGCTGACAACTATTGTGGCATTACAAATCTCTTTGGACATCTGGCTGCACATACCTCAGTCATTTGTCTTTCCCTAAGCAGTGCAGAAGTTAGTAGGCACTATGGGAAATATTTATTTAGCTTTTCAATAGTAAGCAGAAGCTATTTTAGAGAAACAAAATAAATCAAAAACTACATAGGCCAAATTTTTTTTAAAAAATCCAGATTATGAGTTTTTATGAATGGGACATATTCCTGAAAACATCATGATATCCAAGCTGAAAATAATGCAAAACAAATCCTGACAAAGGATGGCCATTCTTTCTGCATATCGCTTGGTCTACTGCTTTTAAAGAACATAAAATAAATTACAAATTCTGGGGAGAATGAGGAGAAAAAGAAATTCTTTTTCACTGTTGGTGGGAATGTAAACTAGTACATTCATTATAGAGAGGAGTATAGGGCTTCAAAAAACTGAAAACAGATTACTGTTTGATTCAGCTATCCTATTTCTGGGTGTAATTTCAAAGGAAATGAAATCAGCATACCAAAGAGATACCTGCAGGTCCATGTTTACTACAGCACTATTCACAATCGCGATGATATGGAATCAACGAGATTCTCATCAATGGATGAATGGATAGAAAAAATGTGAAATTTTTCATAACAAGACAACTATGGAATGTGGAATATTATACAACGATGAAAAGAATGATATCCTGTAATTTGCAGCAAAATGAATGGAAATGGAGGATATTATATTAAGTGAAATAAGTCAGACACAGAAATATGAGTATTACATGTTTTCTCTTATGTGAAGTTAAAATAACAGTTGACCTGAATGTAGAATAGTGATTCCTAGCAGTTGGGAAGGGGAGGCAAGGTAGATAAAGGGCAATTGGATATAAGCATCTCATGCAGAATATATTAAAATATTAATCAATATATGTTAATCAAAAATAAAACAAGAATTAAGAAAAGAAAAAATCATGCTTGATTGAATTAGGGGTTAAGGTTCTTTTTTAATTGTGCAAATAAAATGAAGTTCTACTAATGTCTACATTGTCTTACTTAAAATCTTTAAATAAAATTCATGTATAAAAAAGCAAAAATACATGAAGACTTGCTTCTTTTAATTGTTAATATTTCATGTCTATAATATTAAAGCCCATTTGTAGAAACCAGCCTATTTACCAACAGACTGATCTGTTTACAGTTGGACCAAATGACGCTAGTCTAATGTGAAAGTACATACGGCACGCTTTGAAAGTAAAGAGGACTTTGAAAGTACATAAAGTAGCTCAGTCATCCATTCCCCTGCCCCCACCCCACAACTTAAATATGTATACACTTTGACAGAAGTTGTTAGTGATTCAGTCAGGAATATGTGAGCAGCTCAGTCTTTAATCTTGCGTCTGGGAGTGAGTTGGACCTGGTTTGAGCAGGATTTGTTTATCCTATGTATCTGAAGTCAGAGCCAATAAGTCTCTTGGTTTTGAATAGCTTTAAATGTCTGTTCCCATTTGGACAGGGTTGATAAGCCTATTTGCAGATAGCTAGTGCTCACATGTGAGCTGTTGCATGTGTATCGGCTGAACCAAGACATGTTTTGAAAAATCACCTCCTCTGCAATTGTATCTGTATTTGTATTTCAGGCACACGGGTTTCCTTCTTCCTTGAGCGCTCAAGGTAAATGTATACATTGGCGAATGTAACTCTGTAATGGTTGGCCCATCAACCAGGAGATTAATGAGGGGTAACTTAACAATAGATCAAAGGCAAGTTATACTGCTGTGTGTTCCTGGGGAAGAATGGGTCAGGGCCCAGGGAGAGAAACCAGGTTTCAAATTGTTTAGTCCGAGAGGGAAGAGCAAGGAAAGAGAATGGGAGCTGGCTAGGAAAAAACTAGAGAAACAGGACAACGCACTGAGGGTTGTTGACTGAGAAATGTTGAAGAAAGAAGTGAAAGAGAAGAAATTTGTAGGGAGAATCAAGAAGTACAGAATTCAGAAGGTGGGTGTTCAGGCCATAATAACCTTAATACATTAAGTGGTTTCCCCAACAGCACTTCAGTAGTTATTCTTGATGTCAAGAGTTGTTTGTGGGGTACCCTTATCTCTCTCACTTTCCTTCTTTTTCCTCTTTTTTGGTTGAATTTATTTTGCCCTCTTTGGAACTGATAAGGCTCAACTAATCCTCAAAAACTCTGCTTACACTGGTGTCTATCATCAAGAAGCCCAACCAGGAGGAGATCATAATCACATTCGGCTATTGTGTTAAATCCAGAGCCAGTTTCATGGCATTCAACCAACATGGTGGCACAGGGTCCCTCCCTCAGAGCACTGTGGTTTAAGATCTGCCGTTACTGTCTTAAAAGCCCTAAAATCTTTATTTTTGAGTAAGTTTTGGTAGTGAAGTCTCACAGGACGATGGAGCAGGAGAGGGAATATGCACAGCCTCAGCTCCCGGCGGAACTGCCTGCTGCCTCCCGCGGAGGTGAGCTCAGCCACCTGCTCCTGGGCCTTCACCCAGCAGGCCCTGCAGTCCGTCACCCTGTCAGAGAGGGGCCTGGGTGTGGTGCAGGGTGGTGGAATCAGCTGGGCGTGCCTTACCTGCTGAGCTGTGGGGCGGAGACCTCAGGGTCTCCCTGAGGGTGAGGGTACACAGCACCAGAACATGAAACCCACTGAGACAGAGGAAAGAGCAGATGAGGAGGCTGTGAAAGAAATGGGAAAGCCTTTGGATACTTTTTGAACTTGGGATTTCACATTTCCTTCAGTACTGGGCCCCACAAATCATGTTTGAAAAATCTTTATTTTTAAAATTTTGATTCTTTGTACACAAATGGGGTACAACTTTCGTTTCTCTGGTTGTACATGAGGTAGAGTCACACCATTTGCGTAATCATACATGTACGTAGGGTAATGATGTCTGTCTCATTCTATTTTTTCCTTCTCCCCACCCCTCCCCATCCCTTATTTTCCTCTATACAATCCATCCTTCTCCATTCTTGCCTCCCTCCAACCCCCTGTTATGGGTCATCATCCATTTATCAGAGAAGTCATTTGGCCTTTGGTTTTTTGGGGTTGACTTATTTCACTTAGCATGATATTCTCTAATTCCATCTATTTACCTGCAAATGCCATAATTTTATTCTTCTTTATGACTGAAGGGTATTCCATTGTGTATATACTTTTACTTTATACTTTATACTATTACTTTATACTTTATACTGTTTTTTCATAGAAAGACTCTTACAGCAATTATTGGTCCAGCAGTAGTCAAACATTGTTTAAGAAACACCATGGCTGGATGCAGTGGCACACACCTGTAATCCCAGTGGCTCTGGAGGCTGTGACAGGAGGATCTCAAGTTCAAAGCCAATCTCAGCAAAAATGAAGTGCTAAGCAACTCAGTGAGATCCTGTCTCTAAATAAAATACAAAATAGGACTGGGGATGTGGCTCCGTGGTCAAGCGTCCTTGAGTTCAATCCTCAGTAGCCTCCCAAAATAAAAAAGAAATACCATGATTCAATCCCCAGTACCACAAAAAAAGGAAAAAAGAGAGAGAGAGAAGTGCTAGGGGAGTCACAAATACTTCAGAGAGGTCAACGTGAAACCCCTTTTTGTCCCTGTAAGAAGGGGAAGACATCTCCACCAGCTCCCTTTTCTTGTTCTCTTTTCCAGAGTTGATCCCATAAGTCCTATAATCCTAGGTCCCCGAGAAATACAATCTGAAGACCAGTCAGCTGCTCTAAACTCTTCATTTGGCAAAAAAGGAAACGTAGGCCCAGAAATAAAGATTCTTCTCCAGGTTCCCAAATTTTGCATCAGGAATTAGAGTGGAATCCCAATTTCTGGATTTCTCCTCCCAGGTTTTCTCCTCTCAGATGATCCTTTCGCTACCTCCCCTGTGATGTTCTCCTTGAGGGAAACAAACCCACTTATCCAAGTTAAAGCATTCTCAACGAGGTCATTTAACAAACTGGTTTGGATTACTGAGCACCCCAGGGGGATGTCCCCAGCACAAGACACAGGGCCTGGCTGCTGTTCTCAGTTCTTCCATTTTGCCCCTGCATACCTTCCACATGCTGGAGGCTGTGCTCCAAGCTTTGCAAAGAAGTGGGGACTTCATTCTCACCGTATCCCATGTTCCTTATTCTGTGCACGGGGATACCAACTCTTGACAATGGTTAAGCAAAACTGGCCCAGTCAGGAGAGCAGAGCTGAGATTTGAACATAAATGAAGCTTACACCACAGTCCGGTGTGCTTAAAATCTAGGCAAGCCATCTTCCTTTCTGGAAGGAATCACAATCAGAACTGGTTATTCTGGCCCTTCCTGACCCTTTCCATCCAGCAACCAGAAGACTGGAGGCACCTGAGAGATCTCTCATTCTCTCCCTGGAGAGGTGAAGTAGCTCACTCATTACAGTAGGCTGTCTCTGCTCTCCTGTCTCATGGATTTCCAAGGGAGATGGAGATGACCCTCAATGGAACCTCAGATAAAGCTCATGCCAGATGGATCTTGGGAGTGTGTTCCAGAGCTGGGCGGTCATGTTTGTTAATCACTGTGTGATATTTTGAGCCTGCATCCCACTGTAGGTTAAGAGTGGCCAGGGCTCTTGCCCTGGACTGTTTTCCAACAACCACTCAGAAAGTTGACAAATTTTACCCTTGAGTGACAGATAATTCCTTTGCTCTTTCTTATTTTGATCAATTGTAACACCTAAGGAATTTGCTACAATTGATGTCCTGAACCACTGGATTCTCGGTACTCAATTTCTTGATTGTGCTTAAGAAAAGGGGCCGTTCACACTTACCTATTTTATCAAGATTGTTGTTTTTCTGCTTCAAATAACAGAGACTTTTGCTTCTATAGCCTCTAATCTCAATCTTTAAATATGTTTTTTTAAAAAAAAGTCGGCTAAGATTTGGAAATATCATAAGCCAAAATTTAAACTATTTTACAGAGTGATTATGCTTGGCTTCTGTGCTTGATTAATAAGTACTCTTTTTGAGTAGCTTTATTATTTTTGGATAAGTCTCTCGGCTTCATCAGCACTGAAAAAATTCCTTCACGGACACCCAAATAATGAAGTTTGCTTGCTGAAATTTGAAATAATTACATTGCAACTTAAATACTACATGAAATATAATTTCTGTGTGTTTGAGGAATGTCCAATTTATGTAGTGAAGTGTTTTTTTTTAATTTATTTCAGATTTCCAGGGACTCATAACTGCTCTGTTCTTGGAAGCTTCAACAGCGCAGTACAAAACAACCATGGTGTACTCTCCACTGTGTGCATCATAAATTTATTCCACAGTATTTTTTAACTATCTGATAGCTCCCAAGCTTTGCATTACATGCTGGAGATACAGGGATGAACTGGGTGTATCCCTTTTCCCACATACAACTGAAATCTAAATTTTTTTGTGTGTGTATGACTAAAACAGGTATAGAGTACAGCAAAGTCACAAAAGAAAAAGTGAATAGCTCTACCTGGGGTTGGTTAGTGAGGGGCTCAGAGACACACAAAGCTCAGGAGAGCCTCAAAGAATCCAAAGGATATGGTAGGCAAAGGGAAACAGTAGGTAGGAAGCTAATCATTTTATACATAGTGTTTTCTTACCAAAATGTGATTTCATGTACGAAATTTTATTTGTGCCCTTATATGACATCGAGCGGTATAATGAAACCCATTATTCTGGATAATGATTATGCACCAACAAAAGAGCTTAAAATAGTACATGTGACATGTAATTTTTTAAAAAGTTTTAAACAGAGAGGAACTGCAGAATGGAATTGACCGAATTATGCTATGTCATATATGAATATACCATACAGGTATATTCATATATGACATACAGGAATATGTCATATATATGTACAGGAATATGTCATATATATGTATTGTAACATATATAACAAATAGAAGGAAGGCCAGTAGAGGAAGGGACACAATGGGAGGTGGGGGAGAGGAAGTACTGATGACAAAATGCAGCAGATTATATTCCAAATATGTGTTACTATATCAAAATGAACCCCACTTATGCAGACCTATAATGTACTAATAAAAACATTAAAAATAGAGTATATGACAACGCAGTCATCCTTATTTTACGAATACGATTTTTTTTTTTTTTTTTTTTGTGAAGGTCAATTGAACAGGGACATTCCGGATTCAAATTCCAGTGTTTTTCTTTGCTCTTGTTTTTCTGTCTTGAATCCTCATCCTAGTCTCTTTCCACTGTAGAAGAACAGCCTCAGCAAATGAAGGTGGAGAGGAGCCTTGCTTGGGATTGTGGGTGGTTACTGTCCATGCACTGAGAGAGCCACCGTGTGCTCTATCTTAAGGACTCAGTGATATTCCAACAAGAGCTGAGCCGCTCATCAAAGCTACAACACTGCTCTGGTGTTATGAAAATAAAGAGGGTCTAGGAATTAAGATGCCAAATGTAAATCACTGTTCTGTCACCAATGACCAGGATGACATGGAGTCAATCAGCCTGTAAGTTTTATATTCTGTACATCACTGTTTCTCTATCTCCAAAAGGATTTTCCTTGTATCTATAATTAGGTTCAGAAAAACTTTATTTTGAAAAGTCGTGTCACACAATTACTGCACAGAAAAATTTTTGCTCTTTAAGAAGAAAACACATATTCAGTTTTAGTTTAATCTAAATTTCAGGTCCCTTCCGATTTTCTACTCCATATGCTTCTGTTATCACTCTACATATAGCCAAACCCATCAATGATAGGGAACTGTAGAAAAATTGTAAGCAGGAGTGACAAGGTAAGAACTGCTTTTTAAATTAATCTTTTCTCTTTGTATCATATTTTCTTTTTATCTTCAATTATCTCATTCCATTTAGATTCTTTTTAAGAAGTTTCCTTCCCACTTTTGACATGCATATCCTTTGCTTCTGTCCATTTTTTCATTCCAATCCTGTTTCTTGATCCAATCCTGTTTCTATCTCCTAAAACATCACTGTTTTTCTATCTCCAGAAAGG
This sequence comes from Sciurus vulgaris, assembly GCF_902686455.1. Taxonomy (NCBI): domain Eukaryota; kingdom Metazoa; phylum Chordata; class Mammalia; order Rodentia; family Sciuridae; genus Sciurus; species Sciurus vulgaris. Next base: position 193,807,927 of record NC_136461.1, read on the forward strand.
ATTTTCCTTGTATCTATGATTAGGTTCAGAAAACCTTTATTTTGAAAATATTTTTTTCAATTTTCTCATACTTTTATAGTTCTCCAAACTACTGTTCATTTATTATTTTGTTCTCCCTTTCACTGACAAATATGTTGAAATATTCTACTCTTGTTGACTTTTTTCGACACTTACCTATTTTCTGTTAAAAGCAGAGGTCATTAGCTGTGGAATCAACCTAAGTGCCCTTTGACAGATGAATGGATAAAGAAAATGTGGTATACATACACAATGGAGTATTACTCAGCCATAAAGAAGAATAACATTATGGCATTTGCCAGTAAATGGATGAAACTGGAGACTATCATGTCATGTGAAATAAACCAGTCCCAAAAAGTCAAAAGTTGATGTTTTCTCTGATATGCAGAAGCTAATCCAAAATAAGGGGGAGACATTAAAAAAAAAAATAAGAGAGAAAGAGACTAAAGAGGAAAAATAAAGGAGAGGCAATCTCATCAAAATAGAGAAAAGATCAGTAGAGTAGATGAAGGGGCTTGAGGAAGAGAAAGAAGGGGCAGGAAAAGGGGAGAACAGTGGAAAGAAGCTGAGTGAATCTTCGTATGTATGTGCACACATGGCTGTGGTACTGTGGGTCATGGGCCCTGGCGTAGGGGATGTCCACAGGACTCTAATTTTAAAAAAATCGGAGGGAATTGGAGCTCACTGAGTTGCATCCCTTTGTAATAATGTCAGGGTACACCCTGGTGTTCTACATAGCTAAAATGAATAAATAATTAAGAAAAGAATCAGAGGTCATTGTCAACCTCTGATGCTAAGAGGAAATGTGAAAGATGACCTCCAACCTCTGACCAACCCTATTTCATTATATTTTCTTATTGCTATATTAGCCACCTAACCAAGGTAATTAAGTCATTAGTATATTTTAATGAATATCCTGTGGGGAAGACGCTGTGTAAGACACTAGCTTGATCCCAACATGACTCCTTAGCTGTGTTTCCTTCTCTGTTTTCTTGGCTTTTGCCCACACTATAGAGATATGAACACAAAGCACTAGGCTTTTTTTTCCTTTTATTATTCTCAATCTCTTTTCTCTGCATTTGCTATTTTACTGATACATAGCCACTACTATGGCTTCAGTTCTCCAGCAGAAGGCAGCTGGATTGACAGTTCTGAGTTCACTCCTTGTTCTAATATCACATTCTTAATGTTTGTGGGCAATGTCTATTTAAATACCCAAATATTATCTAAAACTTGGCAAATGTAAGAACAATTGTTTCTTCACATTTCTCTACTAAGAAAGAAGTGTCTCATCCTCTATATTAATTTACCATTGGTTTTCATCACACCGATTTCATATTCTGAATTATATTTCATTGGCTTTGAATTCAATCTCTTATGCTTTACTAATTCTATTGAGGAAACAGTTCACAGCTCTGGTGTATTTATTACATGCTTGATTCTATGTGTAAATATTTACATATGATACTTAATTTATTCCCAATGAAAGGAAATTCTGAGATGGAGACAACTGTCATTTTTATTTCTCACACAGAGTGGGAGAACTCTATAACCTGTCTTGTTTCTCTATCTGTATTACAAGCTCAAGCTTGTTTTTGCAATTTCTTGCAACTTCTTGGAAGGAGGACATGTTTAGACAAAGCCAACACATGAAATTATTAGAACACTGAGGAAAAAGCACATTTTCTAGAATCTTCCATGTCAGAATTGAAATAGTTAAAAACATTACGTCTCTAAAGTTGTAAATATTTTAATATTACTAAGGTCCAGCTATTATTATTAGCACATAGAATGAATTCAAAACCTGCTTTGTAATTTTTAGTTGATAACAAAGAAAGAATGATCTCCTAATAGAGTTCAGATATTTTTTTTTTAAAAAGACTTCATTGATGGATGATTGAGTTGCAAAAATCTGTACATAGTTAATGTATACAACTTGAAGGTTGAGGGTTTCATAGAGTTTTGTCACTAAGATGCTCATAAAAACAGCTTTGCGCAAACCCTTCATTTCACAGATGAGACTCATCTGGGAGGCTAATCTCTTCATGAAGAAAGCAAAGTTGTGGGTTTTTTGTTTGTTTTTCTTTTTCTTTTTTTGTAGGAATTCAGGGCTTCCTTCATGTCTCTGCTCTAATTAATGCTCAAAGTCTTCAAAAGTCCATGGAACCTTCACTGGTAATTGTTTTGGGCCAGTCACAGACTGATGGTACTTTTCCTTTCTGAAGGAGGACCAGTCCCACAGATGGCCGGTTCTTTCCTTGCCTGGGCTTTATGTAAGTAGGTCTCCCCCACAGAACTGCTACATAATGACATCTTGCATGGGCGAGTCGTTTTTATGATCAGAAATAAGACTGTGTTGCACAGAGTAGTGGCTTACATGGGCTACAAGCCCCTCCACATGGTTTTGTTATATTCTACTTCGTGAAGGTTGAGCAAGGTAAAAGGGTGAGGCTAAGCTAAGATGCTGGCACTTTATTTAGAATTTTTCAGGAAACCACTGAAGGATTTGTAATGGGGATTGGCATGATTAGGTGATGTTTTGCGAAGCATGAAGGAATATAAGCCACAACTTCTGCTAATGGGATGTGTCCACTATTCTGGGATTGGAAGACCCTTCCCTCCCATCCAGCTAGATGTCAAACTGGGTCAGTGAGTTCTTCCTGCTTGTATTTGTTTTCCTGTCCTATCATTACCAGATTTTCTAGCAGAAATCTGCTCATATTATACTCCAAAGTTTAGTTCAAAGGTTTTCCATTTTATTACATGCAGTGATCAACTTGAATGAAAGTAATGAAAACTCATCATCCAGAGTATTACTAGCAAAATATAAAAGGATGATACTAGGAACCTAATAAAGTCTGCTTTTCCCTCATTCCCTATAGTTCCTAGATGTGTACTTTTGCCTACCACCCTCTCTCTTCACTTGACTCTTTCTGCTTCTCCTTTCTTTCTCATTCTTCTGTCTCAATGGTTATTAATCTTTGGAGAGATTTGATTCTGTAATAGGTATACATATTCTTTTCTAAAATTTGCCTTTGCCTTCTACTGGTTCTTCTCCCTGTCATTCAGAGGCACTTTCCATGAGCCTCACATTACTGTACCTTAGATATTATGATTGGGCAGTACATATGTCATATTTAAGCGAACACATTTTTTTTTTTTTTACAAAGTAATCCAACTATTAAAAGTCAGGACATTATACTGACTTTTTCTTTCTGTTAAAGAAGTGAACATTCTGACATTATCAAGCCCACAGTCCTACCTAGCACCAAAAAAAAAAAAACAAAAAAAAAAAAAAAAACCAGCAGCTGTGTAGCTACCACCTCAACCTTAGATGGAGTAAGGATTATTCTGTACACCCAGTTCACACCATTTGCTATTCCCTCCATAACAGTCAAAGTGTCTGTTGGGTTTTATCACAACATTTCCTGTTGATTTTCTTAGAACATAGAAATTAAGACATGTAAATCAAAAAGGAAGATTTAAAATTAGCCCTTTTCACAGATGACATGGTCCCATGTGTATAAAACCCCAAATCACACACACACACAAACACACACACACACACACACACACACACTTACACACACAATTGTTAGAGCTAATAAGTACATGCACCAAACTATCAAGATGCAGAATTAACTTACAAAAATTAGTTGCATTTCTTTGTACCAAAAAGAATTATCTACCAAAAAGAATTCAATGAAATAATCTCATTGAGTATAGCATCAAGAGGGATAAAACACTTAGATATAGATATAACCAATGTATTGCAATATCTGTACACAGAAAATGTAAATGTTAAAAAAATTGAGGAAGACACAAAACATATGAATATACCCTATCTTATTCCATTTTTTGTTGTTCAAATAACTAAAGTGGAGCATTTATAAAGAAAAGAAGTTTATTTCACTCACAATTTTGGAGGCTGGAAGTCCAAGATCAGGCCTCCTCATCTGTCTGAACTCTGATTAGCTACTCAGGGAAGATGTCATAGCAATAGTGGGAGAAAATGCAGGAGAACAAAGTCACACATTGAGACAAGAAAACAAAACAATTAGTGAGTCAAACTTTCTATCTTTATGATAAAAAGTCATAAAGATATGCTCTCACGAGGACTCCCTCACTCATAGAGACCAGTATTAATTTCTTCAAACACAAAATGGACCAAAGACCTAAGTGTAGGACCAGAAGCTATAAAATTCCTAAGAGAAAACATAGGAGAAATATCCTTGACATTAGATGTGCCTCCCACAGCAACAATTCCATGGAAATTTATCGGAAGTGGACTGGAAATGAACTACTTCTATTATCTTTTTCTGGACTACTTCCTTGCTTATTTGCTCGCTAGTTTATAGAGGAAGAGAGGCTTTGCTTAGAGGAAAAGATGCTTTGAGAGGAAGAGAGGCTTTGTTTAGAGGAAGAGAGACATTGCTTAATTTTAGAGGAAGAGAGACTTTGCTTAGAGGAAAAGAGACTTGTTTAGTTTTAGAGGTGCTACGCTTTCAGAGAAGCTATTTCTTAGAGTTCTGCTGCTTCTTCTTAGAGGTGCATCCTGCATCCTGCGTCCTAAAGGTGTGTGCTAGAGGTGCGTTTTTAGTCCCTCGTTCTGTGATCTGCAACCTGCGACCTGCAACCTGCAACCTGTGACCTACAGGTGTGTGCTTAGTCCCACGTTCTGTGATCTCTTCCCAGGTGAAGAGAATGTATTATATATACTAAGGCAGCCAATCAGCTTAGGATTAAGTAGCACGGTTGTAGCATGCACCACAGTACCAATTAAGAATGAGGAACATCCGTTGACCACTAGTGCAGAGGAGACATTAACTAATCAGGCAAAAGTAGATCACGCCGTGTTAACACTAATTATGAATCTCCTCTTAGCCCAACGCCAACCGCCATCTTAGTGCTACTTAAACATGTCTCTACAATTAGACTTATCAATGATTGACTTTATTTTTTTGTTTTTTGATATAACACTGAAATCTCAGGTTAAAAAAAAAAAAGAAGAAGTAAACCAGGGGTACTAGGTCAAACTAAAAACCTTGTAGAGGAATGAAAATAACCAAGAAAATAAAAAGTTACCCTACAGATTGGGAGAAAACATGTGCAAATCATATTGATAAGAAATTAGTATCCAAAATGTGTAAGGAATTCACACAACTCAACAGGAAAAAACTGATTAAAAAATGATCAGAGATCTGATTAAATATTTTTCCCAAAACAGACATAAAAATGGTTAACAGGTATAGATGAAAAGGCACTTGGATCACTTATCATCAGGAAAAGGCAAATGATACCACAATGAGATGTCACCTAGTACATTTTAGGATGGCTATCATCAAAGACTAAAATTGTAAAAGATAAGCATTGGCTGGTGTGTGGAAAAAGAGAAATCTTGTGTATCATCCACAGGAATGCAATCTGTACATCCATTATGGAAAAGAGTATGGAGTCTCCTCAATAAATTAAAAATAGAGCTACTCTATCATCCAGCAGCTCTCTGCTGCATATATACCGGAAGGAAATGAAACTGACAACTTGTAGACTCATCTGCAGTTCTGTTTACTGCATTATTTATCATGTTAGTCAAGCTATGAAAACAACCTATCCATAATAAAAAAAAAAACACATTCAGAAATTGTGATATACATATAATTTATTTATTATATAAATATAATGCAATACAACCACAGAAGAAGAGATACTACAATTAACAACAGTGTACATGGACCTGGAGATCATTATGCCAAATGAAATAAGACAGATGAAGAAAGACAAATGTTGCATGGTGTCACCGAAGAAATAATGAATACATGGAAACACAGAGTTACCATGGCAAGGGAAGGGGTAGAAATGAGGAGATGTCATTTGAATAGTACAAACTTGCACTTACTTCAATGAACACATCTGGAGATCTTCCACACAGCACAAGGATTTTAAAGTTTTGTTAAAAATATTGTACAATATCCTGAAAACTTATTAAGAGAAGGTTTTTAGGTAATCTTCCCACACACACACACACACACAAATAACTGTTGTGATGGATATGTCAATTCACATGACTGTATATGCAAATTGACTCTAAATGTATAATTTTACCACCTATATGCATATAAAATCATGTTGTACCTTAAGTATATGCAAACTAAATAGATATATACATACATGCCAATAAAAATTTTAGAAAAAATATGGAAGTAGTTTTCATCTGTCTTGATCAGAATTGGCAAAATGAAAATTAAGAAGACTGGTGAATTTTCTTATACTTGGCTATTTACTCAATTTCATCACTTCCCTGGCTCCTAGAGACATATGCATTACAACTTCTGCTGATGACCCTTTGACTTCCATTCCTTATTAATGGAAAATTAAAAGTAGCTTTAAGCATGGGCAAATGTACCAGTTAGTTTTTGCTGTGGTATGGCTTAAAACAGTGTCCAAGATTTTGAAGTTTGGCTTAGGGAGGGGGCTGCTGATCTCACTCAGCATCATTCAGACACCTGCTTTTAGTGTTAAATCAGCAGGTAGAAGGCAAGTCTAGGATATCTGCATCTGAGAAAATTCATTTTTATTCTGTCTGTATCCTATGTTGCAGCAGGCTGACTTGAACCACATTGATATGACAGGATTCCAAAAGAGCAAGCAAAGCTGTCAACGCTGCTTGAGACCCAGGCTTATAACTGGCACACCTTTTCTTGTTTACAGTTTGTGGGTCAGAGAAAGTCACTACCTGGGCCAAGTCCAAAGCCTGGAAAACTAATTCAATAACTTAAAGGGAGGCTTCCATAGTTTGTGGACGAAGGTGATATGACCAACTCAGGCTGTTTCTGTAATCAATTTGCCAGAGAGAAGGGGTAGAAATGAAACATTTCACTTCACAGTCACAATGAAATAGTGCCCAGAGACAAAGTCAGGAGAGCATCCAGGTGATTTGGTTTTTTAGTGCATCTATGTCTCATCATTCTATCTATACCCAAGCAACAGCTCTGAACACAGGAAGTCCTCTAACATTATGTTTGGCAAAGTCATCACAGATCAAATGAACAAGGCGGGGGTTGAAATAGGCATAGCCAGAGGCGTCACAATATGTATTCAGGGAACAGGGTAATCCCTTAGAGGAGGGAGGTGGTGCCTTTGTGCAAGTCAGGAGGAGCAGGGAGGGGAAACTGGATGATCTAAGTGGCTGAAAGGTCCAAGCTCTCTCCACAGCTATGACTAATAACATGATAAATGAAAAAATGTGCTTTCCCTGACAGGTCACTGCGTCACCATTGTATGCTTGCCTTGAAACCATGAGCACCAGAGAGGAGGTTTCTTATGCTGTTTGCAAATGGAAACTAATGATTTATGTTCTCACATGTGGCCTCCCAAGCAGGGACTGGGTCGCTGCTTTCCAAATCAGCGGGCTGCGGGCTCAGGGAGCTCAGCACACGTGTGCTTGTCTCTGGGCTCTTCCGGGATACTTCTGCTACGATGATTTGGGTTGTTTACATTATCAAAAACTTTCACAAGAATAAGAAAATGTAAGCATGGTAGTTTATTCTCACAGGTTTCTATCCTATGCTGTAGCAAATTCCAAGGCAAAACCATACTACTTCCATGAAGTGATTCAGTAATTGGTTGAAATGTGTAAAAGGCTAATGATGTTAAAATATTATGGCATAGAATGTGCAGTTGCTGGCACTGGACATGTTCACTTTCATATTGCTCATTTTCCTAAATTAATGCACTTCTCTACACTGAAGTGCCTGCAGGTGTCTGTATACTTTTGTTTTTCCCTATTCATTCCCAAGAAAAAATGTTTCAAATATTTTATCCTTTAACTATGAATCAGGTACATACATTGCAAGATAATTATCAAAACTTTATTGCCAGTATCTTGGCATAGGATTAACAAGGATTGTTTCTTAATAGCTCTGAAAGTCTATTGAAATGGCTTGAATATCAAAAGCAATTTCATTATGTTACAGAGTCTGAATTTCTATAATACCCAGATAATGAATTCAAGGATAATTTAATTCCAATCGCAAATTTTATGAGTGGTGTTCAAATATAGATATAAGCCTATTAGTGGAAAACACAATTGGGGATGGGTAATCCTCAGATTGATTAGATTTGTTTTGCTTTCCTTTATTATGCAGAACTAACATTTTTGTCAGTGACCAAAATTCAGATTACCCCTGGGACCTAAACCAGAATTTCCTGTTGAGGAGTTTTCTCAGGAGAATATGTTTTAGGAAATATAACTAATTCAAAGATTTGGAAATAATTTGCATATTATTTCTTTTTTTAATAGTTTCAAACTATTTTTATGGACCATTTTGCTAGTTCCCTGTGATAAAAAAGTTTGTATTGTAGTGGATTTTGTTTAAAGTATATTGAAATAAGGGATGTATCAAATTGTAAAGCATTGAAAATAAGGAGAAATCCAGTTTGGACAAAGATGTGGGGCAATAGGCATCCCTCAAATACTGCTGCTACAAGTATTAATTAGCACAGTCTCTCTGGAGGGCAATTTGGCAACAAGTATAAAGCTATTAGAATGTGCATTTCCTTCCACCCATTAATTTTCCTCCTAAGAATTTAACTCAAATAATAAATTGAGCAAGTATTCATGTGAAGATGTGTATAAAACACACAACAGTGTACATTCAGTATTCTTCTAGTTGAAATTATATAGAAATTAGAAATCGGTAAATAAATCATGCTACATTCAGAAAAGGAAATAATGGAGCCATTAAAATAGCTATGCAATTTGAATGAAATATTATTAAAGTACTAAGTGAAAAAGCAGGTTACAGGACAGTGTATTTTTTACTCCACTCTAGTAACTATGAAAGCAATTTTATGTGTGTGTATTTATTTATTTATGTGGATGTGCATGTGCATATGCACATGTGAGAGAAAAGTCAGTAGCAAAATTAACCAAGTTTAAACTTCACAACCATGAGGCTAGTTGGATAATGATGAAGATTTTTCTGGTTTGGATCTAGAATGTCCCCCAAAGGCTCATGTGTTGAAGGCTTGGTCCCCCGTGGAGCAATGTTCAGACATGGGGCTTTGAGAAGTGATTGGATAGTGAGAGTTTTGACCTCATTAAGGAGCTCATTAAGGAGCTGATCTATTGATGGTGGAATGTACTACTAGGAGGAGGTGGAACTCTGAGTAAATGGGCATGCTTGGAAGAAGTAGTCATTGAGGGTGTGTCCTGGTCCCTTCCCCTCCCTCTTTCTCTCTCTGCTTCTCAGCTGCCATGACCTGAGCAGATTTCCTCAGCCACACCCTTCTGCCATGATGCTTCAGACCCAAAACAATGGAGCTAGCCAATCATGGACTGAAACTTCTGAAACCATGAGCCAAAATAGACCTTTCCTCCTGTAAGTTGTTTATGGAAGATATTTTGGGTGACAACAATGAAAAACTGATACACCACCATAATAATGATGAAGATGATGATTGCTTTTATTTTCTATTTTCTAATTTTCTGTTTAAATTCCTTGTACAAAAATAAATCTATAAAACTAGTATAAGCTAATCCAGTTGAATATGTGTCCTTACAGCACAACTCATCTGTTGCTGAGATGTCATTTATAGCCCAGCTTAGCATGGCTGCTAAGGAACTCTTGAGGCCATTAGAGCAATTTGTCTTAAGGAAGTTAGGTAGCTAACACAGTATTTCACGGCTTATCTAAAGTCATTCTTACAGAGAAGCTCTTGACAGCACACTTTCCTTGTAACTTCCAAGCTTCTTTTTTTCTTTGTCACTTTTTCCCCTTGTCTTTGTGATTGCCTTGTGCTTGTCTGTTAGGAAAGACATTATGAAACCCTCAGCATAAATCAGAGTATGGCATTTCTCAGTGTATATATATATATATATATATATATATATATACACACACACACACACACACACACACACTGGACATTAATGATATGAAAGGATGAAACAAAACAAAATAAAATAAAACAAAACAAAAACAAACAAAAAAAAATATATATATATATTACAATTTAGTCCACAGTAATCCAAATTCTCTAGCCATATTTTTCTTATAAAGCCTCTTCCTTCACTGCCTCCACCTCAGACTGAAAAGAAGGAAGTATATTCAGGTTTCCAAAACCCAGCAAGAATTTGGATAGAGTCCTCAGACAACTTACTCATTTTTTTTTTTTCTTTCCTGGTTTCTGGCTGAGACATGTAATGTTGGAACATTATAAATCCACATCCAAGTCTTTTAAAAATGAGGAAATACCTAAGTAAAGAAACAAAGCCCCCGAATTGGATGTCTTTTGAAATCCATGAAGTTTATAAATAGCGTTTAGAATCAGCAAACAGAGTGTACTTATATATAGATATTGCTCATTACTAAAACTGGTATTTTGGGAAAAAATAGTTCAAAAAATAATTCAATAGCATTTTACAGGAAATGCAACAGTTCTCTGATACCTTAGCATAGCAAAAAATTAAAAGGGGAGGAGCAACAAGTGAGACCCATTCACACGCAGAGTCCTAATGAATCAGTTCCATAATCTGGTAATCTTGTGAAGGAATCCTTCACATTCCCTCTTTACAGATGATGAAACTAAAACCCAGAGACTAAGTGAGTAGTCAGGGATTATCATTTCCACAGCCAGAATTTGACCTGAAGTCGTCATCCTCCTCATCAGACTTCAGAGAGGAAGCCCAGAACTTGGGAGGACATTAATGATATGAAAGGATGAAACAAAACAAAATAAAATAAAACAAATATATATATGTGTGTGTGTGTGTGTGTGTGTGTGTGTGTTAAAATTAGAACCAATGATAACTCTCTTCTCTGTCCAAGGTCTGTATGAGGTAACAGATAAGAATAGTGCAGATGGGAGGGCAAACGTTGATACAGAAGGAAGTGGCTAATATCATTGGTGGAAAAAAAAAAAAAAGGAATTACTAATACTAAGCCCATAATTTAGGAAAGCATCCTTAACCAACTATTCTGGAAAACCATAGCCTCCCTTCTGGGAGCAGGAAGAGAACAAATACAAGCCCATGTTTTTTGTAGGAAGGCTGCTGTTCAGGAGGAAGAAGGAGAGAAGAATTAGATGAGGAGAGGTAAGTACAGTACACCTATGTTAGTTCTAAATTGAAAAGAGAAAGTCTCTCTCCCTGCCCTATGGAGGAGCACATAGGAAAGGAAAAACCAGATATGTTACATAAGGAGAGCTTCCATCACAGGGAGGGAAACCAGGAGTGTGGAAGAGTCCTTCTCACATGGTGGGTTTGGTTAGTGCAGTCTGACAACTTCAGAGGAAAGAAGGTGAACTGGTATATGTAGGGATGTCTCCAGTTCTTACAGCCCATAAGTGGCCAGGAAGGGATTCAGAAGGGTCAGTTTGCAGAAGAGACACACATGTATGATAGTTGACAAACAGGCTGGGGTCATATAGGCCCTGGAGGCCACATGATCAGAAGAGGTGAGGTCTACAAAAGCAGGTATGAGAGCAGTCTTGGCTGGTTCCCCAGCTGAAAAAGTCTGAGGAGGATCAACAAGGCTGAGAGTGCTGGGTAGAACCCAAAATACCCTCTCGATACAGGTAGGAGGAGCAGCCACCCTGCATCAGTGCTCATCACACAAAGCAAAAGAGAGGGGACTTAAACCATCATCATGGTACAATTGCTTACTGACTGCAAGAAACTTTCCTTCCCTTCTCCCCTGTTCCATCCTGGAGAACTGAGGATTGGGGTCAAGTGGAAAGAAAGGAAAGTCTGGGATGAATCCTTGAACTGAATTGAACCGGAGATAGCAATTCTAATTTTATAAGAAAAGTCACTGGATGAAATTAAGGAATTCCAAAAAAGGACTACTGATCATTTTGTTAAGAAGAAATTGGGGCATTTATAAAAGATAAGGGGAGGGGTAAAAATATGTCCTTTGTGCACATTTGGGTTTTGTGAATTATTTAAATCCTGGATCAGTGCAGCCATACACATAACTTCATTTGCTATTGTGCTTTTCTTGTAGTCACTTGTTATGGTTTGGATGCGGGGTGCCCCCAGGAGTCACGTGTGAGACAATGCAAGAAAGTTCAGAGGAGAAATGATTGGTTTGCAAGAGCCTTAACCCAAACTATGAATTAACCCCCTGACAGGGATTAACTAAGTGGTAATGAAGGCTGGTAAAGTGTGACTAGAGGAGGTAGGGCATTGGGGCTGTGCCTGTGAGGTATATATTTTGTATCTGGAGAGTGGAGTTTCTTTTTCAGCTTCCTGACCACCATGTGAGCTGCTTCCCTCTGCCACACTCTTCCGCCATGATGTTCTGCCTCACCTTGAACCCCGAGGAATGGAGGCGGCCTTCTATGGACTGAGATCTCTGAAACCATAAGCCCTCAAATAAACTTTTCCTGCTCTATAATTGCTCTTGTTGGGTCTCTTAGTTACAACAGCAAAAAAGCTGACTAAAACACCACTTTATCTGATTGGCAGGGTGTGGGGGAGTGAATAGAAAAAATAAGATCCATCAACTGTACTATAATTAACAGAGAAGCAGATTTTACAGACCTGAATCTAAAATGTTCCAAAGGAAGGCAATTCTAAGTACTTTGAAAAGAGAATCATCTGTCTCGGTGGTTCTTTGGATTCCAACCAAGACCCTCAAATGAGATAAATTTAAACACACAGCTCTTGACAGCAGTAGCTGGGAAGTGGTTGTTTGGAGGATGTGATCTCTATGACAACCCTGTGCTTGGACAAAGTTCCTTTAACATTACATCAGTGGTACAAATTTCCTTAACTGATGATGTAATGGCTTTCCATGCTAATTTTCTATTTCTTTATTTTGTGTAGATGATGATACAAGAGCCTGAACCAGGAATTGCTATGTTCCAGCTGTGGTCTCCACAAGGTAATTAAAAGGTGTTTATAAAAATCATCAGCAGTTAGAATAATCTAGATGTTTCATAGCACCTGACTCAAGAATCCTAGAATTGGGGAACTGGAAAGAGACTTAGAGAGATTTTTCTAGTCCCACCTCATCCCCCAGTTTTACCTCATTCCCCAAGATTCAGAGAAATATTATTATTTTGCTAAGATGACTAAACTCACTGGTGGTGGGACTGAAAAGAGAAAGTGGGTGTTGCCAACACTGTTCTTGTACTTGCAAGCCATATATTTCTTTTTAGACTCAATCTTACTGAACACATGGTCTTCTGTGAAGCTACATTACAAATCCAGAATCAGGCAGTACACCAGAGACCTTCAGATCTTGGCCTCTTAAAAGCTAGAGGGCTAGGTTACAAAACTTAATGCTTCCACTCATTAGCCACGTGAATGGATACGTAGCTTAACTTCTCTGTGGTCTAATTGCTTCATTTGCATAATGAAAAAATAATAATAGTATCTGCCTCAAGGAGCTCTTATGAAGATTAAATGACTTATCCATGTAAAGCCCTTAACACAATGGATTACATAGTATGACTCAATACCATTATCTCTTCTTAAATATTGGAGACATGCACTTGTGGGGGAATTAGTCAGTGAAATGAGTGCAGTAATGCATGGAGGGACCACCACTTTTTTATTTATGTTTTTAATCTACTTGCATAAAGATGTAATGTTTATTGGAAATGGGTGGAGATGAAATATTATTGAGAAAGACTAAGGAATCCTGAGTAATTCAGCTCCTTAACTTTGGATCTCACCCTTCTTTCTCTCAGTCATTTTCTCCCTTTCCTATTTTTTTTCTAAAATATTTAGAAAAGTTTTAAAGAAAAAGAGATAATTAATAGCAGCTGATGGAACTTTCCTGGCTCCCTTACTGGACCTTATGAAAATGTAGAAAGGGTGACCTAAATTCAAACACAGAACATCCCAGCAATGTCTTGGAATCCAGATGCAAATCCTTTTCCTTGATTATCCCATTCTTACCCTCAGTTGCTCAGCTGGGAAATTCCTATTTGCAAATCCCAGTGAATCTTCATTTGGATGAATCCTGGGAACCTAGAGATCGCACACAGCATCTGGGAAACATGGAAAGCCCTCCTGTTAGCTTCCCCAGAGTTATCTGGATATGAGAAACATCTGTAAGCATCTTTTCAGTCACAGGGTATTTGATAGGTTTATTTATTTATTTATTTTTTTACTTTGCTTTAGATATTCTCAACTCAGCAAAATCTTTTCCATAAAGAAATTATCACAAATAAGGTGTGATAAACTCATGAACTTGAGGCGTTATCGGTCATAAAAGTTGGGTACAACACCCCAGCAATAATCATCGCTCAACGTTGAAAAAAATATAATAAAGATATTGAAAGGACTGTAATTTTGGCTTTCTGCAGAACAGCACCCAAAAAATAAGCAATCTCTGTTAGCAGTTTGAATACAACTGGAAGAAATAAAAAATGTAGTGAAACAGGTGCAAGGGTGTTAGAGTCATTGAAGCATTGATGTAACTGTCTTAAGTCCCATAAAATAGTAGCATTTGGCAGGTCTCTATATAAATGAGGCTAGGTTTGCCAGAAAAGTAAAATAACACTACTGGCAAGTGAAAAAATCATATCCTATCAGAATTTCCCTGCATTCCATCCAAAACTTCTATGAAACCTTCCTAATGGACTGATTCATCACATAACTCCAAAAAATGAAAAAGAAAATATAACTTTCCCTCTATTGCCACTATTGCTCTGTAGAAAAGCAAAGAGCAACAGTGAAAATATGTTCACCAATTTCTCACTCATAAATAGACATGCCATTTTTGCTTGGGGATATTTTTTCTCAGAGTACCCCACCTCACTAGCAAAAGGAGCATCTCAAACAAGAACAACTAGAACATTAAATATTCTTTCTTGTGAATGAATGGCTTTGGTTAAATTATATCAATATATGTAGATGAGCTTACCTGACTACAAACTGACATTCATTGGAATTATCGAAACAAGCCACCTCACCCATTTAAGCAGTGAACTGACTTACAATAAGATTATGACTGCAACCCAGATGGATGGCTTTAATCAGGGCTTGAATTACATGGGACTCATAGATCATAAAATTCAGACTTTTTTTTTTCTTTATGGGTGTGGGGAGAGAACAGGCTGGGAAACAAGCCCTTGGATGAAATACTGGGAAGATTTTTCTTTTAACTCTTAGAGATCTGTTTATACTCTGCAGTGACCCACTCAGTCTGCACTTTCAATAAATAAAATAACAACTGTTCTCTGTTTATAGCTTAGAGATTCCTGTGGCTGTGGAATCTAGGGACTAACCTTCAGCTCACAGGGGTCTTTCCAACTCCCACTTGACTTTTCCCTTCCCATTCAACTTTGTAATGAGTCCTCTTCCATTTCACCAATGAATGCTCTGGAAGTATTTCTTAGGAATGTTATGTGAGAAAAATTGTAATGCAGAAAGTAACATAAATTAGACCATACTAGTACCCAGAGAAAAATAATGTCATCTCACATTTAGTAAGAGTCCAGAACACGGAGAGGATGGACAGGTTCTAAACTGGGAGTAACAATGTAAGCTTCTGACTACTGGTTCATTTGAAATGACTCACCTCACTGGGTAGACAAAATTTTCAGTAAGCTGCCCTCAGGGAACAGCTTGAGAACCTTCTCATGTCTACTGTTTGGATATGGTTTGAATATGGTTTGAGTGTACCCCCATGGGTCCATGTGTTGGATCTTGGTCCTCGGTGTGGTGGTAATGAGAGGTGATGTGGAATTTTTTAAGAAGGGGGGCCTCCCAGGAAGGAATCAGATCACCGAGGACACTGACCTTGGAAGGAATTGATATAGATCCCAGGAGACCCTGGTTCAAGCAAGAGGGTTGTTAAAGAGCAAGCCTGACACCTGAGTTGCTCTCTGGCTTTCTATCTCAACATGTGGTCTCTGCTCTCAAGTGCTCCCACCTCAACGGGATAATGGTGATGCAACCATCTGCCATAATGTGACGCAGACTGGGGAGGCCCTCACCAGAGCTGGTGCCATGTTGTTTGGACTATGAGCCTCCAGAACTGTAGCTAAATAAATTGCTCCTTTTCTTTACAAATCTCTGTATCTCTTAGGCCTTCATTCTCCCTCAACCACAGGTAGTCTTTCATAGTAACATAAAATGGATTAATAGATCCCTGACAGGTTCATCTGCTCATGATTCACAAAGCTGCTTGCATACCACCAGTCCTAACAGTGTGGAAGGGGTTGGGAGAAGCTGGGCTGAAGGGGGGGCAGGGAAGCCATCTTTCCACAGCACGGAGACCAGGGTCCTGTGAAAGATTGCTTGTCCTTTCTTTGATGGCTTTATTTTCTCCATTTTTATTCTCCAGATAGAGTTGGGAAAAAAATGAAACTAAACACCTTATACACCAAGTGTAGTGTTGGTTGGGGTCAAAATTGTTATGAACAAATAGTCTGTGTGTTATTCCATGAGCAAACAATTCAAGTTTTGATATCTAAATCAAAGACAATATCATTATCGTTAAGCATGGTATTTTGGCCAACACCTGAAAACATGTTTTTAGGAGAAATTGGTATCTTTCGAAATATTAGTATGTTTGCATTGATAAAAAAGTGCTATGGGCAGTTTAGAAATCATGAGTTAAGCAAAATTAAATAGACTTTTTTTCTGCAGGAATTCTCACAGCCTTTGATGTACTGTTAATTAACTCTCCCCACTCTAAACAGTATTGTCTAAGAAAGGACAGAGTAGAAGAGGAAAAAAACAGAATGGTTTTAGGAAGGCAGTCAGCCACATCTGCCTCACTATAACCATGGCATTAGGATTCTCCTGTGACAGAAGATAAGAAATAATGTTGCCTCTAAGTATTGGTTACCTTTTAATTAACGGCCATTAACATCTTACAAAGTGTAGGAAATTAATGACTCTTAATGTGACATGATGAAATTATTTAACTTCTGCTACCCTCAGTCTTCCAGTCATAAAACTGAGCTGAGTCCTAGCTCGTAAGTTGTTGTTATAAGGGTTACACACAATGATGCATGTAGATCCAGGCGCAAAAATGATCAATTGTTCCTTTCTCTCCTGGGCCTTCAGCTTCTCCTCAGCCCCAATCTGTCACTTAAAGTGCCTCAGAAGGAATGAGGGCCACTGTCCTGCCACAGCCTAGCCAGTTCCCTCCAGGAAACAGAACTAGTATCTGAGAGTGATCATCTTTGAATATCTTCTGTTGCATGTTCCCTTTTGGAGCCAGTCTCCAAAATACTCTTGAGGCATTTGCTGTATGTCAGGCACTAAGGATAAAAAGAGACACGATGCTGTTCCCTGACTGGACTCACTGTCTGGCAGAGAGGAAGTCACTTAAACAAGCAGTCAGGGTCAAGGGTGAAGACAGACCTAAGGGGGAACATTCATGATGCTAAATGCAAGACCAGGAATCCAGGGGAGGAAGCAGAGGTTTGGTATGGCTGCATCTCTGATGCAGCTGAAGGAAGCAGCACAAGAATCACTTTCACAGTGAAATAAAAAAAATGAGACTGAGTAAAGACAGAAATGGGAAGAGTCCTTGGTTTCTCACTTGACTCCATGGAAGACCACAGATTTTGGGGGAAAAAAAAAGTAATGTTGCTCAAAGACCAAGAACCAGTTTCCAGTAGAACAACCACAGTCCCAGGTATCTGATTTCTAGCTCAGACTCTTCACCATTGAACAGATGTTAGTGGTTTCAACTGGGATAAACCTAGACACGTTTTCTTCCACTTTCCAGCTCAGGATGGTATTTAACAATTGATGCCTGCTCACAGTTCTTTCCCTTATTGCCCGTCTTCTTAGGCTATGCTGACGATTTCACTGTCTTCTTAGTTCTGCCCTGGCATATCTGAGTATGATTCCACAGGGTCAGGGACTCTATTTTTTTTTTCCTCCTTTTATTTATAGCACCTAGTTTGTGTTAATCGACATTATTAATTGACATATTGTTTGAGATTACTTTGGGTTAATTCATATGAATAATTAATAAAAGATCAGCCTTCAATGATATTCTTATGCTGAATGTAACACTTAAATAAAATTATTTTGACTTTTAATTTTGCTAATATAAATATTTAGAGTAGAAAGATTATAGGCATAGAGGAAACATTTCTCCTTTACTGATGTACTGGAGTCCAGGGAATTTATAGCCTTCTTCTCATTACATATTCTGAGAAAAATATGTTAAAGGCTGGCAGCAGTTGGTTTTCACTCCTGAATTCTACACAATGGGTGGATTCTTAAATATAATAAAAGTGATCAAGCCAGAAATGTTTTGAAAGAAGAACCAAATCAAGTTGAATAGAATTTAGTTGTAGCTACTGAAAATCTAACTGATTTCAGTATAATTTCAGAAATCATGTATACTTTAAACAAAGAAAGGCGCATATTCGTCTCCCACTTAGCCTTGATTTGGTCAGTGGGCAGAGCACTCTCTTGGCAGGGATGACAGGGGAGGGGATATGTTTACAGGCTTTACAATCCCATAGTTAGGTCTCCACTTTGAAGACATGAAGCTCAGCTCTGTTAGGATCTGGTGACCCATTCAAGGAAGCTGTCTGTCAACTTAAAAGGATGAACAAACAAATTTTATCACTAGAAATGTTTAACATCACATTAAATGAGGTGAACATCAATCCTATTAAATTGGAATGAGAAAATGGATTGCTTATCTCTTATTAGGAAATACATATTATGAATTTCTTAACATCTTTCTTCATCTGTCTTGTTCAATTTGGCTAAAAATTGGTCAAATGCCCTCCTTAAAAGACTAGAGTACTGAGCAATAGAAAAATATATTCAAAATGGATTTTGGCATATTTGTTCATAGTTTTTTTAGAATATTTTGAAACAAATTTGGTTTAAGTTGGACATTGTCACCACTGGTAGAAATGGAGTCTCTTTTACTCATTCCTAGGATGTTTGTATAATTCCATGTGTTTTGCCTAGAATTCCCAAGGATAGAATCCTACTATCGGGTTTCCTGATGGGTGTTTCATATATTTATATGGTTTGTTAAATTTCACACTGACCTTTGTGGATAGGACAGTGTGTCTTGCCAAACTGAGAGCCCACTCAAAAGTCAGATGCACAAGTTTAAGATTATTTGCTTAAATAAAAGTTACTACTTCCTATTATACAAATAAGACAGAAGTCCAAAATCTTCTTGGTTGTAACTGACTAATAAGAAGTCCTTCTTTGATTATCTCAATACAGATTAAAGACAGACTTAGGAGTCAAATATTCTTCAATTATATGGTTTTATTTATGTATTTATTTACTTTAAAAAACAAGAATGATATCAAGCCAAATGGACTATCTCCCCTACACTATCACTACAGATATGGCAGGGATTTTTTTTTTTTTTAAATTCTGGTCTGGCTCTTTCTTATCTCATGTGGTTTTTCTATAGGTCTGAGACTGAGATACACAAAGAAGTCAGATAAAAGTCAGAACCCCCTGAACAAAAGACAGAAATCTCAGAAGACTATTACACACACAAAAACCACCCCACTGCTGGGAATCTGTTCCCATTATCCAGGCGAGACCAAATGATACTGTCCAGACAAAACCAAAACACACATGTACAAACTCTCTCTTCTCTCCTTTCTCACCTATATCTAAAAATAAGGAGACAAAAAGTCTTGCATTCTCAAATGTTCCAAAACATTTTATCAACTCCCTGAAGGCTGGGACCACAATGACTCAAGAAGAATATCCTTGACCTCTTTCTAATTTGTTTTTATTTGCAATAAACCTCAACTCAAAACATCACATCACAAGCACTTTTTATAAGTATTAAAATTCCTTATGCAACAAAAGATGTCACTTCTTTCCTTCTTACATCAATTCCCTGTCTTCATGAACCTGCTTTGACTTATGCACCCAGTGGTCTGTCCTCACAGTTCTAGGTGAGATGGTTGTGCAACTTCACCCTTCTCCTGGTATACCTGAAATCGAGATGGACCAGCCAGCTTCCCTGGGAATCTGAAAACAGAGTGCAGAATTCTCATGAGGTTATTTTTTTCTTTTTTTTTTTTTTCACCACTGTGCAGGAAGAAAATACAGCAATGGAGAGGATGCATCCTGAGGTAGATGCTCAAAGCAAAACTTTCCAGAGACTAATTATGATTCCCAATTTTCTAGTCCCTACACTTTGTGTCTCATGCGGTCTCGCTATATTCCTTGCCTCTGTGTTCTGTGTTCTGTGAAATATCCCTAAAGTTTTTCAATAAATCCCCATTGTTTACTGGTTAGATTGAGTGAGTTGAGTTGTTACCAAACTATTCCTAAGAGAACGACTGGACTATAACATAGAAAACTGGATCTTTTCAGTTGTAGTTCCTAAAACTGCATTTTAAAAGGTGATGGTACCCTAGGTTAGCACATATAGAAAAAATACTAAGTCACACACTAACCTAGACTTTCAAGTCATGTGCTATTTCTGTACTCCATAAACCCTTCCTGTGTCTACTAGCAAAATTGTGGTTTTAAAACAAAAATGTATTTCTGCACATAAATTTTATATATTTTAATAAAAGGTCAGATTAGTAATTTCCCTAGCTATTCCTATTTAAAACACAAAAACAAACTAAAAATAAGTAAATAAACAAGACATATCAGTAATAATAAACCCTTTTTACTCAGAAATTTCAGACAGCCTGTGATTCTTAAGACAGAATTGAGCATGAGAGCTTCCAATGTTAAGGGGAGGGCATTTTTGAGCAGAGTTTACTTGCAGCCCATAATTTTGGTGAGGTACCTACAGAAGCTACCTTGGTCCCTTCAGGCTGGGCCTAAACAAGAAATATTTGGGGATGGGAATGTTTCCTTGTGGTAATGTTGGACCAATAATGATGCATCTGATATTTTAAGAGAAACTAAATATCAAATTTTATATGAAATTATTTTTAAAAATGCTAGCAAACTATAATCAGAAAGACAAAAGGTGAACAAGTGTTGATAAGGATGTGGAGAAAAGAGAACCATTGCACACTCATGGTGGAAATGTAAATTAGTACAGCCGTTATGGAAAACACTATGGAAGCAGATATTCAAAGCAAAGCTTTCCAGAGACTAATCATGGTTCCTAATTTTCTAGTTCCTGCACCTTGTGTCAGGTTCCTCAAGAAATTAACAATAGACCCCATGATCCAGCAAGCCCACTCGGTGCACATATCCAAATGACAGGAAGTAAGGACATTGAAGAGACACCTGCACTCCCATGTTCATGCAGATTTATTCACAGTGGCCTGGATATGGAATCCACCCGATTGTCAATCAGTGGATGAGTAGATAAGGCAAACTTGGGGCATGTACATAATGGGATACCATTCACCCTTAAAATAGAAGAAAACCTTGTCATTTGTGATAGTGTGAATGAACCCAGAGGACATTAAGCTAAGTGAAATAAGCCAGGCTCAGAAAATAAACACCATGTGATCTTGGTTATAAGTAGAGTATGAAAAAGTCACACTCATAGAAATGGAGTAAAATGGCTACCAGTGGACAGAGAAGGAAAGAATTGCGGAGATATTGGTCAATGAGAACAAAATTTCAGTTAGAAGGATGAAACCCAAGAGATCTATTTACATCATGATGGTTACAGTTAATAATCATTCATCATATACTTGAAAATGGCTGAGATTACATTTTAACTGCTTTCACCCCCAAAATAGGAAAGTATATGCAACAATGCATATGCTAAACAGCTTGATTTAGGTGTTGCACAATGTACACATATATAACTATATAAAAGTGTCAAGTTGCATCTATGTCTGTATCTATCTATATATATGTGTGTAAATATATATATATATATATATAATTTTTACTTGCCTGTTAAAAATATTTAGAAAGAATTTTAAAATAAACTTAGTTCTGCATTCATTGGTACAGGTGGCATTTTGCATTAAAAATCATACTGACAAACATGATTCTATTTAATTACAAATCACATGAAAAATTTTTAAATCAGATGCTAGCAGATAACTGAATTAGACACCAACACACATACACATACACACCATCTTCACATAAATAAAATTTTCTGAAGCCCAATTTAGCCTCTCAGTTATTGCCTTGTTACTTCTGCCTTAAATACTTGTAATCTGGCTTTTAATGATACTACTTTATCATGGAGGCTTATGAGGTTAAAAAAAAAAAAATTATGTGAGTTGCCCAAGATCAAACACTTTGCTGAAAGTGGGAATTAACATATTTTGTGGATACATCTAAAAATTTTTAGGGCAGTAAATACATCTGGTTCTGACATTAGCAATCAAAGTAAGCATTCCACTAAAACATAAATATCACATTTTAAGTGTCTAATACTTTTATGTGATATAAAATAATATTTAATACTTTTATATGATACATATATGTATATATGAATGAAACTTAAAATCATTCTCAATCCCAACACCCTTGTAATACACTGGTAACTTCTAACTAGTGTCCGAGTTTCTGATATATTTTTTTTCCAGCCATTATGCATCGCAAAGTTTATTTTCTTTATAGAAAACGAATTTCAGTCAGCATGCTCCTGCAATCCCAGCTATTCTGGAGGCTGAGACAGGAGGATTTGAAGTTTGAGGCCAGCCTAGGTAACTTAGTGATCCTATCTCAAGATCAATTTAAAAAAATAAGTTTGAGGATGTAGCTCAGTTGTAGAGTACACCTATGTTCAATCTCTAGTGCTAGAAAAGAAAGAGAAGGAAAGAAAATAAAGGAAGGAGGGAAGGAAGTGAGGGAGGGATGAAGAAACAAGGAGGGAGGGAGGAAAAGAGAAAGAGAAAGAAAAAAGGAAAAGAGAGGAAGAAAGAAAACAAATTTTAGCATGTGATTTGGCTGGTTTTAATGACTCTCATCTACATATCAAATAAAGCTAAAAACCCTTGCCTTTCCTGCCTAAGACAGCTCAGCTCTCCCTCTGGACACCCACCTATTATTTTCCCTGGAGTCTGCTTCCACAGTATTCTTCAAAGTTTCTTCAACCAAATGTGTATTAAGGAATGCAGACATGCTGAGGGACACTGTGGTGGGAAAGCATGAATTTTGTAACCTGTCTTGGGAAAATCAATTACCATAGTTAAACAATTTGTTTTGTTGAGCATTTATTGAGTGACTTATGTGTGCGGAGCCCTTGGTATGGGCAGGTGCACAGGAGCACAGGTTTAACCACAGGATTCTCAGAGCCAAGCTTGTTCACTCCATCACAAGGCTCCTTGAGCATGTGCAGTAGGGTGTGCTTCTATGAAGTGCCCTCTTCCCTTGGACTTGACCCCTCCCTGCTTCATTTCATAGCATTTCCTGCCTGCAGTGCTCTTCATCCTTTCTGATCCATCAAACTCCTCTTGTCTCTCATTATCTACCAGCTCCTAAGTCTCCTCATTGAGAAGCTGCTCTGACAAGCTCAGGAAAGTTTAGTTGCTCTGACCTGTCAGCCTTTTCACACTTTCATCCATATTTTCTCATACTTTCCATAAAGGATTGGGGTAATTTTACCTTTTTCTCTTCTCTCCCCATGAATACCAAGCAGGGACCATATGTCAAATTTATTTGTACCATGAATGTCCTGCTGAATGCTTAGACGGATACTTGTTAAAACTCTCCCATGACTTCCAGTTAACTGAGAAGAATAAAAACCTTGGTCTATAGGCTCCTATGTTCCTGGACCCTGTTCTCTGATATTTCCTCTTGACTCTCATTCACTGCAGAAACAGGAACCTCCTGTGTCTATCTCACTACCCACAAGCATGCCCCTGCCTCAGGGCCTTGGCCTTTGTGGTCATCTCTGCTGGAAAAGTTCTTCTCATGGAACTTTTCAAACCATCTCTGTAAGACACCAAATCTCCATCACCCCCAGCGACCTCCTATGCTCTTTTATTTCTATTATTATTTTTCAGGACATCATATCAATTACTAAACAGTCAATTACTGCCATATAACACCCCCCCACCCAAAAACCTACAAACGTAAAATGGTGATTTGCTTCTTATAATCTTCTTGGTCAGCAGACCCTGACGGACTCCTATTTTCATTTGCCAAGAAGCCACAGAAGGTGGCCTCGCTCACAGGCCTCGTGTTTGCAGCTGAACCAGCCAGGTAAGGTGGATCCCTTAGTGGACCTCCTATGGAAGGTTCCAGGCTGCCTTCTCTGACTGACTCAGGGAATTCTTCTCGGGCAATAGGAAGGAAGCAACAGGGCTCCTTGAAGCTCAGGGACCCAAACTGCAATAACCCTTCTGTTACACATTATTAATCCAGTGCAAGAGGTGGGGATAGGAGTGTACCTCTTAAAAGGAGTAGTTGTAATGAAGAGACACCATATTTAATACACTACATTTTTTAGTTTGTCTTTTTACCTACTTGCCTACCTACCTGTTCATCTTCTGCCTCCCTGCCTGCTTTTCTTCTTAAAATGCAACCCCCATGCATGTGGAGACCTGATTGTGTTCCTTATAATAAATTCAATGCATAGTGTTTAGAATATTATAAATTCTCAATAAGTATTTATTGAGTGAATGAATGAATTGTTCTTGTCTGATTTTTACAACCATGATGTGAAATGATCAGGAAGGCAAAATTAAATTCCCTGGGGTAGGAGCAGATTCTGTGTGTGAAGCACTATCTCTCCTCTTAGCACAGCATCTGGCTCTTAGGAGATGGGGCTGGAAAATATCTGTTGACTGGCTATTGCTCTCATGGTTTCACAAATGAGAAAATTAGACAGTGGAAAGGAATTGGCTTACCTGAGAACTTACAACTATTATTAAAGATGAATTTAAAATAGAGACCTTCTGCCTTGAAATGTGATATTCTTTTTTTTTAACCTCCCTATTCCAGTCATCTCACCCAGTTACATTGTGTGCATAAAATGTAGCAGACACACTGCTCTAAATTAGAGATATAATGAAAAACAACATGAAATTCGATCCATGAACACATGAGCTTTAATGTGTGCTGAAGGAGTTGGCCACTGATTGAACAGGCTCACAGAGCAGGCAATAGAAGCACTAGTCTACAAAGGAAGCCACAAGGATGACCTCCGTCACTGAGTTCATAGGTAATAAGACAGAGATGAGGTGGCACATGCATGTAATCCCAGAGGCTCAGGAGGCTGGCGCATGAGTTCAAAGCCAACATCACCATCTTAGCAAGGCCCCAAGCAACTCTAAATAAAATAATATAAAAGGTCAGGGGATGTGGCTCAGTGGTTAAGTGCCCTGAATTCAATCCCTAGTACAAAAAAAAAAAAAAAAAGTGATGATCCATTAGCAAGATAATATTTTATTAACTGAAGTATCAGTGCTTCAATTCACAAGATCTGATCCTATCAACTATTGGCACAATCTAGGAAAATATTGCTTTTTTGCTACATACAGATACAAATCTATATTTTAACTTGGCAAGAATGAACTGTAACTATAATTATTGAGAATGTCCACTCTTTTGCCATGCTTTTATGGTTTCCTTTTCTGGTAAATGCTCAACATTTTATCTCTCTACACTGAGTTTGAAGTAGACCTGACTTTTTGGGGATAGTCATAGCACAATTCCTAGAAGGGAGCAGTCAATTCAGCAAACAAAAGACCTCAGTTCTGGTTGTGAGTGCTCTTGGCTAATGGTTGCCTTTGCTCAAGTCAGTGCCCCCTTAGGACCTTAGATTCCTCTTCTTTCAGTGAAAGATCCAATTGGATTCTTTCTAAGTGCTAATTCTCAATAGAGGGTCTGTTCCTTCCACCACTGCTCTTCTCCAGCACACACATGACTCCCAGACACTTTCGCTTTGAGAAATCACCTCTCCTATTGTTTTATTACCTTCTGGTGTGGAGGTATACAAAGCAAGCACAACTCATGTCTATCACGGGATGCGGAGCTCAGAAGGAAAAAATGGGAAGAAGTAGCCCCAGGCAGAGGGAGTGATGTCATTCATACCTCATGCTGAGATATTGCCTGTTTTCCAGTTTCATAGACCCCCTGTAGTTTCTGACAAGTACTCTTTTGGGGTGGGGGTGGGGGTCTCTGAACTCATTTAGCATTGTGCTAATAGCCTTTTCAGCATTAGTTCCTGGGATCAGATTTGTCTCTGAGCTGCAATCTTAAGTAAAGCTCATGGTAACCCTCTAGGATCTCCGTTGTAGGGGAAATTTGCTGCAGGAAAGAGAGAGCTATTAACTACAAAATGCAAGAGTAAGCAGAGTGCTTTGCACATAACTCCTAATAAACAGACAGAGCCAGGTGTGAAGCATGATTTATATCCTCCCATGGTCCACAGCCACATGGATTCCAATGCTTTGACTGCTGATGATCATCTTGGAAATGGGCCACTCTCCCCCAGGACACAGTTATGGTCTAGACCTTTGGGTGGGAAACAGCCATTCCTTGCCTTTCATCCACCTTGAAAAGGGAAATGCAGAGCCAAAATTAATAATGGCACAAGGGCTCATGGAGGGGGAGAGGGGAGATCTGTGAAGGAAAACTCCTCCTGATTGAAAGTCTTCTGGCCTGCAGCCCTGTAGGCCTGAGAGAATGCCGTCCTTTCATTGAGGTGGAAAGTAGAGGTCACCCCTATTCCCAGCTGTCTTTCTTTCCAGTGTCTCTTGTAGCCCCTTCTGTTCAAATCTAGACAAGACCAACTTTCTGGGGTCACACAGGTGATAAACCAAAGAAGGTGTTTCCTCTGCTGCTCTTTTCCCTATACAGTAAGGAAGAAGAATAGAGAGGCAGAGAGTGAGCAGAAGGAATCAGGAAAGAAATGACGGGAGAGAGGGGTAGGAAAGATCAGAAATGAGGAGGAGGAAGACCCAAGGGTGGTATGGAGGAATGAACCCTGGTGGAGCAGTCAGATGGGGGCTCCGGCTTTACTACTAGTAAAATGTGACCCTAAATACTCACATCTTATTCCTGAACCTCAGTTTTGTCATCTACAAAATGGTTTTTGTGATTTGAAAGTGTTCACATGACTTGGATTGTGAGATTTAAAGGGTGCTTCTGAAAGATGAAATAATCCATTATAGCTTAATGTAGAATAAATGTAGTATTTCAGATTGATCTGGAGTAGAAGAAAAGGACATAACTTGGAAAAGTTGTGAAATCTGAAACAAGTCTGTAGTTTCATTAGGTATTGTATTATTACAGGTTGAGTATCCCTTATCCAAATGTGTAGTGTTTATTTATTTTGGATTATTTTAGATTTGGGAATATTTGCATACATTTGATAAGGAATCTTGGGGATAAGAACTAAGTCTGAATGTGAAATTCATTTGTTTCATATGCACCTCACATACATAGGCTGAAGGTAATATTATACAATGTTTTTAGTGTTCCTGTGTTTTGACTGCAACTTATTACATGATGTCAGGCATAGAATTTTCCACTTGTGGCATCATGGGAATGCTCATAGAGTTTCAGACTTAGGCGTATTCAGGGTCTCAGATTTTCAGATTAGGAGTACTTGACCTGTATTATTATTCTAGTTTTCATATATGCACCATGGAAATATAACACGTTAGCATTATGGAAAATTGGATGGAAAGTTTACTGGACTTTTTATATTATCTTTGAAACTGTTATGGTTTAGATATGTGTCCCATGAAAGCCCAGTGTGAGACAATGCAAGAAGGTTTAGAGGTGAAATAATTGGGTTACTCAATCAATGAATCCATTTCCCTATAGGAATTAATAGAATGGTAACTGTAGGCAGATAGGGAGTGGCTGGAGGAGGAGGGTCCCTAGGGATAGGCCTTTGGGGTATATATTTTGTCTTTATTGAGCAGAGCTGTCTTTATCTTTCTCTCTCTGCTTTCTGGTAATATCCTGAGTTGCTTTCCTCTACCATACTTTTCAGATAATGTTCTGCCTCACCTTGAGCCTGGAGGAATGGAGCTGGTATTCCATTGACTGAGACTTCTGAAACTGTGGGCCCCACAATAAACTTTTCCTCCTCTAATTTTTCTCGTCATGTCTTTTGGTCACAGCAGCAAAAAGGCTGACTAAAAAACAAGAATTAAATCCAAAATTATTTCTAAGTAAATTTGTTTAAAAAAATAGACTGCATCTATCTGTAAATACCCTATCCTCTCTTTGCATACTGATTTAGTCCAATATTTTGCAAAGACCAGCTCCTGTGTTATTTCCTTGGGAATGTCTCACCCAACTTCTTCAGGAAGTTCTGTCTCCTTCCTCTGTTACTCTGACTGAAATCTTTGGTTCTGTTGATTCTTAAATCCCTGATCCAGCTTTCCTTAGAGATTCTTTTGGGTTAAAGACAGGTTATTTTGAAACACAAATTTATTTGACAAAATGAAAAGCTTTCAGTCACTCATGTCTCAGGTCCATTTCCTTTAATTGCATTAAAGTCCTCTCAGTACCTCAGCAAAGAAAGTTAGAATTTTGTTAGTTCCAGAGAGAAAAGAGAAAGGGGGAGCATCTAGAAGAAGAAGGTATGGTCACTTTGGGGTAGATACAGAGGCTCCAGGAGGAAGAAGAAAAGATGAAGTTTTCCCGGTGTAAGCATGTCCAATAGGATATTTTCCATCATGCTTTTGAGACATTTGGCTTTATCCTGTTTCCTAGTTTGGGTTTCTCTGCAAAGGTACAATTTATGAAGCAATTTATATGAGAGTTGATGTCAAGAAATACTCACTGTGGGGTGGGAA
The DNA here is from genome assembly GCF_902686455.1 of Sciurus vulgaris. Lineage (NCBI taxonomy): Eukaryota > Metazoa > Chordata > Mammalia > Rodentia > Sciuridae > Sciurus > Sciurus vulgaris. Next base: position 193,836,571 of record NC_136461.1, read on the forward strand.
AAAAATCCAAGGAAGATTATCAATAAAGTATGCATTACCAACTCAGCTATTGCTGTGTGAGCCTCAGACCTTCCCAATACAGAGGGTAGAGAAATTAGAATTTATACTCTCCCTCCTTCCATCTGTCATGGGCTGTCTCCAGAACTTTCCTTACCTAAGTGCTGCCCTTGAAAATTCTCAAGCAGGACACTGGATGTCAGCTCACAGAAGTTGGGAATGGGGCATCAACAACTTCGGCATAGGTGAGACAATCTGCTTGCTTCAAATCTCAGTTCTTTCCCTTACTAGCTGGGGGAATTTGGACAAGTTAATGCTACCATTCCTGTGACTATGTAGGTTAAAAATCATCATTGATCATTCTCAACCTGCCCAAAGCATACCTGTTTTGTGGCACAGATCCAGAGCACCACCTCAAAGACTGTACCAGCGTATAGAACCTGAGAGCATCCAAGACTGCATAATTCCAAGCTGAGATAGGAGATATTTCCCATCGCTTGATGCGGAGGAGGAATGCAGGTAGAGCAGAAAATAGGAAATCAAAATCAGGATCCTGGTGTTTTGAGTTACTCTGGCTGGATTTTAAAAGCAGGAAAGTCTGTTTCTGTCTTTCTTTTTAAGTACTTAAACTGGTCCTTTTTTTTTTTTTTTTTTTCTTGATGCATTACAAAATTGTAGGATTCATTATGCCATATTCATGCATGCACATAATTTGATCAATCTCCTTCACTAGAACCTTTTCTTTCCCTCCCCTCCTCCCTCCTCCTGATATGTTTACTGGTCTCCCCTCTATTATTATTAATTAGTGCATTTTAATTTTATCTATGTATACACATATGATTCATGGTGGTATATTTGTAGGTGGACTTAGCATAACTTGGTAGATTTTGTTCCCCAGTACTTTCCTGTTCCCTCTGCTCCCCATCACTGTCCTCTGCTTTACTGGTCTCCCTTTTAGAGAAAATCTGTTTCTATAAGTCTCTTTCTCATGAGGTCTTCCAGGGATCACTCCCACATAGAGCCCCATTAGACACTCAACATATGTATTACATATTCTAGCCTGTGGGTTTGAGGCACCAAGATGTTTTTAATGAAGTGCATTTATGGTTTGTTGCCAAAAGCTACTCATAGAAAAACGAATATATTTTCCATTTCTTGGGTCCTTGGGGAAAGATAACATTATAAGTCATTATGCAGAGATTCTTCTTAAGACTCTCCCAGCTTGACATCTCTTTCAGTCTCAAATTTTTTTCCTTGAAGGCTGAGTTTCAGTTGTTTACACACCAGTGTTTTCTGAAGTCCTCTTTTCATCTAAAACCTGACAAGGTTAAACATGAACCACACATTTTAAACATGAATCTTTTGTTTCTAAGCCTGGAATGACTGGTACCACACAATAGCAAAGCCCCAATTAACTAAAAGATAGTGGGCAATTCTTTGGGGAGTAAAGAAGAAAATGTCAATGCATCTACATGAGAATATTTTTAGCATCATCTTGTAGGCAATGGTTTGATGTTACTTACATTCACTTCAATCTTTTGACAAGCTTATATTTTTATCTGTATTTTGACTACCTAAATAAAACCACTACAAGACTGTAAATCTCCATAAGACCTGCCTATGCTGAAAATACTGTGCCGCTAATGTAAACAACTCTTTCCCTGTTATCGAGAAAATTATATAGATCGGTTAGTCTGCTTAAACCTAGGAATTTCAGGGCTCATCCCCCCTAAAAGAGGGAAAAATTATGAAGGGAAAGTTTAAGAATTAGTTGTTCCTCATTAGTCACAATATGTAGGTTGTTTCTCCTCTAAGAATCTTTCACACCAGCACCTTCCTTCCCATTCTTCTTGACATCTTTATTTCCTCATTTACAGATTCTCACTTCTACCCAATCAGGACAGTCTACGACACTTCAGTGGACATTGCTTTGCCTCTATCAATTCAGACCCTAGTTTGAGTCCTTCAATTCATCCCACCCTACATAGAAATCTAGCAGTTCTCCCCTTTGCAGAGGGAAAGTAGTGACTTCTGCAGCCAGGATGCAGATTCCAGCCTCAGTCTCCACTACTTCCCCATATAAATCTTCACTTCTAGCAGGCTAGTGTCTTTGTATTCTCCCAAACACATCTCATAATTTCCAATTTCCATATCTGTGTTAATCAGCTTTCAGTTACTGTGACAAAATGCTTGGGATAAACAACTTTAAAGGAGTCCCCATTTCTAAACATTTAGTCCCAATCAGGAAGAAAAATTTCCCAAGAAGAATGAAAAACAATGAGTAAAATTGACACAGTTTATTTTTGCTAAATCTAGAAGGGAACTTTAACTGTCAAAGTCATCATTAAGTGTCATGAACTACCTCCACAGGCATGAATTTCCAGTCATTGGAGCCACTTGGGATAAGCCACATTCAGCGAGATAACATGGCAGAGGAACAATGACGGGAGGATGGTTCTGAAGGGAGCTCAGAGCAGAAGACATTCCTGTTCTGTGGAGATCTTCATCTAAATCATGGCTGAGTTCAATAATGTTGCAATGTTGCAGGGGTGGAATTGCAGGCACCTATTTCTGGTTGATTGCAGAGATCTTGCGATTTGCCCATAATAAGAAAAGTGATCCCAGGAGACAGGTCATTCTCTCATGGATTGCCACTAATATCTAGGATATTTTCTCTTCACTATTTATAGCACAGAGTAGATCATTTTAACATAGGGGAAACATTGTGTGCGAATTGTTCCTTCTTGGCATGCAGAGCATACATTTGGCATCTTCCTCTAGTTGCAAAGAGAAAATCCAGAGATAGATGTTTGAACCAACAAGGGACATGCCTTTTCCAGTGTACGTTCACATACCTTTGGCTTATCTTATGCCAGAGTGAAAGGGAAATATACTGTGAGCACCCAGATAATGCTAACTACTAGTACTTTGTAAGACCAAACTTCTTCCTAGGTAAAGGAAACTGGACACCTCTTCCCTGCCCTTCAATTCTAAGGTCATTTTCTGTCTCAGAAGAGAATTCTCCTTCTTTAATACTAACTTATGGGTGGGGCTATATTCAAATTTATTCCCTCTTCTGAATTCTCCACCATACTTACACACCTTGAATTGAACTTGTTTTAGGTTCCATAAAAAATGCACAGCCCTAGGGAGATTGGTAATGCAGTTTTAAATGGAGGAAAAACGCATGGAAGAATGGTACAATGAAGGAGAATTGGATATCAAGAAAAAATACCTTTACTCTTATTTTGCAAATAGTGATACGTAGAGCCTTAAATTCATACTCACACCCAAGAAGAAATGAAGCTACAGAATGAGAAATACTTTGGATTATCTCACTAGTGCATGGGATTTAAAAAGTTAAACTCATAAAGGAGAGAAGGATGGTGGTTACCAGAGGTTGAAGCAGGAAGGTGGGCAGGGGCAGGGGACATGGATAAAGGAGGACAAAGACTCCATTCAATAGAAAGAATAAGCTTTGGTAATGTCGTGTACAGTATGGAGACTACAATAAGAAACTAATGTGGAGGATGTTTTTAAATTACTAAATGAGAATGTTTTTAACGCTCGATAGGATCTCAAAAATAGGGAGCCCCTTCATGTTATCCCTGCACAGGGGCCCTACTAATGTCCTCTGTATTGCTCCAATTTCAGAATATGTGCTGCCCAGTGTTTTCAAAGTTTTTCACCACACACAGAAAAGTCTATGAAGGCATGTATTTGTTAGTCTGACCTAATCATTGCACAATATACACATATATCAAATCATCATGTGGTATCCCATAATACACACAGTTACTATGTGTCAATTAATATAATTTTATAATTAATATAAAATTTAAGAAAAAAATGGAGAAATGCCTTGGGATAAGGTTACCTGGTTCTATCCTGTCTGCCATCAACTGATTCCGATCTTGAGTAATTCCTTTCATCTGTCTGTCTAGATCCATTTCTTTATCCGTAAAAGGTTGCCTGGTACTAGATAATCTCCTGAATGTTGCAAATTTAAGGTAAATGTTTGTGGTGGGAAAAGGGGAAACAGGAGTTGACAGTAAGGTGTGGGTATTGAGCCATTGAACAGCTGTGACATGTTCTACTTGTTTAACAGAGTGATAGAGGGGTCACAGTGTCTTTGGCACAAAACTACAAAATGGAACAAATTCACCCAGGGTCTTTTTCCTCACCTAAGAGCATGGCAAACTTTGGTGACTGATAAATGTCTGCAGGGAGAACAGTATTGGGAAGCAGAAGTTGCTGCTGGGGAAGCATCAGGGTTTCTCTGTAAGACTCACAATTCCAGCTTCACAATCCTTGTTTTAAACTATTCTGAACTCTCTATGCCAAAAATACAATAAATGCTTTATTGGGTAAAACTTATCCTGTTTGGCCTTCTTTTGTATTAGTGATTAAAACTTTAAATGTGAAAAATGTGCCCTGTATTTCTTTGGCTATAGTATCACCATCTGCATCACCCTGGACATGTCAGATTCATAGAGAGGCTAGTGTGTCTCTTGTACAGGTGTATGCATGTGCGCACACACACAGACACACAGACAGATAGACAGACAGACACACACACACACACACATTCTAGCTCAGCTTTCTAGTCAAACTAAACCCTTAACTATCACTGCCTTCAACTGTCTCTACATATGCTGGTTGTCTTGTTCCAGTTTAGAAGAACATTTAAGCCAAGACTTTATGGTCAACAATTGGCCTGACTACTTACTCAAACAAAAAGGTCTTTATCTAGGAAATCCCACCCAAATCCCATAAAAATCAGTTACTCATCTTTGGTCATTTGTTCGGGGAATGCCAAGTCTATGAGTATCCTCAGATCTGAGAAATATTATTTGTTTAAATTATTTTTCAAATCAGTCTCTGAATTCAAACTGAGCAAGTGGTTGATGTAAGACTAGAGGGAAAGGGGAATGGGGACTAAAGCAGAAAGCAAAGATCATTGCCCACAGGGTCCCTGAAGATCAGCAAGGAGGCAAGAAAATGAGAAAAAAAAAAACACAGAGTCATAAAAACTTAGACACGAAGACTATTCAGTGGCAGAAGCTTGTCCATCCATCTCTAGAAAGGTTCCCAAGGCACCTGCTCACACACTACCCATGTTCATCATGTCAAACCACCTGTGTGTCCCTCCCTGCCAGATCCTCCCCTCTTCCTCATGGGAGGTGTGATCCTGAGTTTCCCTTGACTTCTTCTGTCCCCAGAAGACTTTGACTCATCTGTGCATTCATTTCCTCTCTGGTGAAGCCTTGGCTGACTAATGAGGACTCATCGGTAACCTTTGCTCAAAGTCGCTGTAGCAATATCAGCATGGCTATCAATGCTGGCATTTCCACAGTATATTATGATCATTTGTTTACATGTTGCTGTTCCCCAAAACTCTATGCTCTCATTCTGTCTTCTTCCTGGGAATTCTCCCCTCTGGTGTCAAAAGGTCCCTGACAAAGTGAGGCTGACTCATAGGCATGTGATCTAGCCAAGATGTCACGTTTGCCTGTCTGCCTTACGCAGACTCCTCCATCTACATGGATGGTTCACTTGCAGTTTTCTGAACAAGATCCTGTGTAAGTATTTCTTGGTCATTTATTTTCTGTCTCCCTGACACCTGCTGTTATGGAGCAGATAGCTACTGCTGAATAGAGTGTCTGGTCAATCAGTGGCACTAAACTCTATAATGCTTATTTTAAAAGTACTTACCTAGCATGAACTATCATCTTTCTTGTGAAAATTTGTATGAGCCCCTAAGCTCCCTACTTTGGTTAATGACATAATAGTGTTTGGAATAGTGTTTGTTTCAGTCCCTTGCCAATGACCTCCTTTGCTTAGAGATGCAACCCAGGAATTCTGCAGGAAACCCTCCCAGACCTCAGCATTCCAGGTAGAAAGAAACCGTTGCTCCTTCCTATGTCCACGAACCATGTGCATGACTGTGTGTATGTATCTGTCCCAGGATAGGCTGTGAACTTCTTGATGGGAGTGTGTTCATTGTACCTGTGTCTCTAGTACTGTTAGGTATGGTAGGTGTTCACTGCAAGTAAGTAAGTGAATAAATGAAATTGATCACTAATTTTGAGAACCTTGTTAGGATGATGTCCTATTCATTTTCTATACCTTTTGTCTAGTACAGTTTGTGTCAATATTACGGTCTTTAGAAAAGCATGCTGAGAAAATGTTGAATGTTAAGAATAGGAAGAGGTAAACTGAAAAAGGAATGTTTTCTGAAGAAGGTAAATGCCAACCTGGAGGCAAATGAAAATATGAGCATGGAGGGATGACCTACATCTTATTCAGAGGAACAGACAAGTCTTTTGGAGAACCAAAGGAATCAGGATATAGTTATCTAACCTACAAGCCCATGACACAATGTTCTTTACAGTTTTTTTCTGCTTTCCCATTGCACAAGGACAGATCCCAGGATCCTAATCAAGACTTGATCTGTAGGACTTCCATTTAAACATTGCATTTCACAATGGCAAATAAATATTTTGGCCAAATCAAGTGAGAACTTATCTTTGGAGAACAGAATATGTTTTCTAAAACCTATCTAGCCACACACACTTGCCTTATATCTGTTGATGTAGCTGTACAGAAGGTGTTTGCTTTGGCTAATTTATAATTAAATTTCCTCTAGAACTCCTTTTATTTTAAAAGTTTTTTGTTACAAACTTTCATTTATCATAAAGCAAATTAAAAGTCTGTAGATTGAAAACACCTAAATGTTGGGAGACATGTTGAAGGAGTTGATAAACTTACGAGGGTATCAAACATTATGATTATATGGGAAGAAATTTCCTAAATATAAAGCACATTTTATCAGTGAATAGAGATACATTTATATAAATACAAATTCGTTTAGAGAAGAATTGCACTGTTACTATTCCTTAGTTTATTCTTTGGTCATCAACTTATCCTACAATTATGAAACTATTGATGTGGGACTGGATTTGTGACATCTTTTGGCAATCTAAAGTGATGCACAGATTGAAATATCAGTTATCACTGAGTTTTAAACTTAGGTTTAGAGCCACATGGTTTCTTAGATCTGGTTCATTTCTCTACCATATGCATCAGTCTTCTCATGAAATTCTAAAGAAACAATATCTAAGCACTACTTTCCTTTCTCTCTCGTTTATCTGCCTGTCTACCTGTATGACTATCTGACTTTTGCTCTTACTTTCTCCCTCTCATTGCGTGAAATATTTCAGGTCTTTAGTGACTGAGAATTCAGTAATACTAATAGGTTTTTCCATACCCCAAAGAGAACTCTTTACCTTTTCCCCATCTCTACATCTGCTCCTTCTCAGTGGTTACCTACCCAGTAACTCTCTCTAAAATTCTTGGAATATGGTTGACTCAAATATTCTGTTGGTTCTTTCTCTAAAACATGCCCCAAATCTGTTCACCTCTGACTACCAACATGTTGGTGTGCACCACTATCCCTGTGGCCTGGATAGCTGCAGTGGCCTCCTGATGGTTCTCCCTGCCTCTCCCCTGCTCCCCCATGATCTGTCCTCAACATGGCAGCCAGCCCATTGGGTCAAAACCATTCAACCACTCATCGCTCAATACCCTTTAACCACTTTCCATCTCATTCAAAGAAAAAGCCAAAGCCCCTACAGTCGCCACAGTGCTGTGTAGGAGTTAGCCCCTGCCACTTTGGCTACTTCATCTCTCAGAACTCTCCCTTGTTTGTTGTGCTCCAGTTGTCCTGGCTTCCTCACAGCTTTGAACATGTCAGGAAGGCCTTCTTCCTCAGGGTCTTTGTGCAGGGCCTCTTTTCTTAACACTAGCACTCTTCACTCCAATATCCTCATGCACACTGCTGTTCTCCTTGGCCTGTTAAAGTGAGATCTACCTCCTCACCCTTCTTTTTGTTGCTATGTGAGACTTCTGGTTTCTGATTTGTTGTATAAGATGCATGGAAATCATCTGGTACCAGCCCTGGTATACAGAAGGTGATTTGAAATACTCAATAAAGGACAACTTGGGCAGTCCCTTTTCTCACTGAAACTACTGACACTAATCAGTCTAGCCAATCCTAAACCTGCCCATCCTGCCCCAGCTAACTCCCCCTCAAAAATACAATGAAGACTTGTGTCCACTTTTCCTCTTTTCTCTCCCTTTGTGTCTATGAATCCTAGTGTTTGGCCTCATTTCTAGGAATCTGTATAAAACTTCTTTTATGATGGTCATTTTCATGTCTGAATTTCTTTAACCATATTCAATACAAATAAACCTCAGGGACATTTTGAAATAATTGTCATAGGGCAGTTTGACACCAGGTGGAGACAATATGTCTTCAGAGTACTCTTTACTTGCTGGCTGTGTCCAAAGACCATGGCTGCTCCCTGGAAAATCTCACTTGTTGTTAGCATACTTGGTGGTTGATGACTATTGCACTGTGCTGTCTTTATCAGGTGCTGTCATGAGTTCTCAAACCAAGATTGAGAAGTCCTCCCTGGGATGCTGCAAGGGCTAGAGTAGAAGGAATCTGGGAAAAAGTGCCTGGGAACTCAGCTTAGTTCTTCACATTGATAGAGATCCAAGAGTCCAGAACAGAACACCTAAGTACTCTGACTATATCACCTTCTCAAAAAGGTCCCCCCCAAAGACAGGAGGAATGACTACCCTCCTAGTTCCATGGGGCAAGTTTAACTCACTGACCCATCAACAAATCATAGCACTAAAGGCAGTGTGGTCAACTACATTATTTAACTGAACATGTCTGGTGTCCAGTATGTCGCATTCTGCTGAGCCACTTGATAGCCATTCTCCCTTCTCCTTCTGATCTTTGCTCAGTCAAATTTCTGCCATTCCACAGAGGAGTGAGATTGCTGTGCCTGATTACTAGCTCGAGTGTCTAGGCTATTCATGGACCAGTGTGACGGTCACCGTGAGATGGTGACACCCACAAACACTGTTGTTTATGTTGTAATCTTCTCAGCTGTTGTCCCCTTGCTACTGTCCCAATTTGTCTCCGAAGGAAGCAGTGGAATGTAGGTGTCCTATCCTTGTACAATAGTGACTCAATCTTTAATAAAAGGGAGTAAAGGAAAGGAACAACTGGTTCCATCTCTGTACAAATTCAGTTGGTTTTAAAAAGTTCCATCTGCTAACATGGGCTCACACTTAACTCAAAAGATGAAGCTGGTGTCCCCATTGCTGTCTTGGATGCAGACTGCAGCCATCTGAGACTCAAGAGGTACCCCGAGAGGGAGGCTGCTGCCCATAGCGCAGGTCACTCAAGACCATTAGCAGTTTATCAAGTAAATACCAAAGGAAAATAAATGGTTGGAGGCAGACAAGAGGCTTTGAAAAAGAAAAAGAAAATATTTATATGCAGCTAAACATACGAGCCATTCCCCCAAAAAAATTGTTTAAGAAAAACAATAAGGGCAAAGGATTAGATTGGAGAACTTGGAAACAAAAAAAGGTTGCCTGCAAAGCAAGCCATTGGCCTCCTTCACTTTTCCTGTAATGACCTAGTTGGCTTACCCTGTGAGTTATCACCCAGAAACAGAAGCTTAAAACATCCCTGTTTAATGTGGCTAAAAGCCTAAAGTAGAAAAAAAAGGGGGGAATAGTAGTGGAAAGAAAAAGGAAAAGAGAGAAAAGAAAAGGCACATGAACAAATTATATATATGTATATATAAACAAATTTATTACTGATACTATAAGTAATGTGTTAATATCTTAATATAAACATAACATTAAATTAAAACAAACAATTTGACTCCAGTGAAAATCCAAAATTTATATTCTAACATTTTTATTTTTATTAAATTATATATATATATATCACACATAGCAGCATTTATATACTAAAAGAATTTACATGCAGATAAAAATTTACATACAGACGAAAGAATTTACATACAGACAAAAGAATTTGTATACAGATAAAAAGGGAATGTCTACATTGGTTATACAAAGTCGATTCTGAAATAACTTTGACTTTTCTTAAAATGTGTCAATTGACAAAGCTTCATAGACTTCCTAAATACCGAGGGTCCAATTATAGTTATATCAGGTGTTCCCATTATAATAAGTGCCCTTCTCATTATAATGATTCAAAGCAATATAAAATAGAAGAAAAATAAGTATGCTTTGCTTTAACTATAGCCTTACATAAATTTTTGTCATAATACCCATTGACTAAAATATCCCATATTTAACATAGATACTCTAACGCAATGAAAAATAAATTTGGCACACTTACAAATTATCTTAATAAAATGAGACTCTGTAGACCCCCCAATTTAAATAGTTAATATAGCCAGTGTAAGTTAAAATAGACTTCAAGGGTCAAAACTTATATAAAACCTAATTAATAAATGAATAATTATCACCACTGCTTCTCCAAAGCCTAATTTTGCCTATTCCTAAATCTGAAAAAAAGAAACTGAACCTCATGGTGTGTTACTGCCATTTCAAGGTTGTGCCCTCATCACTTAAGGTCCCCAGACTCTATCAATATCATTAACATGACTATCTCTAACTAATTAACCAGTGACTGTGTTGCTATTACAGATTTGGTTGGTATGTTCTAGTCACTGCGTATTTCAGCAGCCTTCAGCCTTAGAGCTTCTTTATTTCTGAAGGGATACTCTGCACCCCTTCCAAGCTACCCACAGCCACCTTGACAGCTTTGTCCCTCACACAGTTTTTGCAGATTAAACATAAAACACAAAACTAAGATGGTAATAGATGCATAGCTGACCTTGGATTTGCCAACGCCTCTTCAGAAACACCAAAGGTATGATCCATGAAAGAAATAATGTTAGAGTTCATTAAAATATAAAACGTCTGCTTCACAAAAGCCAGTGTCAAGAGAATGAGAAAACAAGCCACAGACTGGGAAAAAAAAATGCATGTCTGATAAGGAACAATTATTCAAACTATACAAAAACAAAAAATAACCTCTTAAAACTCAACAAGGAGGAAATGAATAATCCTATCAAAATTAAGAAAAAAAGAACTGAATGGACATATAACCAAAGATTTACAAATGACAAAAAATCTTATGAAAAACAAGTTTTGCTTATCCATTATAAGAAAAATGAATATTAAAACAGCAATGAGATACCCCTGCACACCTATTACAAAGGTTAAATTCTAAAACACTGACCAACACCAAATGCCGATAAGGATTTGGAGCTACAAGAACCGTCATTCATTGCAAAACCTCACAATCATTCTGGAAGACAGTTTGGCAGTTTCTTACAAAATTAAACATACCATCATGCTCCTTAGTGTTTACCCAAAGGAGTTGAAAAATTATATCCACAAAATACCTGCACATAGATGCTGATTGCTGATTTATTTATAACTGACAAAACTTGAGAACAACTAAGATGTCCTTCAGTAAACGATCGGATGACCAAACTATAGGACCTCCCAACAGTAGAATGAATGAACTCCCACACCATGAAAAGAGAGAGAATCTTTAAATACATAATACAAAGGGAATGATACCAGTCTGAAATGGTTGCATTCTGTATGATTCCAACCACGTGTTGTTCTGGAAAAGGCAAAGCTGTGAAACAGCAAACAGGTCAGTGGTTGCCAAGGATTAAAGGGCCAGGAGGGATGAATAGGAGAACCAGAGAGTCTGTTTAGGGAAAATTCTTATGTGTGATAATGTACAGAAGGATCTACTTCATTATACATTTATTAAAACACATAGAAGGTATAACACCAATAATAAACTAATGTAAACTATGAATTTTAGATATTAATGATGTATTAATGTAGTTTCATTGATTTTAACAAATGTACCGTTGGAGAGCAAGATTTTGGTAGTAGGAAGGTTGTAGGGGTGAGAGGCATTATGGGAACTCTGTACTTTCTGCTCAATTTTGCTAAAACTACTCTAAAATACAGTCTAATTAAAAGAAACTATTACCTATACTAACAACCCTTGTTCTTCCAATTCTCTTTCCTTTTCTATTTTAAATGTCTCCATGGTTTTCATTATCTTGTCACAAACTAACAATGATTATTGATAATGTCACCTCTCGTTAGATTGTAATCCCCATGAGAACTGTGATCTTGTGCTGGCTTATAAAATGATGTATCCCACAGTGAAGAGAACAGTAATGCCAACAAGCACTTAGCAAGTATTTAATAAATATGTGTGGAATTAATTAATTGTATATGGAAATAGTGCTATTTACACCTATATGTGTTAGGGTTCCCCAGAGAAACAGAACCAATGGACTATGTATATCGAGAATTTTAAGAATTTGGCTCATATAATATAAAGAATGTAAGTCCAACATCAACAGGGTAGGTGAGCAACCTGGAGACCCAGGGATAAAACCCAAAGTCCATCTGCTCTTCCTCAGGTGAGGTCAGGCTTCTGGTTCTATTCAGGTCTTCATTTGATTAGATGAGGCCAACTCACATTATGGAGTGCAATCTACTTTACTCAAAATCCACCAATTTAAATGTTAATTGCATCCAAAACCACTTTCACAGAGTACCAGCTTTACCACCTTTATGAGCACCTTGATCCAGACAAGGTGGCACATAAAATTAACCCTCACACTATTCACGATTCATTTGGCAAACATTTATTTAATGCCTATGGCTCTTAGGCACTGAGCATAATCTCACTAAAATTATGATTTATTTTATTAATTTTGTCCTCCTAAGTTATGTCAAATATGTTTAATCTTTTGTTCTATTTTATGGTCTTTAGATCTTTGAAAATTGAGGATTATATGACCTCAATATTTTTTCTGTTCTTTAAAAAGGAGCAGTTCATGAACACTATGGTTTCCAGAATAAGTGCATTCCAGGCTGTATAATAAAGTGGCAACAATGTGTACATGAACTTTTTATGGAATTCCCAGAATGGATCACTTATTCTATCATGGTGCATCATTGTAGAATAGAACAGGATAATCAGTAGTTATTTTAAAGGGTAAAAGAAAGATATCTCCAAAGCTCAGCATTGGGGGAAAAAAAAATGTATTCAATGAGATCATATGTTTAAAAGACATATAAAAAAGATTATTCATAAGAAACAATAACTATTAATTAAAACTGATTTCAACATAATTAAAAAAAATGTGTCAACCAGTTCATGTCAACTGGAATATTGAAAAAAGACACATCAAAGACAAATCTGTGACAATGTCTGTCCAGCACTATATAAAGGAAAAAGGCCCTGACCTTTAGGCTTGACTTCCCCAAGCCCTATAGCAAATATACCCTAAGTCATAGTCATATTGGGATAACATGCACAGTGATCAGCAGTGTTGGAAATAGAGCCAACCTTCCTTAGTGAAATATGAATCCAGCAGTAATTACTTTAGCAGAATGATGTGTCAGATGATTAACCCATTTACAACTCAATTTTCCTATATGAAAAATGGCATTGGTCAAAATATTTACCATATAGAATCATTGCTGGGATTAAGCAATTTGCACAGTATCCAACATTGAGTAATTTATCAATAAATGTTAGTTTAAACTGAACTTTTTGTTATTAAAACTATGCATTTAATGTCCTGGCATATTCTTTTTGCATGGGATATTCCCATGTCACTAGGTAACCTTAAAATGAGGATCAGGATGTAAGAATGGTATTTTTATGGGTTTTAGTAACCAGGTGAGTATCTATCAAATAGAAAATACTGGACAAAGTAATTTTTAAATTTATTAAAAATGAATTTTGATTTGTCTTCCCAACCAAATCTGCTTATATACAATACATTAGTTTTCTGATTACACATCTGTCTTATAATCTTGATTTTAATAACAAAAAAATAATTTATAGACATTTTAAGGAACTGAGAAAGGAGAAAGCACATAATTATAAAAAGTTACAGAGAATAAAAATAGTTAATTGAGAGTAACTAATCAAGTCCTATCTAGGGTCAAGAAAGACTGAACACCATAGGAGAGTTATGTTTTTAGATCCTGTCTTTATCTTCTTTTAATGAAGTACAAATATTCATAGTATTTTTTGGGAGATTGTATCTGACCTCAGATTGGTCCTACTATTATTCTAAGAAATTTATAAATTATCTTTTTATTGAGAATTTCATTACTTAACTCCTGTGCTTGAGAAGACTTTACTATAATCGTCACTGAATTTTATGGAATAGAAAAGAATAAGCAGGGACTGTGGAAGCAGAAAAATCTTTGTGCTGGAATTAGGAGAAATAAATTCTAATCTAGACTGTGCTGAGTCATATCCAAGAGTGGACGCCATTCCCACGCCTATAAAACAATGGAATTTGAACTTCAGTAAAGCTATTTGAGGTCTCCACTTCCTAGGATTCTACTACTCCATTTAGGAATAATTTTAAGAAAGACATGACATTTGAACTTTAAGGACTTTCATTAGTTCAACAATGGCTAGATGTATGATTGTTGAAACAAACCATCAGGATTTTGGTGGCTTAAAACAATATAGGTAGTCCTGTTGTAGTTCTGGAGACCAGGAGTCAAGATCAGTTTTGCCAGTTTTGAAATCTAGGTGTTGGCAGGGCTCACTCCTCATGGAAGGTCTGCAGAAGAATCTATCAGCCTCTTTACCTTTTCTAACTTGTAAGAGCTCTCCACATTCCTTGGCAGGCACGTCTCTCCAACCTCTTGCTTCCATCATTATATTCTGATTTCTGGGGTCAAATCTCTGCTGCCCTCTTATAAGGACATTTGTGATTACATTCAGGACCCAGGCTCATCCAGAATAAACTCTCCATCTCAAGATCTTTAACCTAATTGCATTCACAAAATTCCTTTCACCATATAAAGGAATATTCACGGTTCCCAAGGACTGTAACATAGATCTCTTCAGGGAACAATATTCAGTGTTCCATCAGGAACCATCCCAGGAATCCAAAACACAAAGTTATAAAGGTATCAGTGGAAGAAAAGAAAGGCAAGAGATCAATGGGATTATCAATTAGAGATTATGAAAGATTCCAAAGGTTAGTAGAATTTTAAACTGGCACATCAGGGGAAAATTACATCTGATAAAATCTAGGGCTGGGTGGGATATGAGAATATGAAAAATAGACTTTCTCTTCAGATTATTTTGAGAGTGTTTGTGACATCTTTGGGGAGTATTATTTGGCAGTACCTATCAAAAATGCATCATAGTATTTGGTCAAATAGCTCCACTCTTTTAAACAGTCTTACCAGTAAAAACATGACTGCCTTTATAATTAAAAGTGTTCACTCTACTTTTATTAATAATAGCAAAACAAGGATTCTGGAAGACCCACTGATGGAAGGCTAGTTCAACACATTCTAGTATAGACACACAAAGTACTCACCAGCATTTAAAATAAATGATGCAATGAAAATATTTACAAAATACATTATTATATGACAAACTAAGATGCAGGGAGGTGATCCATTTCAAGCAATAACTATAATAAATTATTTATAAATTGAAACTGGCACTTTCTCTGGAAATACTTATAAGAAATGATCAATAGCAACTTCCTTTGAGAAGTTTGAGACTCTAGGGGGAAGGAAGACTGTTTTTAGAAAGTTTTTTTTCACTGCTGTGACAGAATGACCTGACAAGAACAATTTTAGAGGAGGAAAAGTTTATTTGATGCTCACAGTTTTAGAGGTCTCAGTCCGTAGATGGACAGTTCCATTGCTGCAGGCCGGAAAGAGGCAGAACATCATGACAAAGGAGTGTGCAGGAGGAAAAGAGCTCTGGACATGACAATCCGGAAGCAGAACAGGAGTTCTGATTGTCAGGGACAAAATGCACACCCCAAAGGAAAGCCCTCAACAACCCATGTCCTCCAGCCTCACCCTACCTTCCTATAGTTACCCTCTAGTTAATCCCTATTAGAGGATTAATGCATGGATTAAGGCTCTCATAACCCAATCACTTCACCTCTAAATTTCTTGCATTGCCTCAGACATGAAATTTTGGAGAACACTTCATATCTAAACCATAATAATTGTTTCCCTTATGCCATATTTGTTTCCTTTATGCTTTATATTTTTCCTGTTCTGTTCAAACCTTCTTGCCATGTACATATATACTATACTAGGTAAAAGTGCAGCCTTGGATACCAGTTTGTCAGAGTTTGAATTGTGGTACACTAAAATTCCAATTAAAAATTGGAATAAATTTTCTTGGGTTTAGATAGGAAAAGGAACTGTTATAGGTATTTGTTCAGAAGAAGCTCATAGCACAAAACATAGATGACAGTTTTCTGTAAAACACTTTCAGGAATCATTTAATGTTTTATGTTAAGGAAAATGCCCTCCAAAGAACCTAGGTAAGTGGAAAGGGAGATTGGTGTTCAACAGGCCAGAGGAGGGCTGTTGTCAAACGCAGTGCAAGATAATGCAAGTCTTGATTCAGGTGGTAGAAAGCAGGGTAGAATAAACCTGGACAGAAACAAGGACTGGAAATTAGTTGAATAGGGTGATGAAAGAAAAGGCATTTCCATTTCCAGGGTGAGGATCTGTTAGAAAGGTGGTATTACTAACACAGGCATTTTGATGACACATTGGAAGGAAGAGTAGGAAACTCAGGGATGGGATTATGATGAGCTTGCACTGAATGTTATTATTGGGAGGTTATGTAATTAGAGATAAGTTGCTAAAACACAAAAATTATGTGAATCAAATAAAATGTAAGAACGAAAAGAGGGTTTCACTATAGAACACAACATCGTTTGTAAAATCTTGGAGCTAATTACATTTGACCTGATCCTTTGAGGATCTCACGTGAAGATACTGGGTGGAACAACCCTGTTGTACAATCAGTCACAACATGACATCCAAGTCAATTGACTGCCTTCAGTCTTGATTCCCTCATTCCTAAGATGGGGTGACAAAGCTATCATTTAAAAGTACAACTATATTAACAAGTTAAATTTGTGAAATTCTTAGATGGGGCCATAATCAGAAAGTTTTAATGGGCTGAGGATGGGGCAGGTGGAGATGTGTGTTCTTACTTCCTTCTGACGTAGACTCTTCAACTAATTATCTAAATAATCCAGACAAATTTACTATGTATTTGATTTTGACCGTTGCTATGACTAGGGAAGCAGAGTTTTGACTAATCAAGCATTGTTGTCCTCAGTAACAAAGTTCAGGGAAGAGCAGACCCACTGCTGGCTGCTCCTTTCCTTGGCAGATGTCATAACGCAGGGTGGTTCTATTACCTAATTTGAACCCAAGCCATCAGCTTCCTGGAAAGTAAGTGTCCACATGTGAAATCAGTGTTGTTTTCATCTAAGGGCCTTCTGTTGAGGTCTAATGGTTAAGCGTATTCATGTTTTATACAATTAGTCAGATGTTTGGGCTGCTTGAAGGTGGTGATGGCCTTCTGATCCTTGTCAAGGGAATTTGGCAGTTTGATCTCTGCCCAAAGCTATCGGGAAAGGAACTTAGCAAAACTTGAAGAAACTTAAAGACAGGGGAATGGCAGGGGGAGTAGGGGGTGGGCTTTTTTTCCTCTAAAAATAGATTAAACACTATCTTTTCCAGTCCTTACTAAAATTTCCCACCTATAAAATTCCAAAACCCAGACAATCAGACATCAACATGTGAGAAACACAGAACATAAATCTCTACTTTTTGACAAAAAAAAAAAAAAAAAAAAAAAAAGACTCAATCAATTCATGCTACATGCCCTTCAAATATGACAGAGTCCAATAAAGCAATCCCAAGTCATGTGCATGTGCACACATACCTACACAGGTATTTAAGTGTATAAGTGTAAAAGTATGAAAATTTTCAAATTCTTCCTGTATCTTCTATCTCTAGTTCCATTTTGTCTGAATTTCCTATTGGGTCTCTGAAGTTCACCCAAATAGCAGTGTCTCTGGACTTCCAAACAGGTATACAGAAACAATAATAGTGAAAGGTGGCAAATTCCTCTGCCTGTGGGAATAAACAAAGAAAATGTGAAAGTCTAAATCATATTGATTGTGAACTTAAGAACAGAAATGACCAGTCATCAGCCAGCCAGGGAAGCCTAGGAAGGAGAACAAGCTTTACATTAGAAGGTATGAGACTTGGGTATCAGGCTGGGATCTGCCACTGTGTGATGCTGCCTTTGTCTTTCAATCTTACTAGGCCTTAGTCTGCTCACGTGTAAAATAGGACTTGTAATGTTGCATGATGCTCTGAGGTTCCTGTCTCCTCCCCTCTACCTCATACCATTCAATCCCTACTGATGTTTGATATTTTCTAATGTTTATCCAAAAGTATTCTGTAACAGCTAACAGAATGGAGGCAAATCTTCTTGTCTCTACTGTAGATGGGGTAGATAAAGGATTATTATAATGAGGTAATGAATGATCAAAGACAAAAGAATTTTATGTTCGAATCAGATAGTGGTAAATGCAAATTCATACAAGTTCACCATTTAAAAATCACATTTTCATCTGCTTCCACCATAAGTTAGTGTAGAAGCGCTGCACCTGTCCCCACTTCCTGACGTGAGTGCACCCATTTTTCACAGCCACATGACAAGGAAATCCAGGATAAAAGAAAGAATTAGGGAAAACAGACACAGGTTTCATAGTACAATCAATGGCAATCACCTTGGCTTCCTCTAGTTCCTCCTCATTTGGGGAATGGAGGCAATGGTGAGAGGAAAGAAGTATGATCATGAAAGATGATTCCTTCTCTCCCTCTCATCCTTATTAGTGCCTCATGGAAAATTTATTAGTTCTTTTCTTATAGGAAAGAGAAGTAGGGGTATGAATGTGAAAATATACCCTGTACTTTGACATTTCTAAATAGGTGAAATTTTACATGATATTAATTCTGTTAAATTGGACACACATTAATAGTTATTGAATGTGATTAATCATTCTATGCTACCATTATGTTATATTTTCCAAATTAATATTTGGACTTTAATAAATTAAATTCAAATTGTCAATTCACATTAATGAAGAGAAACCATATGAGCATAGGAAGGTGTAGGGAGAGTTTTCTATTCCAAAACTTGTTATTAAAAAAAAGTTTATAGTACTTGTTAAAATACATTGAAACCAAACATGGTGGGGCTCACCTTTAATCCCAAGGATTTGGGGGACTGCCGCAAGAGGAGTTCAAGTTTGAGGCCAGTCTCAGCAACTTAGTGAGGATCTTTCTCAAAACAAAAAATAAAAAAAGGGTTGGGGATGTAGCTCAGTATTAAAGGGCCTCTGGGTTCAGTCCTCAGGACTATAAAAAGAGAAAGAGAGAAAGAGAGACTTTTAAAAGTGATTTATATGCATCTCACTTAACCTGCACATTAGTGTGTGTGGTAGATTCCCTATTTGACCAACAGAGACACAAGCCCTTCAGGCAATAAGTTGACAGGGTTTTAGTAAAAAGAGCACTGGAGAGGACATTATTGACTAGGAACAGGGACAATGATATTTTTTGGAATACCAAAACATACAAATCTTTGCTCATAGAAAAGGCATGGACCATCTCCCTTTAATAACCAGGGAACTCTATTAAACAGCATGTTTCTCATTTACTTGGATCCAGGTTGCTCAACCTCAGTGTAATTGGCATTTGGGACCAGATAATTCCTTGTCATGTGGGGTATGTCCTGTGCATGGTAGGATATTTAGGAGCAGCCCTTGCCTGTACCAGTTGATGCCAGTGGCAAAACCTCCCCCAAGATGTGACAGCCCAACATGTCTCCAGACATTTCTCCCTGGGGGCAAAATCCTCTCTTTGAAGAACCATTGCTAAAATATAATCCAAGCATTTGTTTTGCTTCTAAACCTCATTTGATGCAGGAAATACTGAAATAGATAGCTAAGTGAAATGGTATTAATTTTATATGCATTTCATAGACACTTCTAACTTTTTATGATACTTAAATGAGTACCTAGTATGAAGTCTACAGGAAGAGTATTTTAAATCCCATTTTATCATCAAAGGACATTAAAATACAAGTAATTGAAAGGCAGCATCAAGTGTCTCAGAAAGAACTCAAAACACAGACGAGGATCTGATTTTTACCTGCAAACTCATTAGCAGATATTAAAAAATGTTGAATTTCTCAATCTGTGTTCCTTATCTATCGAATGAGAGTAAAATCTCAGTTCTTTCCTCACACAAGGGGCTTGGATGGATCAATTTGGAAGATGCACCTGAAAGTACAAAGCATTGCCAACTGTTATTATTTTTGATTTGACTATGGTCACCCAGAAAAGTCAAGTTGGACCTGACAATGAAATATCACTACTGATATTCTTTTTCCTTAGTCAAAGTGTGACCAATATGTGGGCCCCACTCCCACAACATCTGACTGTGCAGATATCGCTAATTAATCACAGATCTCCTCCTTCATGTGACCTCAGAAGTTCTTCCCAGCAAACACTCCAGACAGCTACAAACTAAAGGTCAGATATCAATCTTGGGACCAAATCTGTCATCTCTCCCATTGTTGGAAAATGCTGCCACTTGACTCTGACTACATCAAGAGCTGGTCACTTTATATCAAACTTTTTGATTAAGAGATTAATAGATGGGTTTTTTCAGATACCAATAGTAGGCAAGTCAGGTATAATTGACAGTCCAACATTTATATTGGTCCTTTCAGGTTTATAAACTGTACTGGGTAGGAAATCTCAGTGGTTCTACCATTAGCACACTGGTTGTCAATTTTCAGTGGTCACCTGGAGAAAGATTTCTGGGAACACCCTCAGAATCTCTGGTTCATTGGGTCTTCTCTGGAGTTGAAGACTCTGCATTTCTAACATATGCCCCAGCGATGGTAATACTGCTGAGTCCAGAGACCACACTATGAGAATCACTAGTAAAATGATAACTGGCCTTAGAGTGAGAAGGCCAGAATTTGAGAAATCATTCTATTTGGATTTTTATAATTTCTTCATTCTCTGGAAGACTGCTAAGCCTTTCTAGCCTTGAGCTGAGTTCCTTGAACAGTGTTTATTGCTTACCTTATAGAGTCTTTTGAAGAATAATTACATAAAGGATGTGGAAAAAACTTTGGCATTGTAACCACTACATGGGAAAAATGCTATTAGTGCATCTATTGCTATATGGGAAAGGTGTCATTTTGGACTGAAAGTTTATTATCTGCATATGGACCCACCTTCTCCTCAAGTGGCCAAATGACTTTCTCTCCTTTCCACAGCCATGGACAACAAAAGCAAAGAGATACAGGAGGGATGTCAGGCCTCTGTGCAATGTTTCCACACCCTTCTGAAGCTTGACCAGATTCTTCATGAAGCTAAGATTTTCAGAATGTTCTGGGTGTTTCCCCCAAGGCACTGTTCCCCTTTGCTGGTCTTCAGGGACTAGAGGGAATCTGTCAATCAGATGAGCTAGGGTGGAGCCATCAGCCATTGGCAGATGCTCCTGAGTTTTGCCTGTGACTCATGACAACAACTTGCCAGGGGGGATGGGAAGGGAATATTCTGGAAAACACCCTCAATAAAACAAAAACATTCTGGGAAAGAGAAAAAGAAGTGAGAATAAAGCCACAATAAAGCCAAAGTCTTGTTAGGATCTTGATTAGTCCTACCTCAACATTTTCATTAGTAGTAGAATGAACCCAGAGTAGTTCTAATTTCTGCCTCTACCTCTTGTTGGCTGTATGCCATTGAAATATCACTTCCCATCTATGTTAATTTAAAAACTCCGTGGAGGCAGAGATCATCTACCTCTGACTTTTTCAAAGTTATCTTCTCAGTGATGCACATGAGCTAGGTACTCAATAAATATTTACCCAATGAATAAATAAGTAACCTAGCAAACCCCTTCTTAGTCTCAGTTCCCTCATTTTGTTAAATAAAATTAAGAATGCATACCTCTCAGTGCCATTATAAATAGTCTCATGAGCCTTGGCCAGAAATGATAGGCCATTAATAAATAGTAGACTGAAATTAATTGGAGGTAATATACCAGAAGATATTTTTTTCCTAATTAAATGATCTATTCATTTAACTTGTGTTTTTTTTTTTTTTTTCTAATTTTAGGTCTTTTGTGTTTATGTTTCGATTATTTTTAATAGTCCTATAGGGGAACAAATAACCTAACAACAATTTAAACTTATGCTAGAGTAGTCCCTATTATATTAAGTTAGTCAACTTCACTTTACTATAACAAAATACCTGAGATAATTTATTTATAAAGAGAAGTTATTCATTCTTGCTTTTTTGGAAGTTCTAGTTTAAGAGCAGGTGTATCCATTGCTTTGGGTCTCTGGTAGACATGCCAGATGGTAAGAGCAGGGAGCATGTGGTGGATCAAACTGCTCACCTAATGGTCAGGAAGCAAGAGAGAGAGAGAGAAAGGGACCAGGGTCCCACATCCCATTTGTCATGTCCTGTCTGACCTAAGAACTGCACATAAGTCCCCACTTTCTAAATTTCTACAGCATCTCTCAGTAGTACCACCCTTTAACACATAGAGCTTTGAAAAATATACAATATTAGCATCAATGAACAGAAACTAGATTATTCCCTGGTCATATGTACCTTAATTTTAAACTTATAATAATTCTTTTAATTTTTGGTTAACTACATAGTTGCTAGAGTCTCTTTCCCACCCTCCCAGGCCACCCCCACACACTAGATAGGGTCAAGAAGGAGGAACAGAATGAAGAGCATCCCAGGGCTCTGAAAAATAAAGTAAAATTAGCAAGCCTTTGGGAAATCACATCTCCTAAATGAACCCATAAAATGTGGAGCTATAGCTCTTGATCTCACCACTCTCTCTGAAGTGTCTAGAGGATCATGAATCATGAAAAAAGATTCTGTCCTTGAAGTGGCTAAGAAGATTCTTCTAATTGCAGGGCTTACCTAGGAACCTTGCGCTTCTTTTTCACACAGAAGATGGAGAGGAGCTGCAGCATTCTCTCATAAACCAGACCCATTTGTTCCTTATGCATTTACTTAGCTCTTCTTACATATTAATTCATCTACCTTTAGTTACTGGGAATAGTTCTGAATCTGATCTGTTCTTCAGCATCTCTTGCAAAGCTGATCAGTCACCAGGAAAGCCCAGCTCTGGTTGTTTAGCGGCTTTTGGGGTCATATCTCAGATTTTTCCAGGAACAAATTCAGTAAGATAGGATGTAATACTTATTTCCCCTCTTTTTCTGGTCTCTTTTAAATGTATTCTGTTGCCTTTGTTTCCAAGTAAAGGTATCATCATCTTCTCCTGAAGTCCCCAAAGTGCCAAAGCATATGCTGTCTTGCTTTCAGTAACTGGTCCCTTTTTCACACAGATACCAAGCATTATGGTTTCAATATGAGGCTCAGGTGCAAAACAGTGCAGGGAAGTTCAGAGGTGAAATGATTAGATTATGAGAACTGTGACTTAATCAGTGGGTTAATCCATTTGATAGATGAATTCTTTTGACGGATTAATAATTTGAATGAGTTAGCTGCATGGTAACTGTAGCTAGGTGGGGCCTGGCTGGAGGAAGTAGGTCACTGGGGATATGCCCATGGAGATTAGATCTTGTTCCCGTGAATCCTTCCTCTTGCTCTCTTCACAGTGCCATAAGCTGAACAGCCTTCCTCTGCCATGCCCTTCTTCCATGATGTGCTGCTCCACCTGGACCTCAGACCTCAGAACACTGAATTCAGCAGACTTCAAACTGAATACCAGAAACTGTGAATGCAAAATAATCTTTCTCCCCTAAGTTGTTTTGGTCAGGAATTTTTGGCCCAGTGATGAAAAGCTGACTAATATGCCAAGGCATCAGACACTGACTTTCAAAGTTCTTTATAAAATGTACATTTTGAATTATTCCTTCCAGCACTCTTTTCTCCCAAAAAGAAAAAAAAAAAAAAAAAAAAAAAAGAATTGGCATGACTCTGTAGGAACTGAAGTGGGACAACCAAAAGCACACACACTCAGAGACATTTTTCCTTTAAAACCTGATTTCCCAGAGGCTACACCATAAGAAAATCTGAAGCTGTGGCTGGAGCAGCCTGTTCCATCCCAAATGGCACCTGCTCTCAGCCTTCGGGCCCTGTCTTCTCCAGGGCTGCCAGCCCACCTCTGCTTGTCAGCCACGTGTACTTACAGAGCCCCCTCCTCCATGGACAGCCTACGTGTCCCATTTTCCAGCCTGCATGATCACTTCTGTAGACCTTAGTGATCATCCCTCTGAGTGCAAGGGATTTTGGTCTAGTTCCCAAACTAAACTTAAAGACTGCCTTAATATCAGTTAAAAATCAGTTAAACCATATCAAACTCTGCTGGAAGTGGTAGGAAAGGTTCACAGTGTGCTTACTACCTCCATGCCCTGTGGGCCTTGCTCAACTCAGTTTCCCATATAGCAACCTTAGAGGTCAGCACCATTAATATTCTCGTTTTTCAGATGAGAAAACCAAGGAGCAGGGAGGTCCAGTAACCCCCCATACAATTAGCAAGTGACCATGCCGGAATCTGAGCCCAGATCTACATTCCTCACTCTACTAATTCACCCTGCTTCTTACTATCATGTCTGTCATATTGACATAGTAAATCGTAAAGGGTAAAGCAATTTGTAAGCACTGTCTCAAAGAATCATTATAGCACCTCTATAATTACTTCTGTTATACCCATTTTAACTAGAAAAGGCAAAGGTTTCAAAAGTAAAGTCCTATGATTATTTAGAGTAGAAGTAAGACTAAAATTAAGTGTGGCTGATACCAAAGCTCACGTCCTTAATCCCTGCTCTGTTCTATGTCTCTCCATAAATATTTTCCTCTTTAACCCTTACAGTGACTTTTTACAGCAGAGTTTCTCAAACTTAAGTAAGGTAAGGCTTTCTTAGACATATAAAAGAAAAAAATATTTTAAATCCCTAATGCTGATTTAAATTATTTTTATTATGCTATCTGAAGATATACACATATAAAATCAGATATGTATTTCTATATTTGCACATTTATCATGACTGCAAATACCAAAACTCATTTACAACTTAGTACAAATAAGGACAAAAGTCAAAAGCATTTCAGTGAATATGAATAATATCAAGGGCCAATGGAGGGCAAGGATTTCATGGACAAGCTTGCCCTGAAACAACACTTGCAATGCCACCAGAGTATTGATTGCAATGGGACAATTGTTTTGAGTGTGGCCCTCTTGACCCACATGTCCTGTGATAATCTGTTCCAAGCAGTCTCCCACCTTTCATCTTTATTCCAAAGGCTGAGAAACTACAGTCTACACATCATTTGGCCTTGACATGGCATAAAAACAATTTGCATAATACACCCATTTCTGTTCTCACATAATTAACCTATGGTAATGAAAAGAGTTTAATTTGAGGCTGATCTGTCTATCCCATACATGGCTAGTCCCTTAACAAACTCCTGCAGAAGATGAAGATAAATTTGATCCAGGAACAAATTTTACTTGAAAGTTACCTGATAGGGAAGTTCTCCTAATATCCCTGAGTCTTACACAGTTGGAACCAGCTAAATAACAAAATTAAATTAAATCAAAATGCTGTCTCAAAAGAGATCTGCTTATCATAAGAAATGTTCGACAAAGCACATTAATGCATTGGTGTGTATGCACACATGCACATACACATTCACACACACACATGCACACACACACACCACCACCACCTTTTCTGTTGTTTTTAAATGCCAGATTATGTTCAGTTTTAATATGTTTTAAATTATCAACTCTGGAAAAAGGGAAATGGATTTTTTTTTTTAAATGAGAAGCAGTTCCACATGTAATTGAGCCTTATGCCTGTTAGTTTCATTACTAGGAAAATCAGTGGCATTTAATGATTAATGTGTTATCTCAGATTTGGTTTCAAAATTGCATGTTCTGACTTCAACTTGAAGAGAGAAAGGGACCTAGAAAAGCATCAGGCAGAGGATGGCTATCGGAAGTCATTTTTTCTCTTTGCTGCGTGGGAAAGACTGCTAGAAAAGCAAGGACCTAATGTCCTGAAAGATGAACTCATCCACAGGAGAGATGGAGGCTCCTGGGTGAACAAAGACACAGGGCAACATCATTTTCAGGAGAAAGGAGTGTCATAAATAGTTTGGGAAGACTGAAAGCATTGTAGTGAAAAGGGTTAACTTTTCATGTAGGAAACTGAGGGAAACTGTACAATTCAAGGTCAAGAAGCATTCTGTTTCAAGACCGAAAACATTACTTATGTATATTTGGATCATTTATGTGTGTTAAAAAGTCATGGTCATTTTAATAAGAGCAATAAACATGTATTTGAATTTTCTGTGTTAATTGCTAAACATAGATTATTTTATCTGGTCTTTGAGATGTCAAAAACCACATGTATAGAGGAAAGAGGGGTGGGAGGGGTGGGGAGAAGGGAAAAATAACAGATTGAGACAAACTTCTTTACCCTATGTACATGTATGATTATATAAATGGTATGACTCTACTTCATGTACAACCAGTGAAATAAGTTCTACCCCATTTGTTTACAGTGAGTCAAAATAAATAAATAAATAAATAAATAAATAAACCACGTGAAGTGGGCACGATTAAAATCCCCATTTGTATTGGTGAGAAAAATTAGACATGAAGAGGTTAAAGAATTGACCCAAGGTTATGAAATTTTTGAATGACAGCACCAGAATCTGAGCCTGGGTCTCTATGATCTGTAAACCTGAGCTCTTAATCCTTACCACCTATTTTGTCTTCCATAATGCACTTTCCAGGTAATCAAATCCAAATAATATAACATACCCTGGCAATTACCTGTCAAATGTGCTTATATTATTTATGAGAAATCTGAGATCAAGAGATGGCAAATGAATTCTTTAGACTTATATAAGTAGAAAGAAAACCAGGTTTCAAATTCCCAACCCAGTATTCTAGTACATATATTATTTTTGAAAAATATAAAAACTATTTGTATTTCTGTGTTTTAGACCAAATTAGCTTCCACAATTCTGAAGATCCAGTAGATTCTTTCTAAATTTTAGTTTCATAAATAAAAAAATGAAGACTCAGAGATATTAAGCAATTTAGTAAGCTCGGAGAACAGACTTGGCAGCTTTAATGAAGAGTTGGTTGGTTCTTATTTGTTTCATTTTTATTTTTGTAATAATCAGGGTGGAATATAAAAATGGAATCATCCCTGCTTGTTCTTCAGTTAACAATGGCCAGCCAATATTCTTTTACGGTGCAGTGCTGACATTCTGGCAATTTCAGTATACTGACAAGTTTTGTTCATATTTTAATGACTTTCAAGAAGTTTCCAGCAGTTTTCCCTTTTACCCTAAGCAGGATGCTTCTCATTTTTAGTACCCGACAGTCTCTGAAGGAACCTGAGTTTATGTGTTTGTACTGACAGAGTACTTAAGAAAGAGGATGACCAGTTATCTGAATTTGCCCAAGACTCAGGACCAAGTTTCTCAGGTTATAGGGCTTTTGGTGTTCAAACCTACAAAAAGTCGGGCAATCTGTGATAGACCCGTAACCCCATTAGTTACCTATGAAATACTAACTAATTGAAAGTAAGGCCACAGAGATCTAGCTTTACAAGCACCATCCAAACATCATTCATTCGTTCAATCATACAGTTCTATATGCGTTTATTTTCTACTCTATGACAGATAATTTTGAAGCAAAAATGGTAGTGGAGAAGACAGAATCTGTCTTCAATGGTCACAGCCTAATACAGAAAGATAAGGTAAATCATAAATACTGTGACTTTAGGCAATCAGCAGAAGCCTCAACTAATGTGAATGTGTGTTTGCTCATAAGGGGATGGTCTGGCTTCCAACTGAGAGGTACTTTCAATAACTGAAATTCTCAGCAATCTGAATGTTCTGCTTAAAACATTGACAAGATCAGGATGGGATCAGGATATTCTGCTCCCATCAGGTTTAATTCTTCAGCTATCCTAGGGGAGTCTAAATTATAATAGAAAATCCCAACCTTTAAAAGGAAAGTCTTCCTTATGGGTAAATCAATAATTATGAAATAAATTATTAAACACAGTCTCTTTCACACGTGTATAAATGCCTTAATTGATTCTAAACTCTGGCCTTGGCCAACATGGCTTATTTTTTCAGATAAACATGTAGAGTATGTGTTTCTATGCAAACTCAAAATTACGTGTGGAAGACAAGGAGTTTATAGCCTCTAAGCTACTTAAAATATCCTTACTACTATTCCCTGAGCTGCCACCAAGGTCTTCATCAGCAATGATGAATTAGAAAACAAGTTATGCAAAAGTGTGATAAACCTATTTGCATAATGGACAGTGTACATTTTATAGTGGAGAAAAGAGCTAAAGATATGGTAGAATAATTTTGGAGAATAGTAAGGGGTTTGCTGTGCCTCAAACACCATTCTAAATAATGAATTTCTCCCTCCAAAGATCATGAAGTCCTAAGTTTTGGAATCTGAATATGTGTTATCTTATATGACTTTTTATATATGAGTAATAATCTTGAAACCAGAAGATTATCCTGAATTATCTAGGTGGGTCCCATGTAGTCACATGTGTCCTATAAGAGGAAGACTGGAGAATCAATGGGAATAGTAGGAGATGCGACAACAGAAGCAAGAGCTTAGAGTGTTGTTGTACAGTGGCCATGACCCACGAGTTGGAGGCAGACTAGAAGAACACAGGAGGCTGGATTCAGCCATGAAGACACTAAGGAGAGGACAGCCCTGTTGACACCTTGATTTTAGACTCCTCACCTCCAGAACTATAGGAGAATCAATCTACATTGTTTTAAGTCACTGAATTTATACGTTCTTAGAGCAACAATGGGAAACTAAGAACCATCCTATGTAGCAAGTGTCTGATATTTGAGTACTTGGTGAGCTCTGTTAGGAAATTTCAGTGCTTCCTCATTAGTAATGTGGAGTTGCAAAAGGACTTCAAAATACGGATAACGATGAAACTTAGAACACTAAGCTTTCCCCAGAACAGAGACGCTTCGGTCCTGATCCTGGTGGCAACAGACAAATTCTGTTATTGTGGTGCCTTGGCAGTTTCTTCAAGGACTGAGAAGAGATCATGTGTTAACGTGAATAATGATGATTTTGTGTCTGTATTCATAAGGTCTATGGTCTGTAATTTTCTTAGAAAGATAATACTGGCTTCATAGAATGCAATGAAAAATGATCCTCCCATTTTCCAAAAGAATTGATGTTAATTCTTTAAGTGTTTGGCAGAATAAAACAGATGACATCTGAGCTTTTGCATTTCTTTAGATGATTCTATTTCTAATTCAATTATCTTGTAATAGCTGTATTAAGATTGTTATCAGGTTGTCTAATGGAATTATTTCTTTAGAAAAGTTTTAGATTTACAGAAAAATTTAGCCAACTAGTATAGAGAATTCCTATATACCACCCCACAGTTTATTCTGTTAGCAATATTTTACATGGTACAATGTACATTTGGTATGTTTGGTACAGTTAATGACCCAGTTTGATACATTATGATCAATTAAAGTCCACAGCTTATTTAGTTTTCCTAAATTTTTGCCCAAATTCCTTTTCTACTCCAGGATCCCACTGAGGATACCTGATTGCATTTAGTTGTAGATTCCTCTTGGCTGTGACAGTTTCTCAGACCTTTCCTTGGTTTTGATGACCTTGACAGTTTAGAGGAGCACTGGTTAGGTATATTTGTTTTCAGAAAACCATGTATCTGGATCTCAGAGTCCTACGGACTTTCACTGTCTTTTTTTAAGGAACAAAGATAAAATCTATGCAGGACTTATTGCAGAGACCATTACACAGTAGGTGTTAAAAAATAGTGCCTTAATTCTATGTCTTGTATGGTTTGTTTATTTCATGAGTGCTCATATTTTTTTTTTTTACTTTTTTATAATAAATCTGTCATTTTTAATTTTTACATTTATTTTTTGTAGTGCTGAGAATCAAACCCAGAGCTTGGCATATGCTAGGCAAACACTTTTCCACTGAGCTACATCCCTAGTTCCCTGTCAACTTCTTTAAACTATGAATAATTAAGTGTTCCCTATGTGTTCTCCAAAGTGCTTGATGCAATGTTGGAGTCATTATAGGTGTACACTAAATATTTGGTGATGAATTATTTTAGAAGACCTGAGGTCCCTTATCCCACCACCCAAATTCCTTATGTAATTAGAATGCGTAGATTCATTTCTTTCAGGAGAGGGAAGATATA
This sequence comes from Sciurus vulgaris, assembly GCF_902686455.1. Classification (NCBI taxonomy): domain Eukaryota; kingdom Metazoa; phylum Chordata; class Mammalia; order Rodentia; family Sciuridae; genus Sciurus; species Sciurus vulgaris. Next base: position 193,866,674 of record NC_136461.1, read on the forward strand.
CTCCATTACTCACTGACTGTTTTTATATCTCAGTTTGAGTAAGTTATCTGATTATGCTCTAAGAAAATATTTTGATATAAGTAATTGCCTAATTTGCTGGTCTCATTATTTCTCCTCTCTGTATATCATGATCCTCTCTTCCAAGAGGGAGGATTCTAATGTTTGGTTCTTGCTTTAGTTCAGGCAACTCTAAGATGATCATGGACAGGGAGACTTAAATCACAGAAATTTATCACTCCAAGTTCCAGAAGCCAAGAAGTCCAAGATCAAGGCTCTGGCAGGTGAAGAGTCTGCTGGGGACCCACGTCCTGATTTGCAGGGGCTGGCTTCTTTTCCTTTTCCCACATGGCAGAGAACAGAGAGAGAAGGGAAGTTCTTTGTTCTCGAAAGGGCACTAATCCCATTCAATAAGTGTTCTACCTTGGTGACTGGATTACCTCTCAAATGTCCCACCTCCTGAAACCACCACTGGGGGTTAGACTTTCAACATACAAATTCTGAGCAAACACAAATAGCCAGTCCTTAACCAGTATAAATTCAGACCAATGACTTGCTTTGCCCACTAGTATGAAGAAGTGAAGTTTCTAAGACAAAGTTAGGTTCTAAGCCTAAACCTCTAAAGTCTGTCATTGTCTCCTCTTGCCTTCTTGCATTTCTGCCATTTCCATGAGAAGCAAATACCCAGACTAGCCTCAGGTTCAAAAGGAGAATGAGAGCATGTGGGACACAGCTTTTCTAGATAAAGTGTCCTAACCAGTCTCTGCCTAGTGCGGGATCTTCATCGAACCTTCATGTAAACGAGCAAGTCCAGCTAGATGACCTCACCTAAAGTCAACCTATGAAATTATAAAGCTATCATTATACATGATTTTTTAAAATATGGAATGTTGGCTAGCAATATCTGATGGAATCAAAAAACTATCAGTTTAGGCAGCCAAGTATTGAGATTCTCAGGGTGAAGTGATCAATAGACCAAGAGGCCCAGGGAGAGAAGTCCAAGAGCACTGGGTGTAGACATAGTTCTAAGTTCTAAGTTCTCCTAGCGTGCAGCATCTAACTAGCTAAATGCATCCACTGGTAGGGGTTTGCTGGCAGTGGGGAAACTTCAGGAGAAACTGTTTTTATTTTTCCTCCAGACATACTGGGTGTTTAATAATAATAAAACTTAAGATCTATTGACCACTTACCATTTAACATACATTTTCATAAGCAATATGTGGATACAGTGACAAGAAATATATATATATATAGTTCATTTACCCAAAGAAATCAATGAGATACACAAATATATTTATAATGTGGCAAAATGAATACTATATTAAGGGCAGTAGACATTGCTTTAGGATGCATCAGAAAACACAGACTTGGGGAGAAAAAGCTGGGCCCCAAATGGAAATACATGGACCAGAGAAAGGGGAAGGGGTGGGAAGGAGAACATAAAATGTGATGGGCACATGGAGCTTCCCTCCATGCCAGCCACCACTGTGTGCTTTATACGTATAATCTTGCTGAAGCCTCACATCACTCTTAGGAATCTAAGACTATCCAGATGTTGCATGTGAAGAAACTGGTGGAGGGTGGCCACACGGCTTGCCCAAGGCCATGCAGGTAACTGGCAGAAGAGCCATGGTTGGAGCACGATCCTTCCACTTTTAGTAAATGCACCTTGGTGCCCTCACTCTCTCTTGCTTCAAGTGTACGCTGAAAACACCAAAGTCCTGCTGGGGAGAAAAGAGCAGTCACTTTCCCAAGTTCACCACCACTCTCCTCTCTTTCCGAAGTTGGGGATTTCTTTCTGATTTTAAGGGAAATAACCTTAAATAGCTGTGACACACTACATTCAGAAATAGGCCAGCCAGTTGGTAGGAGGCCAGATAATTGGTCCCAACATCCTGAAAGTAAGAAAAGATCTGAGCAGATGTTTTGCTGTAACATTGGCCCCCAAACTTCCCATGTGAAGCCCTTCCAGCCAGAGCTTCACTCCACTCTTTGCTCTCAAAAGCCAGCCACTACAGTTTCCAACCCCCAAAAGGGAGGCAGAGGAAGTAAGTTGAGAGTCCTTTCCTCTTAAAAGTGCAGTGCCAAGGCATAAAACAAACAAGAAAAGTCCAGAATGCAAAGCCCATCCAGCTACAATTTGAGCAAACTGCTATGAAGTGCATAAGCTTTGCTGGTCAGCTAGTCAGCACAGCTGGACTGAATCAGGCTTTGGTCTGGGAAGCCCCTACTTGCTGCAGGCTGCCTGGCCTGCTAGTCAGAGGTGAAATCCAGTGAGACAAGATCATGATTCAGCATTCCAGCGGAAGCAGCCTGGGAGACCCTTTAATCTAGCAGACATGGAAATATTCTAGCCTACAAAGAAAGGGGCTTTCCACGGATTTCCTAAGAATATGCATTTATCTGAAAAGGAGAGTAGGAAAAAGCCCTGCTGGCCAAACAGAAAGCAGGTCTGTGCTCTGCACAGTGAGGGCACTGTTCTGACCTCATTCTCATGGAAGAGACACCCATGACACACAGTGCTTTAAGAGACTGACTATTTGCTTCTCATTCAAGATGCAAAGTCTGTTCAGTGAAATGAGTACTTAATAACTTCTTTTTGAAAAAGAACAATTGATTAGTTGCTATCCAAACATTTCTGTCTCTCACCCTGAGTACACATTCACAAGTAAAGGAGGAAACTTCTCACAGTTTCTACAACCTAGCAGACTCTTTCCAGTCTTTCTCCCTTTGCGTATGGTGGTCACTTTGTCTAGAAATCTGCTTTCTTGCTGTTGAATGCATAATTCTCAGTCCAGATAACAATGAAAGTGCTGCTGCTGACCATGATCAGGGGTATAAAATATTTGGGACTGAGTACTCTGTGCCAGCACTTCCCCAAGAACTGGGCACAAATTATTTCCTTTAAATAAATAAAGCCACCTATATGACCTACATGGTCTTATTTTCCCCATTTTACAGAAAAGAAAACTCAGGCACAAATGAGTTTGTTGCCCAAGGCATAAGGCAGGTAAGTGCAAAAGTCAACTAAAAAGATTAAAATGTCTGTTCAAATTAAACAAAGTAATTAACTTACTTGTCAATTTAGCATTGAAACAGATGGTACAGTGTATAATATTTAAAAAAGCATACTAACAAAACGTAATCAAAATTTTTCTTAAGAGTTTTGGAGCTGATTTACATTGTTCTATAGATGCAATTACAATCTTATATACATTGATTCATGTTGGAAAACATTTACAATTATATTAAGAAAAGTTTCAATGTTAACATAAATTCTTTTTTACATGCTTTTGCTTCAAAATAAAGTCAATTTTTCTAAAATAGGTTAATTCATTTGATCAATGTGGATTTGAATATTATTTTTTTCATGCACAATTTAGTTATTAAAAAGCTCAAGTACTTTGGAACAACTTGGATATGTGAACCTATTTTTTAATTTTAAATTTTCTAGAATCTAAATACGGACAAATTATTTCCAAGGAAATTTAAAGATTAAATTTAAAATGCATTTTAAATATAGTTTGAAAATTTAGAAAAAGAAAAAACCATGGCTAAATATGCCAATAGCTATGTGGAAAGAGAAAAAAAAATGTAAAAATAAATACATATAGGGTCATGTCACAAGCAAAAAAAAAATGCCCATAACTTTTAAAAATATTGATTACATTCTGTATTGATAATATTTTAGACATATTTGGATAAATAAAACATTAAAGTAAAAAAAGAAAGATTAAATGAAACATGTAGACCAAGTCAAGTGTAAGTAAAAGAAACTCACAAATGTTGGAAATATAAATTGGGACAATCCTATTAGAAAACTATTTTGAAGGATTTACTAAAGTTGAAAATAATCATACAAATAATTCCATTCCAAGGAATATAAACCACCTAAAGGCAAACATGTTTAATCTTCTAAAGAAGAACATGAACAGATCAGTAATTCCATTCCAGGGTATAAAAACCCAAGCCCAAGTGTATGTTCACTAAGGGATTCATACAATCATGTTAATAGCAGCACTATTTATAATATCCCCAAATTGGAACTATTCAAATGCAATCAGTGAGAGAATGGCTAAAATTGTCTAAGCTTGCACAATGGAATAATAGAATACCCCGTGAAAGCTAGCAAATTATAACTAAGTATAGTGATACAGAAAAGCCCACAAATATAAGCTTGAGAGAGAATCAGAGACAAAAAAGTGCTTCTATAAAGTTCAAAAGCAAACAAAATTATTTCATACTCTTGTAATTCAGAACTGTGATTACCTTTAGGGCATACTGATAATTGTAATAGGGATTTTCAAGATGTTAATAATTGTCTGTTCTTGACTTTGGGGGTGGTAAGTGAGTTCACTTTGTAAAACCTCATCCAAATTGTACATTAAGAACTTTTATACTTCTTGTATATATGAAACAGAACATATTTTAATAAAAGGTTTTAAAATGGAGGAAAAACAGTGTGAGCAAATTCGAAGATTGGGCTTTTAACTCTTGAAGCACATAACCAGACTTTAGAAATAATCCTGAAACAATATAACCCAGCATACACTTACATGTACACAAACACAAACTACATATGAACAAAATTATACCTCTAAATTTTATACATAACACCACAGTCTTCCACTACCAATATTATTATTCAAAATCACCTATATTTTATGTATAATATAATATGTACTATATAACATATATTACTATATATATATATATGTCCACATTTAATAAATACTTTGCCTATGTGTGTGTGTACACCAGTGCCAAGATATGCATCACATTCTTAATGATAATTTAAGATATAGAAGCAGTGTATCTATCCCATACTCAGAATGATTGAATAAATTGAGGAATACTCATGAAACGTAATGCAGTTGTTAAAAACTTTTCTTGGTAAAGACTTTTGAAAACCAATGAAGATATATTGTCACAATATCAAGATGCAAAGCATTATACTATGTGACTTCTTCAATTACAATGACTGAAAAAGCCAGGAGAAAGCTATGTGCATAGGGAGAAAACTAGACCAATATATTTATAGTAGTTCTTTCACACGTGATGAGATTATGGCCAGGTTTTCTCTTCTTTTAAGTGTTTCTATATTTTCCAAATTTCATTAGTGATCTCTTTTTTCAATTTTTATAATGTTTTTATTAGTACAATATAGTTATTCATAATATTGGTGTTTTGAGCTATCTTGTATTTTTAAAAGTTTTATTTCTTTATTTATTTAGTGATACTGGGGGTCAAATCCAGGGATGTGCTACCACTGAATTACTTCCCTGGCCCTTTTCATTTTTTATTCTAAGACAAGATCTTGTTGAGTTGCCCAGGATGGTCTTGGGTCTTGAACTTGAGATCCTCCTGCCTCAACCTCCTGAGTCACTTGGATTAAAGAAGTATGCCCCAATTTCCATCTAAATTTAAACAACTTGCTTTGTGAAAACTACCCACGACTCTCCATATACACACTGTTTTCAAAAGTTTGTTTTGCATGTAGCCTTTTAAAAATACTTAAGAACTTAAAATTATCTGGATTCTACTAGACTGCAAGATCCTTGAATGAGAAACTTCTGAGATATATATATATATATATATATATATAACATTTAGTGAATTATATATAATATATATATTATTACAGCGTATTATAGAAAGTAACAGTTTGCCTTCAGCTATCTGGTGAATCAGTGAGTACACCTCATTCTGAATCAGGGCTATCTAGAGGGTACCTTATTGGAGCCAAATGTTTAAGGTATGATGTGACTATGCTGTAGGAAATGGTAGGACCAACTTTTGGGATTTGCCTGAACTCATTCCCACCAAAGCAGGAAATTGATTTGCCAATAGGACAGAACTTTGGACTCTATGCGTCTGATGACTGGAGAAGGCACTTTCTCTACAACTAAACCTCTCTTGGGTTTAAAGCAAGAAACAGGTTCGAGATGTTGAGCAACCTATATAGAGCTCAGGAGAACAATGCAGAGAGGGAGAAAGAAATAGAATCTAGGTATTGCGTCCTTTGAAATCAAAGCCAAGTAATGGGTAAAGATGATAATATATTTTAATGCTGCCAGAATGTATGACTCAAAGTGATATCCTCCAAAAGAACACTATATGGTCTTTGTTTCTGCCTTGGTATTCAGGCATTGAGCAATTTTCTTTTTTTTTTTTTTTTTTTTTTTTTTTTTTTTGCTGGGGATCAAATCCAGGGCCTCTTACATGCCAGGCAAGCATCTTACCACTGAGCTACATCTCTACCCCTGAGAATTCCTCTTTTAATTTAAGTGTGTGAGTCAGGAGTTACTGGTACTGTACTAATTAGGTTAACTGCTTGGCACTTGGTCTCTTTTAGCATTATACTGTCTACCCTGTGAAATGTCTTTTGCCTTAGGACTCATTTAAAGATGCTCATGGAAGTTTTTCTAAAAAAATAATAAATAGATAAATAAACAAACAAATAAAATTAGACATATGTAATGGAAATAGTACAGACAACAGACTAAAATCTGAGTTTATATCCTGGCTCTGCCCTATAAAATTTATAACCATGAGGAAGGAACTTAATGTTCTCATCTAAGATTTGCAGAAAATAATATTTTCCTTGTAAAGCTAGTCTGAACAATAAAGAAAAGATATATAAAACCCCTGAAACAATGGCACACTTCATTATTGTTATCAAAGGAAAGTTATTGGTGTCAATTATGTAATATCATACTGGTTGCTATGCTCAGAATCACCAGAAACAAAGGTTTGGGATGATCAGTTTTCTGAATTCTCCTTGAAATGCTGAGTCCAGAGCATTGAGTGAACATAAGGCACCTTGGGACTATGCAGGGTGTAGCTCTGCTGAAGTCCCTGCAGCAGCTCAAGTCCAAGACATTCTGGAATGATCCTGAATATGGAAAACCATAGATACCTTTCCCCAGTTCTAAATACACGAAAGTTGCCCAATACAAGAACCACAATTAGCTGAGACAGCCTATATATAAATGAGAAGCCTTGATTTAAAAATAATGTTTTCAGTTTCTGTAATTACCAACTATGCATAAAAGTGTATGAATGAATTAGACACTAAAACTACAGATCCAAGAAGATTGATTTACAGGACAATCTTAATAATACTAGCTTTCTTATTACAAGATTTAAATAGTTGAAACAAGACAAGAGTTAAATTTTATTTTTGTCTTGTCTGGAGGTAGGGGAAAGCTGTAAGACTTAAAATAATTAATAGAAACCTGGTCCTACAAAAATCTACCAGAGTCATAAAAGTGATTCTATTTAGAAAATCCTACCTAATGTTTTGTAATTTAGACTTCTTTTGCACAGATGAATCTAATAATGTGAAATTTATAAAGTTGTACTATTTTCAAAGAAATAACAATGTCTTAAAATGTTCAATGAGTTAAAAATATACATACAGAAGAGGCAAACATTATACTCAAACTCCCATTGTTTTATGTCTTTTTAGAAATGCATTTTTTTACTTTTTAGCTTTTAGAGAATTTTATATTCACATGGAAGTACAAGAACTAATACAGATAGATCCCATATACATTTCACCCAGATTTCTCCACGGGTATATACTATAATGCAATAACCAGGAAACTTAACATTGATACAATCCTTTACCTACTTCAGGTTTTACCTCTTTTATTTGCACTTATTTGGGGGCACATGTTTATTTTATCACATGTATGTTCATGGAAACTCCAAGCACTGTCAAAATTTGATCATTTCCTTGATGGTAATACCCAGGGCTACTCTTTTATAACCACAGTTATTCCTTCTTCCTCCTCTTCACTAACCTCTGGTAGACCATTCTGTTCTCCATATCTATAATCATGTATTTATGAGAATGTCACATACATGGGATGAGACAGTATGTAACATTTGAGACTGGATTTTCCAAACTCAGTGTAATGCACTTGAGTTAAAAATACTTAATTCTGCATAATGGACTAATTAGTGTTCTATGGAATGGAGATAGCACAGTTTGTTCATTCATTCTTAGGGCCTCACTAAGTTGCTGAGACTGGCTTTGAACTTGCAATCCTCCTGCCTCAGCCTCCTGAGCCTCTGGAATTAAAAGCATGTGCCACCACATTCAGCTCTATCCATCCTTCAAAAACCAGTGGGTTTCAATTTGGTCTCTGAACATTTATCTGTAGGCTTTTTTTGTGGGCCTAACGTTTTCACTCACTGAGACAAATATCCAATATTATAATTATTGATTCATATGGCAGGTGCATATTTAGTTCCTGAAGAGACTTCCCTACATCTTTATTACACATATTATTGTAGAGTTTTCTTCTTTTATAAGTATGTCTTGGGATTCTACATATATCATCATGTAATCCTCAGGGGACAGTTGTCTTTCTTCCTTTCCATTCTGTACGACTTTTTTCCCCACTTGTTACCTTATTTTTTTTGGGGGGAGGGGTACCACAGACTGAACCCAAAGGTGTTTAACCACTGAGCCACATTCCTAACCCTTTTTAAAAAATTTTTTGTTTTGGGACTGGGTCTCACTAGGTTGCTCACAACCTTGTTAAGTTGTTGAGACTGACTTCAAAACTGTGATCTTCCTGCCTTAGCTTCCTGAGCTGATGGGATTATAAGCACGCACCCCCATGCCGGACTTCTTGTTACCTTATTATGATGCCTGGGTTTTCCATTACCATGTTGAATAAGGGTGATGACAGTGGACATTCTTATCCCCATAACATTTTAATATCTTAAAAATTTCCAAAATTATATCAACAATAAGATATTCTGTGCTTAAAATACATTTTAATACTTGTTGGGATTCCCATCCCTCCTACATTTCTAATCCCATGAGAGGTTATCCTCAATAAGACAGTGCTAAATAATGCAAAATGAAGTGTTGTGTGGAATCAAGGTGATTCTGAAATGAGCCAGAATTTGTAATGATTTCCAGAACTGCAAATGTTTATGGTGTATCTATGGTGTCAGATAGTATTCTCAGAGTCTAGACTATAGAGCAAACAAAAATAAATGGACTACCTGCTGTTTCCAAACTTAGATCTCACTGAGGGATATAATAAATAAATATGCAATGATATATTGTTAAATGAAAGAAAAGCAATACAGCAAGTGAGGACTGAGAATGAGATGAGGGTGAGCAATTTTAGATTGTGTCAAGAACATCCTTTCTGAGTAGGTGCTATGTTTTGGAGTGCCCATCTTCTGAATCTAGGCAGAGACTCTGAGGCAGAAAAAATAGTGAGTATAGAAGCCCCAAAGAGACTTAGGATATCACGGAAATAGCAAGACAACCATCATATCAAGAAGGGAACAAGAATAGGAAAAAAGTGAGAAATTATGTTGGACAGGTAAGCATGGACATGGAGATGAAAGGCTCTTTAAGCTGCAGAGAATGAGTTGGATTTAATTTTAAGAAAAAGAAGAAGTGATGGTGACTTTCTTCATAAGTAAAGTGACTTAATGAAATTTCATTTCTAAAAGAGCACTTCTTGAGTATTGCTGCACATTATTATTATGAGGATTATATGTTCATAGAGTGCTCTTTTCAGTGTGTAGTCATAAATGCTATTTTACTGCATTGATTGATCTGCTAATCAATAAAAATGAGTAACTTTGATATCTGGTAGAAAAACAACTGTGCTATCATTGGAGTTACATGCTATATGAATAGAGCTTAGGAAAAATGTAATAGAATCCAATCAATGATTATCTTATTAGCTCTGTGATATCATATCAATTTGAATTATTTGAACTTTTTAAGAAGGGACAATATTATGCACGAATTTGTCATTTTAACTAAATAAAATACCCCATCCAGGTGTTGTGAAGTTCTTTAATTCCAATTGATATTTTTGTTTATTTCGCCTTAATTGGAGAATGGAAATCTCTCCATAGAGAAAAAAAAATCACCTCTTCCCATAATCCATTCTTGCACTTACACTCCAACTACTTCTGTATTAATATAGGAAATTTATTTATTTATTGTGGGTTAGGGGTGTTAAGAAAAATATCCTGAGAGACTCAAGACATCGCAAATGGACAAAGTTTGAAATCTCACCTACCCGTCCATAATTCTCCTGAAAAAAGGGTAAAATCAGAAAAGGAAATTGGAAGTGATCTTTTCTTTCTGGTCTCTCCTCTGTGAGAATTGAAAATCTTTGTGTTCAAGAAACAAATAATCTCACTTATATTGCCTCAATTAATAAGGAGAAGACAGGAAGGCTTATAATAGGAACTGGCCTGTGTAGTATCTCTCTTGGGATAATCATGCTGATATTTACCAATGAAGTTAACAGAAAAATTCCAATAGGAAATGTGCAAAAGAATTATGAAAAAAAAAACCTGTAAAAACCTGTTTCTTGCTAAATTATAAGAACAGCAACAGAAAAGATCAACATTCTTAAATATTCATTCCCTATAAATGACAAAAAAAGCATTAGTGGATTTATAATTTCATTGTGAGCAAAAGTAGGAAATTGTCAACTGATTTGGATTCAGTAAGGTAGGAAACAGTAAGTTAAAATTTGTGTATTTGATGTAATGTTCACTAATAGAAACAGCCCTGTTTCTCCTTTCCTTAAGAAAACGAGAATTGCCAGACAAATTAAAATCCAGGGTGCTTTGTTAAATTCAAATTTGCTAAACAAGGAATAATTTTTAAGCATAAAGAAGTCCTGAATATCACAGGGGACATACTTATATGAAAATGCTATTTTTTTCTGAAGTTCAGATTGAACTGCATTTCCAGCATTTAATATAGCAACTACAATGAAAACACAAATTCACTTCAAAATATAGTTATCAATAGAAATAAAATATGGTCACTTTTCAGTCCTTAGTGAAATAGTAGTTATATTAAACTTAAAATAAGTTTTAAGTATATTTAAGAAACAGGGAGACTTTGGTTGTATGTAGTTGTTGACTACTGTTGACAAGTGGGTCAAACTGGATAAATGGCCTCTTGTGGACTGTGGTCTGAACAGGGTTCCACCTGTCTGGGTAGAATGATTTCTCAATCAACAAGTGCAAAGTACCTATTTTTCCCTTTTCTATTCTTAATAACAGAATTATCCCTGATGAGTCATTCTGGGAATAGACCTAGGAATAACTTGGAAAATAAGGAAAGAGCTAAGAACACATACCCCCAAAGCTTCGGCACAGTTATACAAAAATTTTAAGAGTATGACTTTACTGTAGATGCACAGTACATTAAGTTTTCCAAGGAAGAGTTCTCATTTTCTGTACTTGTTCTGATCAAAGCCCATATAACTTAGCATAAAGGAAGAAGATTCAGGTGACAGCAACCAGTTATCTGAAAATGGGAGACCTCTGCCAATAAGTCTGATTGACAAAAAAGTTCAATTTTTTTGTTAATTGAAGTATCGTTCTCACAGTGTTGGTGGTGACATACAACAGTTTAAAAATTCACTTGTTATGGGATATAGACCATAAGAGCATATGATAGACTTGGACCCCATCCTCAAGAAGTTTATCTTTGCTTCTTCTTGGTGTGGTTTCCCTGGCTCATCCTGAATTACAAAGTTCAGTTGATGAATTTTTAGGAATTTTGCTAACCCATTATTTTAACATAATCACTATCAAAATATAAATTAAACTTCGAGTTAAACAAATGATAGCAAAAACAAAGTTAGTCAATACTTAAAACTTGTAATTTCCTGATGATTTTAGTAGTACTCTGAGGTCATTTACATTTGTTGTATCTATGGTAGACTTAGTACATAATGGTATGGTAACTTCCCAAATTAATGTTCACATTGGTAGCTTGGAATTAGACCTCGTGGCCATATCTACAATATAGAAATGGGAAAATGCTTCAAAGAAGTTGCGAAACACCAGCAAAGCACTCTTTGCAGTTCAAAGAAATCATTCAGGAATAGCTATATTATAACAGGTCCTGATATTCTAAATACAAAATTGTTCACATTCTAAATGGTTAAGGCTTAACTAATATTTAGAAATTTTTCAAATTAAAAAAGATAATAAAGTGAAGCAAAAAAATTATAAAACTGTAAGTCAACTGTTTTCCTAAAGTAACAGAATATTCAAAAATTAGATGAATGCAATAAATATATTTTTTTTGCAAACCCTGTTCTTCATTTAGTGGCAATTTTCCTTTTTAACTTGAAGGATCATAAGATCTGTGAAAGGGAAAAGGAAACTTATGTTCTGAAGGGATTTTTTTAATATTGCATTCACTTTCCAATAAAATGTTTTCAGTCCCAAATTAGCTACCAATTTGAAAATTATTTTGCCTTGAAGAGGTATGGCATTTTTAACCCTTTCAAAGTGCTTATATTTTAAAATAATTTTTCTTCACTGTAAGACTATGAAAAAGTTAAGTAAGTTCAACTCATCTACAGAGGCATTCATTGCATATTTTCTTGAGCATATTTTATATATCCTAGGTTAATTACTGTGCTTTGGATCAGCTTTGATTTCCTGCCATCTTTCTGCTCAGTTATTAATTTTTTTGTCATAAAACATAGGATGTTTGCTAAAGATAGTCAAATATTTAGATTTCAAGAGTTTCCACTCAGAGATTCTGCTTCAAAAAGTAAAATCAGTTAACAGAAACTTAAAAATGTGGTAATTCTTGTTAGAGTGGAGATTAAAACAATCCTCAAATTAGGAAGGCATAGAAAATGAGATGCAGTCTCTCAATTTCAAGTCTATCTCTAGACAAGAAGCTAGAGAACCAGAAAGGGGGGGGGGGGGACAAGAAAACAGTTAACATCCTTCATTTATTCATTAAGTTAATTTCATATTATGATCTATATCTGTGTACTATTGAGCTCTCAGTTCTAGGTGCTGAAATTATGACATTGACCAAAAAGAAAACCACTCTGCATGATCAAGACTCTTAGAAAAGACTTAAAATTAGGCTGGAGATAAAAACATGATGCAAATGAGAATATTGATAACTTAGATGGTTGCTGGAGAGAATGTGGAAAAGGGACACAGATACAGAGTGAGGAAAGTGGACCAAACAAGGACCCAAGGACAACTGAAGTCAAACCAGCCTTATGCATCCCAGTTTTGTTTCTGTTCATTTTTCAGGACAAGCTTGGATTATCTGATCCACAGAGTGACTTCCTTGTCAGAAACTTGAGAGATACAGGTATCATGGAGGACCTCTGCATGTGGTCATGCAGGGTAGACATGGCCCCACTCTTGGCAGCTCCATTTACCTAGATAAATGGCAATGGTGCCAGCACTGTGCCACTTGGCAGCTGTGTGACAAAGCATGTTCCCAAACTCACCTCCCCCGGCATTAGGAGATCATCTGTTTTTGCGTAGATTTATTCTACTCCAGATAATTTGTTAAGTCTTGCCATCTGATATGGAGAATGAGTCACATCAAAAGCCCATGTTTGCCTTTAGCTCTAATGTTCTATGAGACTATAATTCTATAGCTTTTGGGAGGTTTTAGAATTTGAAAGAATAACATGAACTGCACTCATTCAAGGCCCCAAAGTTCTCCCTAACACCTCCTCCTCTCTTGGTTGCTGCTTTCTCTAAACTTTAAAATAATGGCCGTCCAAGCTTAGGCAAGAGCAAAGAGAAAGATGATGGAATCAGTCAGAATGGTGAATAATAAAAACAATAAGTTGTGTGGTCAGCAGTTCAAACAGCACCCACTTGGTGAGTATGGTGGTCTCAGCCCAGGGTGGAACAGCCCAGGCTGTTCACTTGCTATAGGTTAGGGTGGCTAATGTATTTTTCCCTGCTCAACTGGACTGATAGTGCAAAAGGTAAAGAGAGTGAAGATCATTCAACAGAACTGAGGAAGGCCACAGTTGACACTTTAATTCAATCACTTTACTTCCTGATTGTTCCATGTGTGCTTATCTGCTAGGACATAATGTATATGTATGTGTATGCATATGTATGTATATAACTATATGTATGTACACATGTATAATCATATGTATTGTATAAAAATCCAATTGTAGATAACAAACATAAATAATATTATACGTTTATTTAGCGCAGTTCAAGAATATTTAGCACAGGTCAAGTATATAGATAGTGCTCAATAATTATCTGTTGAACTGAACATTGACCTATTGAGATCACCATATCATTAATTATTCTTTTATTTTCTAGCTTCGGCTGGTCTAACTTGCTAAAATTGAAGATTCATCGAAGCCCTATCTTGATAGCACTCAGTACAACACTCCAGCCATTTGCTAGAACTCTTCTCAGTCCCATGAGGCACATCTCTGGTGCCTCCAGAATAGAGCCAGTCTTAGGTCCTGGTGATGGAAAGTCATTAAACCAACTGTCAGAGACAGGGGGAAGAGGACTTGTCCAGAACAATAGAATGAGATCACATAATTTGTAGTATCTCCAGGTCCATCACTGTCACAGTATATGCAAAATTCTTATGTCTATCCACATATTACTTAAGATTCCTTCCTCAAAATCCTGGGATTATTCTATCTCTTCTCCTTCAACTGCCCTTCCCACTCTTCCAAAACCTATCACAGATCACCTGTAAGCACATACGCACATAAAGACAGACACATACAATGTAATTTGTAATAGTCTAAAAAGTGAAGTTGGGCTGGGGAGATAGCTCAGTTGGTAGAGTGCTCGCCTTGCAAGAACAAGGCCCTGGGTTCAATCCCCAGGACCACAAAAAAGGAAAAAAAAAAAAAAAAAAAAAAAAAAAAAAAATTAAAAAGTAATGTTTGCAAATGAGAGGGAGATGTAGGCAAGGAGGTATCAATTTATTTCTGGACTTCAAAAATAGTGTTTTATTGCGTTAAAACTTTTTAAAGGTATTTTCTCATGAGATATTTAGGATTCACAAGTTTTAAAGTTTCACTAGAGCTCATGCTTTTTTAAGAATAAAAATTTAAAGAAAACATTCCAAAAAGACCCGAATCCCTACATAATGACTGCAGCCTTAGTGGAAGGGAACTCTTTCCTTCTTGCACATGTGAATTTGGAGAGTCTACCCAAAAAGGTTAGAATAAGAAAAGGGGGGCTTACTATACTCTAATTATTTGTTTTAGAGGAAAGAATCAATTCAGATGACAGATCATCTACCAAACAGAGCAGCCAACACCGAGAGTCCTTTGTGCAGAGCCCCTTTAGTCCCACTAGATAAAGAAAGGAAGGAAATCAGAGAGTTTATTTTAACGATCCTATCCTGTCTTCCATCATAATGTAAACAACCACTCTGTCTTCTAGCCAGAGGACAAGGTTTTCCATGGCCTCACAGAGCCACGAATATGAGCCACACTGAATAGCTGCACTGGCAGAAGATAAGGAGGAAAGAAAGTGCCCATAGGAGCTTTATTTATTTTATCTGAGACTGCAACTGTCAGGGGGAGACCGTAAATGCCATACACTTTATTCTGCACAGTCTGTCAACTTCAAAGAAGAGGAACATGGAGAAGAGTCTGGAATCTTCTCACCACCATTAAGTAAAGTCCCGCCAAGTAAAGCTGAAGTTCTCTCATGTCTGTGAAATGAAACACACACTCTGTAGGTTGCAGTTTTGCTGGCAGGTAGGTGTTGCTAAGAAGGCCATTGCTTTTTAAGAGGGTCAAGAACTGCCAAGAGAGAAAACTAAGTGCACAGAGAACAAGAGCCGAAGTTTGTATTAACCCTTGGCCCGTGGTATTCCTGGCCTTCATGTGTTACTCACTTCAGGATATTTTAAGAAAGAGGACTGTGTTTTCTGACTGTAAATACGAGTGCAGCAGGTTGAACCGGGATACACCAAATATTTTTCTAACTGAGGGAGACCAATGTAGAATTTAGATGCCAACAAGATGACTAAACAGCCGTTTGTCTCATATTTACTCATTTAGGGCTGATGGGAGTGGAAAGAAACAGCTGGTAGGAGCTATTTCTATTGGGAGGCAACAAGATCCAGCATACCAGGGAGATTATTTTAAACCAAGGCAGATTACTGTGGCAGGTCCCTTATAGAACCTTCTTGCTCCTGTGCTTCTTTGTCAATATATGTACACCCAGAGATGGAAGTGTTAACTGGAACTCTCTGGTGAAGTTACTTTTTGTTGGCTTTTCATAAGAACACTTTACTTTTGAACCATAATGTATGTTTGTGTGATAGGACAGAAAAGAAGGCTATGTATTCAAAGTTAGAACTTTGGCTGCTTCGAGGCTAGTAATGAAAAGAAAACAAAAAATAATGACATATTAGCCCTTCATGGTGACAGGAACTCACCCTGTTATAATAATAAAACACTGTCTTTACTTTTCATGTATGATGTAGAACTTCTGAGTTGCCCTAACTTTTTCCACAAGCAACTGGAAACCACCTCACAAAAGGCTTCCAAGGATTGACTTCTTCAGTACATTTATTTTTCCATTACTGAAAAAAAAAAAAAAAAAAAAAAATCCCTCCAAGGCTAACTCTATTCTTTCTCCAGCAGGGAATGTCTCAACTGTGATTTTCTGGAGGAGGGTTTTGGGTGGTGACATATTTATACTCCACCAGATGTTTTGGAAAACTCAGTCCAGAAATGCCAATCTAAAGAAGACAGTTTTCACAGAATTTTAGAGTCAAAAGTCTGGAGTCCTTCAAGATCAACATTCCTTTTGATAGGTTTTTGCTCAGAACCTAGCAAACTGCCTGGCACATAATAGATTCTCAAGTTGTATTTCATTAATTGACCTATATGAAAGGTTTTTTTCTAAAAGACTCATAACTTTTGTTCCAATATTAATTCTCATCATTCTTACTATAGATGTGAGAGGGCATTATGGAAGTACTGAGTGAAATAGGTACTGAAATTCTGAATTTTTTGTTCTATCACCCTTTGGTTATTATTTGTTTGTTTTATTGCTAAATCCCTGATAGTTATTGATTGCTATAGTTAGTTGATATGGTGGTGGTTGGGTTCTGTTCTGTTTGTTTTGTTTTATGTTGTTATCTGTTCTTGTCTCCAGAGGTGTCATATGGGAAAATATAGTCCCGGCCTTTCTTAATGGTTGCATGCTGATGCTGTTCCTCCCCATTGCCCTGACCCCATGCGTGCACAGAGATGCAAGACTCAATTATTCTTGGCAGTTCAGTCATCTGCCTTTTCATCTACCACATGCACCATGAAATTTGACCTTGAGCTGAAGCTGAAGAAGTTTTGAGTCTTCTCATCCTCACACCCAACATGTCTTCAATGGCATTTCAGTCCTGTGCTCAAAGCTGTTTTACAGAGGCTCATTCTAACTACTGATATGTTACAACCTCAGAGAGAAATTAAGGATTTGACCAACATCTCACAGAGGTTGTTATAGAACTAATAGCAGGGCATTGGCTTCCTGGTTCCCTGTCCAGTAGCTCTCACTATCTCCAGCTGGAGTCAGTTATCCAGGAGACCTCGTCGACAAAAGACAATGTTAACAATAACTGCATTGTGTCCTGGGCCTCTGGTGTCATAAATATCCATTAGGCTTCTCAGTGGAGTAAAATGGTGCCAAGACATATACATAACCTCTGCCCAGAGGCGATTGGAAGGTAATGCTATAAATGATGCCACCACAGATAAGCTGTAGAACAGAGAGAGATTGATCAGAGAGCCAAGGAAGTACCGGGGTGGTGGTGACCTGAGAATTTCTGATGGGTAAGAGCTTAAGCAATTATGAGTTCTCCATAATAGAAGAAAGAAATTCACTCCAGCCCCAGATAAATGGTGTTTTCTCATAAATACCATCCTCACTTACGTCATGGCTGCAGACAAAAATGTCCTACTCTTCCTATTATCTGAGTCCCATCTTCAGTCAAGATTACATCTCATTCCCTGAAGCCTCCTTTGAGCTTTTCAGCCCAGAATTTTCTTGTTTTGAAAGCTTTGTCTGTGCTGTGACTCTGCGTTTTAATATTTTAAGAATATTTTTCAGCCTATTTCTTCAAATAAAATGAAAATCCCCTGTGCCTTCCATTGATGAGTGTTTCTCAAACAGTGAAACCCAGCTCAAGGCACCTGATAATGGACTGACTCAGGCCCAGGGAGGAGAGCATGCAGGAGGAGGCAAGGAGCATTCTGGATGTGGCTCAGAGGCACAGTGTCTGTAATTACAGTCTGGTTTTCTCTGCATTCCTTGCCACTCCATGTTGAAAGTCAACCATGACCATGAGGGCTTTGTCAGGTATTTCCGAGAAACCTGGACATTATTTTATTACTGGCATAAGGGGGTGAATGAATCTCCGTTGAAACCAGGAATCAAAAAACAATTTACCATCATAATATATAATGAGTCCAAAAGTAGAACACAAGGCTAAGAAAATGATGTTTCCCCTAATTTTTACATGTACTCTTCAGAGGAAGAATGCATGATATTTTTTAAATCATGTTCCCCCTATTGCAAATGTAATCTGTACTATGTATATAAAAATTAGATGACATGGAAAATATAGAAAAACTTTTTTAAATACATATTTTCCTGTTTTTTTCATGCATAAATTTTTGTTTCTTTTTTGTTTCACATAATTGAACTTAGCAAATTTTAATAATATTTCTTTCTCATTGAAAAGGCAATAAATTGTCATTGGAGAACTTTAGAAAATATAAGAAAACCCTCAGGACAAGTAAAAATTTAACTATGACTCTACAACCTATATGCGGTCACTTGTAAATTTATTTTTGTAAAAACAAAATAAAGCTATCACAATTAAATCAAATTAGACTTGTTGGGGACAAATGATGTTCTCCATTCCAGGTATCTGTGGATATGTCCTGTCTAGACTTGGGTACCCCTCTCTGAGAAATGCACAGTTCTCCCTCCTGCTTTTATCCATGACCCCAGATGAGTTTGCTCTGGCAGAGAGGAGGGATCCTTTCTTTTTTTAGCCTGGAGCATCCTCTTCAGACTTCACACCACTATCCTTGGGCACAGCAGTTCATATTTAACCTGAACAGAGGCCACTGGAGAGCAGGCACACAGTGGGGTGGTGTCCCTTCTTGCTCATGAACAGTGCCTCCCTCCTGGGCACAATCTCATCTCTCATATTTAAAACCTGTGAAATATGGACAAGTTCTCAATTTTGACCTTTTCAACCCTGAAGTAGGAATAATAACAGTGTGCACACAGCATGTGGCACAGATTGCATGCATCAATACATGAAGGCTCTTGGAACAGTGCTTGTCATACAGTAAGTTCTGGAAACGTTAGCCACCATAGGGGGTTGTCTTGACCTTTCTTCTGGCAGGCAGTGTTGCCAGTATTTCCTTGCTATTGTTCAGTCATTAGTATGACATGATATTTTGATATCTCTGTGGGACCTACAAGGTCTTGATCTTGGCATTTGTCTCCAGACTTTTCTTTGGAATCAAAAAGAAAAGTCCTGACCAGACCCACAGGAACCCACACAGACCTGGGCCCCCCTGTATCTCACTCACCTTATCTCTTTATCCCTGCAGGCCCACAGGAGAATCCCATTCCTGTCTCTCGGCTTTGCTTTCCAGAAAGCCAAACCCTGCCCAAATCCCATACTTTCCTTCAATCCTGCTCTGAACCATGCTAAACACTTTCTGTCTTCATCCATGACTCATGGACATGACTTTTTATGGCTCTCTCCCTTGGTGTGTATATGTTGACCTTGTTTTATCTCAGTAGGACTGAAACATCATTGGGGATAACATCCATTTCTTCTAAAAGACCTAACAAAAAAGGATTGATTTTTTATTTCTATTTCTATCTTTCATTTATTTATTTTATTAATTTTGAGACAGGGACTTGCTAAGTTTCTGAGGGCCTCACAAAATTGCTGAGGCTGGCCTCTAACTTGTGATCTCCCTGCCTCAGTCTCCTGAGTTTCTGGGATGATAAGAAGGCACCATGCATTCAGCTTTTTATTCTTCTTTTAACATGCATTGTAATATGAATGTTTCCAACGTTAATTACAGGCTATGTTGTCATATAGGTCACCAGATTTTATATAGTCACATAGGTTATAGTATTTTTATAAGTTACACTCCTATGAATTGTTATAATTTTGCCATCTCTCTGCTATTAAATATTTGGGCTATTTCTTTCTTTTCTATTATAAAGAATGCTGTGAAGAATGAGACTTCACAAATGCATGCTTGTCAAAGTCTCAACATTAATAACATAAATTCCAAGAAATAAAATTATTGGAATCAAGTTATAAATATCTGTACTAAAATTCTTGATGAATACTGTTTTGTGCAGAGTGCCTTTAGAGACGGTTACAGAGATTTGCATGCTGGTCACATTTTCTCATAATTATTATTTTTAAACTTTTCAAAATGGGTTGTTAAAAGAGAAAACAATGTTATTTTTATTTGCATTATTTGATCATTGTAGTAAAAACACAGTACATAAAAGTGTATTAACCTGTGGGTATATCTTCTGTAAATTATTTCTTAAGGTGTTTTGTCCATTTTCTTTAATAACATATATGTTTTTTAATATGGCAAAGATATTAACTCTTCTTCAGTGTCATTTTGAGTAAATATTTCCCATTTTGTTTAGAATGTGTTATAAAATAGAAAGGATGCAATTTACACACAATGAATTGTTCCTATCAGACATGTAGAGATCGGTGAGCTTTGACAGATGCATAAACTCACGTAACCACCACCATAATTAAGATATAGAAGCTTCCATCACCACAAACTTTCTGCCTCACCAGTCTGTAGTCAGTTCCTGCCTAATCCCAGCCCCAGAAAAAGCTGGCTTGCTTTCTCTCTGTCCAGGTTAATTTTGCCTTTTCTAGAATCTCAAAGAAAAAAAAAAAAAAAAATGGAATCAAGCATGGGATCCATAGTATGCCCTGGTCCTTCATTTCTGTCTTCTTTGGTTCAGCTTAATGTTTCTAAGATTCATCATCCATTAAATTGTGTGCATCTGTGGTCCATTCTTTTGTATTTTCATTTGTTACAAACCTCCCTGCCTCAAGATATAAGGAAATATCCAATGGAGCAGTTTAAAATAAGATACATTTATTTCACAGTTTCTGTGGATTCTGAATCCGTCTGAGCTTGGTTTATGATCCAGGGACCCCTCCCCCCCCACCTCTCTTTTCCCTCTATACAGTCCCTCCTTCCTCCATTCTTGCCCCCCTCCCACCCCCTATTACATGTCATCATCTGCTTATCAGTGAGATCATTTGTCTTTTGGATTTTTGAGATTGGCTTATCTCACTTAACATGATATTCTCCAATTTCATCCATTTGCCTGCACTTGCCATAATTTTATTATTCTTTATAGCTGAGTAATATTCCATTGTATATATATACCACAGTTTCTTTATCCATTCATCAATTGAAGGGCATCTAGGTTGGTTCCATGTCTGGCTATTGTGAATTGAGTAGCAATGAACATTGATGTGGCTGTATCTCTATAGTATGCTGATTTTAAGTCCTTTGGGTATAGGCCGAGGAGTGGGATAGCTGGGTCAAATGGTAGGTCCATTCCAAGTTTTCTAAGGAATCTCCACACTGCTTTCCAGAGTGGCTGCACTAATTGCAGTCCCACCAGCAATGTATGAGTGTACCTTTTCCCCCACATCCTCGCCAACACCTATTGTTGCTTGTGTTCTTGATAATCGCCATTCTAATTGGGGTGAGATGGAATCTTAGTGTAGTTCTGATTTGCATTTCTCTTATTACTAAAGATGGTGAACATTTTTTCATATATTTGTTGATTGCTTGTAGATCTTCTTCTGTGAAGTGTCTGTTCATATCCTTAGCCCATTTGTTGATTGGGTTATTTGTATTCTTGGTGTAGAGTTTTTTGAGTTCTTTATAGATTCTGGAAATTAGCGCTCTATCTGAAGTATGAGTGGCAAAGATATTCTCCCACTCTGTAGGCTCTCTCTTCGCATTGCTGATAGTTTCCTTTGCTGAAAGAAAGCTATTTAGTTTGAATCTATCCCAGTTATTGATTCTTGCTTTTATTTCTTGTGCTATGGGAGTCCTGTTAAGGAAGTCTGATCGTAAGCCAACAAGGTGAAGATTTGGACCTACTTTTTCTTCTATAAGATGCAGGGTCTCTGGTCTGATTCCGAGGTCCTTGATCCATTTTGAGTTGAGTTTTCTGCAGGGTGAGAGATAGGGGTTTAGTTTCATTCTGTTGCATATGGATTTCCAGTTTTCCCAGCACCATTTGTTGAAGAGGCTATCTTTTCTCCATTGCATATTTTTGGCACCTTTGTCTAGTATGAGAAAATTGTATTTATTTGGGTTTGTGTCTATGTCCTCTATTCTGTACCATTGATCTACCTGTCTATTTTGGTGCCAATACTATGCCATTTTTGTTACTATTGCTTTGTAGTATAGTTGAAGCTCTGGTATTGCGATACCCCCTGTTTCATTCTTCATGCTAAGGATTGCTTTAGCTATTTTGGGTTTCTTATTCTTCCAGATGAATTTCATCATTGCTTGCTCTATTTCTGTAAGGTACGTCATTGGGATTTTAATTGGAATTGCATTGAATCTGTATAGCACTTTTGGTAGTATGGCCATTTTGACAATATTAATTCTGCCTATCCCAGAACATGGGAGATCTTTCCATCTTCTAAGGTCTTCCTTAATTTCTTTCTTCAATGTTTCTTTACTCCAACACTTGGAGACTAAATAATATGCTATTGAATGAAACATGGATAACAAAAAACCTCAGGGAGGAGATTAAAAATTCTTAGAGGTCAATGAGAATGATGATACAACATATCAAAATCTCTGGGACACTATGAAAGCTGTACTAAGAGGAAAATTCATCGCATGGAGCGCATTTCAGGAAAGAATGAAAAGTCAACAACTAAATAACCTAACATTACAGCTCAAAGCCCTAGAAAAAGAAGAACAGAATAACAGCAAAAGTAGTAGAAGACAGGAAATAATTAAAATCAGAGCTCAGGCGACTCGAGGGCTGGAGGAGGAAGATGGCGGTGGAATCGCGCGTTACCCAGGAGGAAATTAAGAAAGCCAGAGAAGTCAATTGACCGGGCAAAGACATGCCCGCTGCTGCTGCAAGTCTTCACCACCAATATTAGCCGTCACCACCACCGAATGGATGAGTTCTCCCGTGGAAACGTACCCTCCAGCGAGCTGCAGATTTATACTTGGATGGATGCAACTTTGAAAGAACTGACTAGTTTAGTAAAAGAAGTCTACCCAGAAGCTAGAAACAATAGCACAGTGATTAAGACTATATTAAATTTTAATTGCATTTAAATTCTGATTGTACCAGTAGCTCTGAAATCTTGGATGAATTAACTTGAATCAAGTCTGTTTTTTCGGTGGTTAATGGAGACACTAGTCTCTAGGATTGTGAAAGTTAAAAAGACCTAGGATAGTGCTTGTAGATAAGAAACAAAAAATACTGGTTATTAGCCAGAAAGTGGGATTTAGTTAAACCTGGAACCTTGTCTTAATGCAGTGTTACTTGCATTTTGAAGTTTATAAACAGTGTGACAATATGTAGAAAGCCTATTTTTAGTCTGACAGTAGAAAATTGAAATCCCCAAGTGAAAAAAGTGCTAAAAACATGCTAGTGGGCTGGGGAGATAGCTTGGTTGGTAAAGTGCTTGCCTTACAAGCACAGGGCCCTGGGTTCGATCCCCAGCACCGCCAAAAAAAAAAAAAAAAAAAAAAAAAAAAAAAGGCTAGTAGTAGTCCCAGTTAAGTGAGTTTTATCTTGTGCATACAAAACAGTCATTTAAAATCTGATGACTCTGTGGAATTGCTGTCCTTGTTAGTGAGTCCACAGTGAGTCCACAGTTACAGATGAACCTTGAACCTTGATCTTAGTAGTTCTTAGATGCTGTATTTTATTTCAAACCCTTAGCTTATTTATTCTTTTAACTTAGATGGACCTGAGTTCCTAACTTTTTGGAATAGCCACAATTACCTTCCTGTTTGGGGGTCAGGGGGGTATACGATTTACTGTGTAGATCCAAAGGGTGGGAACCACAGTAAGGACCTTCAGAAGCCAATTTTTCATATGGTATGGTCTCTTACCTTACAAGGAGTTTCTTGTTAATTCCATGTTATTCTCTTATTAGTTTAAAATAAAGTGGTTTAGCTGGTTTGTCCAATTCTATCCTGTTGGTTCCAACATGAAATTTTTTCCTTTAAAGATTTCAGTTTCCACCAAAAGTATAAAGTTCAAGAATACCTAGTGAGTTTGTTGTTGACTATGTAATAGGAAAAATTAAGACTTGGTCCTTGTTTTCCTTTGACTTTGCTAAGAAAGTATGGCTTTAAGTAATAACTGAGTTACTTTCTCAGAAGTGGTCACTATGACAGCATCTTTCTCAGTGCTTTAGTGTCTTCCCTATCTGCCTCAATCGCTTATAGGTTTTTAGAGTTGAAATTTTTCCTTTAGAACACATGAGTTACAGTACATGACATCGCCCATGTCTTTTCAGTCTTCTCAGTGTCTAAAACTGGAATGGTCATGCCCATACTCATTGACTCAGGAGATGTTTCAGACAGAGATCAGTTGTGTGTGTGCATGCATGTGCATGTGAGGGGCACGTATGAGTGGGGAGAGAAAAAGCTATTAAACTGTTAGGCCATGTTTAAAAAATTTCAACTCTCATTATTCTTTAATAAAGAGCCAAACTCAAAAAAAAAAAAAAAAAATCAGAGCTAAAATCAATGAAATTGAAACAAAAGAAACAATTCAAAAAATTGACAAAACAAAAAGTTGGTTCTTTGAGAAAGTAAACAAAATAGACAAACCCTTGGCCACACTAACAAAGAGAAGGAGAGAGAAGACTCAAATTACTAAAATACATGATGCAAAAGGAAATATCATGACAGACACCACTGAGATACAGAACATAATGAGAAGCTACTTTGAAAATCTGTATTCCAACAAAATAGAAACTACCGAAGACGTTGACAAATTTCTAGAGACATATGCTTCTCCCAAACTGAACCAGGAGGACATACATGATTTAAACAGATCAATATCAAGCAATGAAATAGAAGGAGCCATTAAAAATCTACCATCCATGAAAAGCCCAGGACCAGGTGGATTCTCAGCCGAGTTCTACAAGACCTTCAAAGAAGAATTCATTCCAATACTTCTCAAAGTATTCCAGGAAATAGAAAAAGAGGGTACCCTACCAAACTCATTCTATGAAGCTAATATCACCCTCATACCCAAACTAGGAAAAGACACATCAAGGAAAGAAAATTTTAGACCAATATCCTTGATGAATATAGATGCAAGGATCCTTAACAAAATATTGGCAAACCATATTCAAAAACATATTAAGAATATTGTGCAGCACGATCAAGTGGGGTTCATTCCTGGAATGCAAGGATGGTTCAACATTCGTAAATCAATAAACGTAATCCATCATGTCAATAGACTTAAGGATAAGAATCATATGGTTATTTCAATTGACGCAGAAAAAGCATTTGACAAAATACAACACCCCTCCATGCTCAAAACACTAGAAAAAATAGGGATAGTAGGAACATACCTGAACATTGTAAAGGCTATTTATGCTAAGCCCATGGCCAACATCATTCTTAATGGAGAAAAACTGAAACCATTCCCTTTAAAAACCGGAACAAGACAGGGATGTCCTCTTTCACCACTTCTATTCAACTTTGTCCTCGAAACTCTAGCCAGAGCAATTAGGCAGACTAAAGAAATTAAAGGGATACAAATAGGAAAAGAGGAACTTAAGCTGTCACTATTTGCGGATGACATGATTCTATATTTAGAGTATCCAAAAACCTCCTCCAGAAAACTTCTAGACCTCCTCAATGAATTCAGCAAAATAGCAGGCTATAAAATCAACACGCATAAATCTACAGCATTTTTATACGCAAGCGATGAAACAGCTGAAAGGGAAATGAGGAAAACAACTCCATTTGCAATAGCCTCAAAAAAAAAAAAAAATACTTGGGCATCAATCTAACCAAAGAGATAAACGATCTCTACAATGAAAACCAGGGTCTCTTGTAAGGCTGGACTCAAGTGGTTGGAGCTCAGGTCTCACCAGAAAACTCAAGTGAGG
Source organism: Sciurus vulgaris (assembly GCF_902686455.1). Lineage (NCBI taxonomy): Eukaryota > Metazoa > Chordata > Mammalia > Rodentia > Sciuridae > Sciurus > Sciurus vulgaris. The sequence continues at coordinate 193,892,682 of NC_136461.1, forward strand.
AAAGACTCACTCCTGTGGGTTGTGATAAAATGTGGTTGCTCCAGGTTTGCTGGGCTAAGGGTCTCATTTTCTTGTTCATGATTAACTGTTGGTCACCCACATATGAGCTTTTGCAGTTTGCTTCATATGAGCAAACATGTAAGAAAGTCAGTCAGAATGCCAGCAAGATAGAAGTAAGAGCCTTCAGGAAACTAATCTCAGAAGTGGCCTCATTTTTACCACATTTTATTTATTAGCAGCAAGTTTCTAGTTCCAGCCCACATTCAGGAGGATATTACACAAAAACGTGAATACCAGGACAGGGTTCATAGGAAGCCATATGAGGGTGGGGAGTAGCTCAGTGGTAGAGAGTGTGCTCAGCAGTCATGAGGCACTGGACTCAATCTCCAGCACACACACACAAAGCATATGAGATATTGCCTACATACAAATACTGAATGTAATCTTTTATTTGTTTTATTTCACTCAGGATAAGGCTTTTATAATCCATTCATGTTGTTCATTCTACCAACAGAACAATGTATCTACCTATTAGCCTCTTGATTGGTGTCTGAATTGGTTTCAGTTTGGGGCTATTATGAATAAAGCTAAGATAAATATACAGGATGTGCTATAGACATATGACCATGTGACTTCAGTCACAAATCAAATCACTAGGATTACAGGTATGCACCACCATGCCCAGCTTTATTTTGTTTTTAATTGGTATTAATTTTGATAACTTGACTACACAGATATAAGCAGTCTGTCACCAAAAATTTACACATAAACACAAATTATACATGCAAATTTCTGCTCACAAAGTTTGCATGCACATGTAAGTGGCTTCTACACACTTCAAAAATCAAGTATTGCTACACCAGAGATGCACAACAGTCAAAATGATTTCCATAGACTTGTAATAATTTCATTTTTATGCAAAGTTTTCCCTCAAGTCATATTTTCATAAATAGTTAATTTCATATTTCTTCATTTTTAAATATAATTGGCCATAATTCCATGTTCATCCTTCAAAGTTTAATACACAGATAATTTTTTTTTGTACTGAGAATTGAACCCAGGGTTACTTTATCACTGAGCCACATCCCTAGTCCTTTTTATTTTTTATCCCTAGTCTTATTCTTTTGAGACAGGTTCTCATTAAGTTGCTTAGGGCCTCTCTAAGTTGCTGAAGCTGGCTTTGAACTTGCAATCCTCCTGCCTCAGTCTTCTGAGTTGCTGGGATGACAGGCACTTGCCACACCGGGCCCTGATAATATGTTTTAATACTATTTTTAATAATTAAAACAAAATCTACTTCATGATGCATATACATGTAATTTCTCTCACAATGTGATCATCTCTTTCAAAGTGTTTATTGAAATTCCTTTTCAAGGAAAGTTTTTCTTCAATTATATTATTTATTATTTCACCTCATTCTATTACCTTCTACCTTAATACCTGTCATTCTTAGACTAATTCTGTTCTCTGTGTAGCGATCTTCACCTCATTCTGTTTTTCTCTTTTTTTAATCATTTTTTCTTCCTTCTATGAGTTGTTCTCACTTCAGTCTTCCTCATCATGGATGTGTACCAGTCAGACTTCTTTGACCAAATGAACCTCCTCAAAGTTTATTTTAATCTGTACTTTTTCAATTACATTTTCATGTAGCTGTCTATATTTTCTTTGCATATTTAATATCACTCTTTCATTATCTCTTTATTCTCTTATTCTCTTATTTCTTTCCCTCAGATGTTATCTTCCAAGAATACTTACTCCTGTTTGATAAAAAACCTCTTACATCCTGTTTTAAGATTCTATGTGAAATTTTTCTCTTATTTCCAGTATAAAATCATTTTCCAGACAGATTCTTCCTGGGAGTTTCAGCATAATATACCTTTTCCTTTTATGCAGATATGTTGGTTCCATGGTTTCTGATTTTGGGATGATCATTTTGTTTAGCTTTACTAGTTTTGAAAGAAAGATCTATCCAGACGTGGTACTTGCCAACAAGCCTCTGTGAAAATTGCCTTTGGCTTCTCTTGCTGCCCATTTGGCTGTAAGTTCCATCCTCTGTTCAGATTAATAGCTGAGGCAGGAAGGGAGGGAAGGGAGGATAGTTTGATTTGCTTTATGTCACCCTTTTCCAGGCATGCATTCATCTGCTTTAACTCTGCCGACTTGAATTGGGCTTTTATCTAATCCCCAGGACCTGATCCTTTATCACTGTACCTAAACTCCCAGTATTTTCTCTTATCAGAACCCTGGACTCTTTCTATCTCTGCATTGCTCTGTCCTCTACTTAGCTGACTTCCAAAGTTATAGAGTCAAAACTCCCTGGATGCAATTCTTATGGTTTTGTGAAGAAGAGATAAGGATGGTATATGTCTATGGGTTTGTGTCTGATAGTTTAGGGTTTGAAAGAAGTGTAAAGCAAAGCTCTCTAACCCCAAATAGAGGACCCAGCATTAGAGGAGCAGCAGGCTATTTTTTTTCTTTTTGATCATAATTTAAATAGGAATTGAATTCGGGTCTGTTGACTACAGTGACCAAGCTTTGTAGTAAATGCTGCTTCTAGAAGCCATTCCATTGCCTTGAAAAACTGGAACCAGAAAATTTCCACTCCATTTATGCCACCAGATACACAGAAGAGGAAGGCATTTGTTGCCGTTAAAGATGTAAACATCCACACCTGAAATAGCAGCAAAATTCATGTATTTAATTCTACTATAGAGATCAGGTTCAGAATGAAGTTTTCTAACACAGGTACTATATGATCATTCCTGTAATACAGTCAACTTCTCTTTGTAGAGAACACTATAGAGATGGAAAACAAGAGCTGAGGAACATTAGGTGTGGTCTGATTCATGCCGAGACTGCAGGCCATCACTCCCTTTGGTCTGGACACTATAGTCCTGTTAATTCAGCTCCAAATCAAATTATTCTCTTGGCAGCCTCAACACACTGGTGAGTCACGTTGGGCTGGCAGTCAACTGGAATTGCTAATCCCTCTCACACGTGCAGCTGTTTAGTTACAACTCCCAGATCCTGGCTTAGTGCAGTGCTTAGGAGAACCTGAATACTGTGTTTTCATGTTTCCTAAAATCACTTCATTTACAAGTATGGGAATTTCATACACCACATAAGCATCATGACTCAGGGATGAAACAAGCTTATTAACTATTATTAAATTGTTCTTTAAAGGACCAGGTAAATCAGAAAGATGCAAAACATTAGAATAGTGTCCATCTCCCCATCATCCCCGGTCTAATGAATTAAAATTTTTTCTGTCCTTCTGAATGTCAAGATTACACAAATGCTCTGTATCCATATTTTTTCTTGTGAAGATCTCTGCTGAGGAACTCGGGGGGGGGGTGGTTTAAACAGGAACAGAGACTCCACAGGCCCTCGAAGCGGCTCACTTACACTAACTCAAACTTACTTGCAAATGACTACGTGTTTCCCTGGGAAAGATGACCTCCTCCTCCAAACTGACCGGAGCCACATGAAGAGGAAACCAACATTTTCTGAGCATATGCTACATTATTTAGGTTTAGGCACATTTTTATGTCTGCTATTTTATTTCATCATTAAAACAATCTTGTAAGTTATGTATAATTCTCTCTTTTAAGTGACAGAACCAGTAGTAACCAGGGAGAATAAGAGTATCCTCCAAAGTTACGGAAGAGAAACCAAGAAGGTCAGATTTGACCCTCATACTGTCTGGACTTAAGGCCTAATCTATTCAGTGAGCCACATAGACATACCTGCCAGTGAATAGAAAAAAGCCAACTCTGGGAGAAGAGTTGGAGGGTGGAAAAGTGACCAGACCTATGCACCAAAGGTAAGTTAATCAGGGAGTGCACTCACTTTGGTCTTAGCTTCTAGAGCAATCTGCTGACTTGAAATGGATTTATATCTAATCCCTAGGATCTGATCCTTTATCATTCTGTGTCTAAATTCCCAGTATTTTCTCTTATCAGAACCCAGTACTCTTTCCCAAACTTATATTAGGTACTAAATAAATCACTGCAAATTAATAAGTAGGAAATGGTCAGATATTTGCAATTTTACTTATTAAACTTAAAACTTTCAATTAATCAGCAAAATTTATTAAGTTCTTATGGTACAATCATCTGATTTGGGTGGAGTTCAGTAGTAGACATGAAAAATGTTCTCCAATTGTATCAAGTACCAAGATGTATATTATGGATTTTTGATGCTATGTGTATTTAGAGATGGAGTGCTTTAGGGGATTTGTGGGGGAAGGTATCATTGAACACACAGTGCTCTTATGATGTCACCCTTGAAGGAAGGATAGAAGGTTAGTAGCTTTCATGGAAGGAAAGCATCATTAGGAAGGAGGTCAAAGATGTCACAGATTATTGGGGAATAAAGAGAAACTGAGATAAAGGAGTTGTAGGCAATGGTTGGAACACTAAGAATTGTCTGCTAAAACAAACAATCCTCAAATTTATAATGCAAGAAAAATTTTAACAGGAAGCTCTTCAGAATTGAATCCAGAAGGGTCATACATTTTGATTCCCATTCCATTGTCCAGAATTCAAATTTTTGAGTAACAATCAGAGGTGGTAAATGTAGCCTGTGTATACCTAGGAAGAAGAGAAAATATGTTTGGTGGAAAGTTAGCCAGTTTCCACAGCAGAAATAAACTAAATTAGAAAATAATAAAAAATAACACACACACACACACACACACACACACACACACACACACACACAGCTGAAGGTTAGGAGACCTGATCTCTTTATGATTACATTTTTTTACTTTAAAACAGAACTAATAACCCTCACCACATACTCATAGGGTTGTTTTAAGGAGAGTCAAATGAGATAATGAATATAAAATTGCTCTGAAAAACCAAGTATTTTCTAATTGTTTTCTTAAAATTGGGTTGACTTCTTGGATACTAGGAAATTTCCACACTGTAAGTATATAAAGAGGTTGAAGGATACAGAAAAATCTGGACTCAATGACACGTGCCTGTAATTCACAAGTTTGAGGCCAGCCTATAACTTGGTGAGACACTGTCTCAAAATTTAAAAAAATAAAAATAAAAGAACTGGGGATGTAACTCAGTGAGAGGATACACCGGGGTTCAATCCCCAGTACTGCAATAATAATAAAAATAGTAGTACAGAAAACACTCAAGAATCATTTTTGTCAAGGAGTTTAGATCGGGGACAAACAGGAAATTATCCTTTTAAGACTACTTCCCATTGATCCAAAATTTTACCAGCTATGCATTAGTAACTAGCTGAGTCTTTGTTGAATAAATTAATATTGTCTTAGGATAGATAGATAGATAGATAGATAGATAGATAGATAGATAGATCATATATACAAAAGGAAATTCTGAGAGAGAATATATAGTACAGAAAGAGGCAGTGAATGAAGGAGGAAGAAGTAATGCAGAAAGATCAGAGAAGGCTACTTTATCTTCCCAGTAACTTTTGAATATTATAGTATAGATCTACAGTAACAAAACAGTAAGTTATTGTGTGCATTTTAGAATGGAAGAAGCAAAAGTTCTACAAAGTATGTCATTTGGACAAGACTACCAGGCCAATAATTAGTAGAATGGAAGCCTGAATCTAAATCAGAATCCAAATCCATTTTCCCTCTGTTCCTCACTGTTGCTATTAATTAGCAAGGTAAGGGAAAATTTGAGGAATTAACCTTTTTAAAAGTCTCTTTGGAAAATCAGAGTTAAAATCCTAGACTTTGCAGGGTCATTAAAAGATAGCAAGTTAAACATTTCATTCTAACATAGAAAATTGAAGACCAAAAAGAGAGGTACTTTCCCTGGGGTCAGAAAGCCCTCATGGCAGAGCCAGACCCAGGAAGACTCCTGATTTATGGTCCATTACAAAGGTTTTGACTGGAGAATTGTTTCTTAAGACAGCATGAGGTGCTAGAGTCACACACTGTACACAGCAATGCATATATCATGCTTCTCCTGTGGGTTTTTGAGACAGGATCACACCTTAAAGTGGAGTTGTGTTGCTGGGTAAGTTCTGAACAAAGGAGTGGGTTGGTCTGGGAGAGGTTGTTTTCTGAGGTTGCAAGCAGTCTCAGATTTATAAACTTGTCAGGATTCTTAGGTGAGTTGCAGAATTGATGACCTGGCTAGTTGAAAGGGACTGTGAACTGGGAGTCAGGAGACCTGACTCAGACTCCACATCCCTGGCTCTCGCTGTGACCTGAGCCCTCACTTCACATCTGTGCTACCATTCCCTCACTCATCTTCACTTCATAGAATAATATCAGGGAGTAACTGACCAATGTGCTGTCTTTGGGGCTGCATGTTAACTGGAGAATTAATCAATACGTAGCAACAACCTCCCGCTTAATACCAGCACTGCTTTTCAAAGTGTACACACACAAAATTGGAAGGGTATTTACCTAGTTTAGACAGAGACACCATGTCAATGTGAATTTGGGATGAGTTAATATTTTTATTAAGAGAGGCACACTGATGGATCTTACATGTGCTAACATGACATTCCAAACAAGCTAATAATGATGACAATGAGAATAACTACAATTCATCGAGTGTTACCAGTGCATATCTTAATAACTGCATTATCTCCTTGCTTTAACGATAATTCTATGAGCTGCCTTGTATTTTAAGAAATCACAGGCTCAAGTGGATTTGTGTCTGGAGCAACATCACACAGAGTGGACAGTAAGTTCCATCTGGACCACCAACCTCATGTTCAAAACACAACCCCATCATGATTCTCCAAACACATCTAGATTTAACAACTGATGACATTGTACCACATTTTCTTCATCTATCATTTGTTAAAAGAGAAATATCAATATCATGATATTTTAGTGCTAAATACATGGTTATATTAGTAAATATCTCTAAAAACTAAGTAAGTTTTCTTCCTAGATGACAAGATCATTATAACACTCAGTGAAATTTATTTTAATTTTACCAATATAATCTAATTTTATCTTAGTTCATATTCAGTCTTCTCTGGTTGTTTCAAAAATATGTTTCCGATCCATTTTCTTCAAATCTGGTAAATCAGGGTCAGTTGCACATATTTGCTCACTGAAATATATCTTAATCAAGACAATTGCCCCCACTGCTCCTCCTTTCTCATGACATTGCATTGTTCTACTGGAGAGCCTTGGGCAGTTGTCCTGAAGATCCTGACCTTCCAAGTGTGGTGGAAAGGTACACTGATCAGGTGGCTGTGAGGCAGAGCTTGGGACAGACTTAACTGAAAAAGGGAACGGGAAGGTAGCAGTGACCATCTGATGAGTTCAATTCCATGTAATGGGTATCTATCATGTGATTGGGCACGCTTCATACAAAACCCATGTTGGAGAACCAAAAGTTTAGTAGGACAGTCCCTACCCTCAAGGAGACAAAATAATGCTCACAAAAGTTGCACAGCATGAGAAGAAGAGTCAGGAGAGGTCTCCTGAGGGAAGTGTGCAGGGGTCTGAGCTGTGCCTTGAAGGGCAGATCGATTTTGATGATTTGAACAATGGAGACATCACCTTAACTTAGTGTGTTCATTCATTCACCAATCTCTTAAGCACTGAGAAGACAAGATAAACAAGGTGAATTAATCAGATTCATAACATGGTATCTAATCTCTAGCCCATTAGAGATTTCATTTCCCTATCTTAAACTGAGTCAGGTTCAGTGTCAGAATGGCCTATAATAATTTTCTGAGCTACTGTAACAAAGTGTGAGAACCTGAGTGACTGAAAACAGCATAAAAATTTTCCCTTAAATTCTGGAGGGTACAAACGTGAAATAAAAATGTTGGAAGGACTGTGTGCTCTCTGACAGATCGAGGGGGCCTTCCTTCCCTGTCTCTTCCTAGCTCTTCATGGTTGCTGGCTAACATTTTCTAGGTTTATAGACTACAGACAGACCTCTGACATCACAGGGCCTTCTTCTCCCTTGCTCTGAGGACATCAGTTACATTAGGTAGACTAAGGACCAATCAAGGTTGGAATGTCCACACCTGAAGGAGCATCTACAGTGGCCCTGTTTCCCAATAAGGTGCAAATTCTGAGGCATAGGTTTATGACTTCGACACTCTGATATATCTTTTGAGTAACACAAGTTACCTACCTAAAAACTGCAGTTGTAAAATTATCTATTTTAGTCTATTTTCAGAGACTAAAAATAGTCTATGAAATGTGTGCCTTGAGTTTAGCTTACTTAGACATATTGACAATCTTTCTTCAAACACAGTTTTCTCAGGCTCTGTGAACTGCATACTCTCTGGGGGGACACAGGCTGCTGTAACTTTAAGTGAGATTGATACGGACAGTATTGAGGCCCTAAATTTTTCTGATGTGCTCTTCTTTTGATTCTGACGATTTAAATGTAAAAACATGTTTTTATGATATCATGATGGACCTATCTTATATTGTACAAACATAAGTTGATGCTTTAAAAACAATCTCTTATTGTGATTTAATAACCAATGTGTGCATTGGTTCATTGAGAAAGAACTTCTGGCTGCTTATAGGTTTCTTGGCAACCTTGTAAGCTATTTTTACCTACTGAGAACTAAAGAGGAACTGAAGGATATTTAAAACAACAGAGTCCCAACTGTTGGCAATTATGAGTCTATGTCCCTGTGTTATATCTTCCTGGACAGCTGCCTCTGCTGTATCAGCTTGGAGCCTTGCCTTTACCAAGCAGATTTTTTTCAGATGCCCACTCTGCAGGGCTCATGGACACTATCAGGCAGCCCATGATCCATATTTATGAGACCATCAAGTATGTTTGTCAAAGGAGAAACTGCTACAGAGTGGGGAGCGGGGTGATTCCTATGTTGAGGAATCTATGCAATTTATTTCAATTATTTTCCATAAACAGTTACTGAGCTCCATCACAGTTGTGTGGCACCATGAGTCTGGATTCAACTCTGGCTCAGTAATCCTTTGGTTGTGTCACATCAACTGCTCCCTTAGCCTCTTGTATGCTCAGGTTCATGGTTGGTAAAAATTTAAACTAATGCACACCCACCAAATTTATTGTGGAAATCAGCTGGTATAGGGTCCAATGTTGAGGTCAAAGTTGGGAATGATGGTAGAGAAATTGTTGCTTTGACTCTTTTTCCAGGTGTGTGTGTATGTGCCTGTGTATATTGTGTTCTTTACACTGTCCCCAAGACCAGGGATCCTAGGGTCTAGATATGACTTCATTTGCAAATAGGCAGGAGTTTCACTTCATTACCATCAGCTCAATGTGACAAGATTCCCCACTGTCTTGGATTTCTGCCCTCAAGAAGGTGACACCTTTTGAGAAGGACAGAAGAATTTTTCTCGAACTTCATTATTACCATTAACATGTTTCCACAACTCTATATTTTTGACACTCTCATCAATAATAATCACAGCTAGAAATTATTAAGTGCTTACTGTAACAAAGGTACTATGCTAAAAGCATTCTAGAACTTATTTAAGCCTCACTGTGATCCTTTGAGGTAGATTCTAGACATTTCTATCCAACTAGAAGAATACATGGAAGAAGCATCATCTCATTGAGTTAAACCCCACGCTGGAGAGCCCAGTCACCAGAGCGAAGCTCGCTGGGTTAAATCCCTTCTCCACTGCACTGTACACTAGCTGTGTCCCCTGGGTCATGTTATTTAATTACTCTCTGTTCCTTTATTCTTGATAAAATAGTAGTGATGATTATGATAAGATTACCTGTTTTGTAGGAATCTTGTGACAATAAATTAATTGAAACCATATAGTGCTTTGAATGCATCTCATACAATAAGAATTCAACAAGTCTTTGCTCTTTATCTCCATCTACTACATGAGGAGGGGTTCAGGGGAGTTAACTGACTAGATTGAGGTTATTCAAGTTTTGAATAGAGCTGAGGTTTAACCATAGGCAATTCAATTCTTGCAGCTTGCATTCAAAACCTCTATGCTGAATATCTAATTAGACTGTAATCACAAAACCCATCAAGTGTTGAAGAGCTGGCACAATGCCATCTAAATCTGTGGGTCAGGGGAGTGGCACAGATGACAGGGCTCACAGAACGTCACTATGGGCTGGAGTGAAAGTGAAATACAACTGTGTTTGGAGATTTCCATGACACTCTCCAAACAGGGTGGAGACACTCTGATTTAAAACCCTCTAAATCCTGGAGATTGAATTGCAAGAAAGGTCAAGAGCAGGAATATGAGAATCTCTTCCTTGCCTTTTGAAGCCTGGGTTCAGTTGGAGTTTTAAAGGGAAGAAGAGAATTCCCCTTTGCCTTCCCTTCTCTCTTGGGTTTGGTAGACTGGACCTGAGGACCGCCTGTTCTGAGTGTGGGTTGAGGGCAGAATTTGGACACCCAGGGTGGTTTAAGTTTCTGAATTGAATGTGGAATCCAATCTCTCTGTCAGAGACGGTCAGTGGCTGGGGTGCCCTGCCTGGTTATTAACCCGGCTGTTGGATTGAAAAGAGACGACACATCCCATAACCCTACCTGGGTACTCACCTCATGACTATCCCTTGAATGCATTTATCGCAGCAGTGGCTCAGTTTTGACACTTGAGTTTTGATGATAAATAAAAGCAGTGACTCCTTATTTTATAAGAGCAAACACACACTATTTTCCTCTTTGTTATTTTTTATTACGTGCACAGGCTTGAGCCAAGCTTTACTGGGCTCCAGAAGTGTTTCTTGTTTTGCTTTTTTTCCCCTCAAACCTGGCACCCTGAGTATTGCATGACAGAGTTGATTCAGAAGCAATCTGCAAACCTTCTACTTGGGGGGCCCTGCCAGGCCTAAATGAAAACCATCATGGTGAGCCGTGGGGGAGCCTAAGGTTTGAGAACACACTTTGCAATGGGGGCAGGCTGCCAGGGACCCTCCTCTTTGTTATAAGGAGCTCAGGGTACTTAATTAGGTGTCCCAGAATGTTGTGTTCTCTGTGAAGCTTCCAGAAAGCTGGGTATATTGCATGAGGCTCCTTGACTTTTTAAATTGTGGCTTTATTTCTATTCCAAAAATTAAGTCAGTTAGTGAGGTACATTTAAGAAAACCCCTTCTCTTTAGCAGTGAACTCTGAACAAATAAAAGTTCGGTCAGCAGGGGTTGTCAGATAGGGTTATTCCCTGCCTTGGATCATGTCTCCTTCACTTTCACTGGCTCTCTTTCCACAGCTGCTAGCCTGGGGCTAGCTCATTTGTCTCTTTATTCAGACACCCAATTTAGTGTTAATTTTTGTACACTGTTTCTGGAGTTCTGGTCCCCAAAGTGTGATTCATCTTTGGGGTGTACAAACCTGCCTCAGGCCCACAAAACAGCCTGGAATCAACGAAAGTTGGATTAAGAAGACTCATATATTAATAAAGGATTTTATAAATTACCTCATTCATCTGACCTGTTAGTCCCTAGATTCTCTGTACGAGTGGAAAACAATCACAATATAATTATAATTTGCAAAATATCCTTTCCAAGCCTCTTTTCTGGCAAAAGGGTTTAGGTTTTTTCCTTAAATGTCAGTGTTAGATACAGTATGTCCAATATTTCTTTTGAAGCTGAAATTATGTTTTGATTATTGGTATTTTAGTGCTCTGTCCTCAAAAGGAGCTTTCTTAACCTTGTGGAAGAAGTTTTACAAATAAGAAAACATACAGATGAGGCAAAGGATCCTATATTTCTCTTGGTTCCCAGCTAATGATCAGTTGCATAGAAATTTTTAACTTCTAAAATATAAGGACAATTACTTGGAAAAAGTAATTTTTTCTCTTACTCTTGGAAAAAGTAATTCTCTCATGTAAGAGAGCAACACTATTAATGTGGAATATCAGGAAAGAATACTGGACTCAAACCATGAAATCTTGGTGATTAAGAATGGTAAGTAATGTGTGGTTTGAAGATCAAGGAGCACCGCTTCCTTCTTAACCTCTCTTTCAGTGCCCTTCCTTCAATCATCTCCTTCCTGTCCTCTTTCTTCCCTTGCCCTTCTATTCCTTCCTTTTCCTATTCTTCGATGTCAAGTTTAAACAGTATTAACACCTAGATATCAGTGCACTTAGCACCGTGCTTACACAGTACCCAAACACCATATTGGCAACTGATTCGTTGTCTATCATCTCCAAGTTCGCCCATTTTTTTCCATTCTCTGAAAATGGATCTGGTCCCTTTAAACATGTTTATTTTGTCAGCTGGTATGAACAGATTTTGTTGGTAGTGGGTGCTGTGGCTCAGAAGGGCAATTTTAGGAGGAAGAAGATGTGCTTTCTGGTTATGATGCACTCCTCTTGGAAAGTTCCTACACAGACTTTTCCATGTGTAGATATCTCCAGTGACTGTCTTCTGCAGTGCCCGACCCCTGCTGTACAGGCAACTTCTCAAGCATTTGACTGCTGCAGGGCACGTGGCTCTCCAGCACCAAGGTCCAGCATCATGGACTCAGAAAGTTCCTCCAGTGCCCTGCTCCCACAGTGCCTGGCAGTCAGCAGTGGCCACCACAAGCAGCTTCCCCTAGCATGACCTTTGGGTGGTCTCATAAAGAGTGAGTTTGGGGTGATTCTTCCCTATAAATAACTTTCTGGAGCACCCTAGAGAACAGATTTCTGGCAAGAACTAGAATGGTAATTGTATTAGTTTTCCAACACTGTGACAAAATACCTGAGATAATCAGCATAATAAGGTTTTTATTCAGTTTCAGAGTTTTCTTTCAGTCTATGGTTGGTTGGACCACTGTTTTTGGGCCTGTGGCATGACAGTACATCATGATAGGAGAATATGACAGTGAGCTGTTTACCTCAGGGTGACTGAGAAGCAGAGAGAGAGACAGAGAGAGAGAAAGAGGGACTGGATTACCAATATCCCCCTCAACAACATTCCCCCAATGACCTAATTATTTCCACTAGGTCTGCCTCCTAAAAATTCCTTCACTTCCCAATAGCACCCGGGGCTAGGTACCAAACTTATAACCCATGAGCCTTTGGAGGCATTCAGGAACTAACCCCATCAGTGATTTCCAACAGTTTTGCAGGATGACAACACAGTGACTTTCAGCTGTTTTGTGAGAGACGGTCTTGTTCCCATCAGGAGCAGATCTCAGCCTGTTAGGTGAAAGGGTAATGCGCTTCTGTGGGCTCTCTGTCTCAGCTTTAGGAGAGGCGACTTGGACATTTCTTCAGTTTTAATAGTCTTATTTAATCTTTAATAATTTATCCCTCATTATTCCAGTCTCTGGTGATAGTTAATATTTCTTTAAACTTTTCCTGTTCAAATTACTGAGTGTTTTCCCTCTCCTGCCTGGACCCAGGCTAATACACATATCTGTAAGGAAAAAGAGAGAGAGAGAGACAGACAGACAGACAGAACATATCACTTTTCTTCAAATTAAATTCAAGTCTTCTTCAGTGAGCAAGAAAAAAATATGTAAGAAACTACAGAGTATGCAAATAAGATGATTAATTAGAAAACCAAATATAAAGTTAAGCCAGGATGGAGAATAAGACCTTAGAATGCTTAGCTGGAGGCTCTTCTCTCCTATGACCTGTTAACACTGGAGCATTCTGGGACTCTGTCCTTAATCCTCTCTTCTGTCTGCATTCACTGCTGTGTTGGTTTCATACAGCCCCCATATATCCTTCATTCAGTCCATATGGTGATAATTCCCAAATATGTATTTTTACCTTCAACCTACATCCTAAATTCCAACTTCCCACTAACCACCTCTACCTTGATGTCTGATGGAAATATCAAAACCATCCTCTCTAATCTTCTTTCCCACGTAGAATCCACCTGTAGTTCATCTGGCAGGAAACTCCATCCTTCTAGTTACTCACAACAAAATCTGGGGATCATCATTGATTCTCTTTCTCTCCAAAGCCTCATTCAGTATGCCTGAACATACTGATTATTCTGCCTTCCAAGCTTATTCAGAATCTATCCTCCTGCCCATGGATGCAAAAGCAAGGCCACCATCACTTGTCAGCTGTCACAGCCCCTTCACTTTCATCCTGCTTCTGCACCTGCCCTTTGGCAGTGGATCTCTCCAAGTAGTAGGGTTGTTGCCAGGGTTAGGGAATCCATAGGGGGCAGGTAGGTGTGGTCACAGTGTCACCACAAAGGATTCTTATAACATAACTGTTTTGCGTCTTGACTAGAGTGGAAAACAAACAGATTATACATGGTACAAAATCCTAGAGAACTAAATATAAACCAGGTGGCACACGTCTGTAATCCTAGGGGCTCTGAGTGCTGAGGCAGAGGGATCTTGAGTTCAAAGCCAGTCTCAGCCTTAGCAAGGCGTTAAGCAGCTCAGTGAGACCCTGTCTCTAAATAAAATACAAAATAGAGCTAGGGATGTGGCTTAGTGGTTGAGTGCCCCTGAGTTCAATCCCCAGTATCAAACCAAACCAAACAAAATATAAACCAAAACATGCACACACACAAACAAAACACAAAACAAAAAAATAATTGGAGAGATTTGAATAAGGCTGTATTGAGGTCAATTTTATTTGTTATATTATACTACAGAATGCAAATTTTTACCATGAGGAGAATGGAGTATATGGATAAAGGATAAGGGATCTCTCTGTATTATGTCTTACAACTCCATGTAAATCTGCAATTATCGTGAAATGTTTAATTTAAAAATATTGAGTCCAAAAAAAGTGCTTTGTGGGTGATAGGTGGAAGTCATTCTCATCACCTTTCTCTTGACTCGGAGTCCACTCCTTTTTAGAAAAAGGATTTATTTTGCCCAGGGAAAGGAATTGCTTGATTTATCTTCTGAAGCTAGACAGATAGGAACTAATTACCACCTTTTATGTGAAATATTTCCTGGCCTATAATGAAGGATGATGCCCAGGTTTTATTTGTTGCACTTCTGAGTTATGCTTGATTACTCCTGCCTAGCTTGGAATCTTGAATTTGCATTCAGGAAATCTGAATTTAAGTCCAGGCCAGGACACCAACTTGGTTTTGTTCAAATCAAGGGTCCTCAAGATCTTTGGTACACTCTTCTTCTGAAATTCAAGGGGATACAGGAATAAAGAAAATGGCTCTGGGTGCAGTGGGACAAGCCTTAATTCCAGAGACTCAGGAGGCTGACACAAGAAGAGCACAAGTTAGAGGCCAGCCTGAGAAACTCACTGAGGTCATCTCAAAATAAAAAGGGGCTAGGGATGAATCTTTGTAGTAGAGCACTTGGCTAGCATGTGCAAGGCCCTGGGGTTCAATCCCCAGTTATGCAAAAAAAAAAAAAAAAAAAAAAAAAGAAGAAGAAGAAAAACAAGGTTAAGGAAATACCTTGGCCCTTCCTGTATCTTCAAGGTTATGACTCTGGATTCTCTTGCCTGGGTCAAATGTTCCTTATGAACACAAATAACTATGCATTTTGGCTTTGAAGAAAACAACAGGTAGCACTTTTGAATTATAAAGCAAATATTTTCAGAGAAGACTTGGGCATATCCTCTCTCCCAGAATTTCCATCAAAACATAACTAAGAACTAAGAGTTTTAGTGAACTACCTCTAGGAGGCTTTGAGATTTACTTCCAAGTTTTGACCATAAAATGCCATATTTTATTGGAAGTGAGGAAATGCTAGGCTTGTTTCTTTTAGAGACATTAAAAAATCGGGATTGTATTAGAACCTCTTGAGAAAAAGGAAGAGGGAACATGATGGGTGAGAAGCAAGTTTGGAACCTGAAGTGAACCTTGTAGTCATGAACTTTGAGGCATTAGAGGAAGTCCACAGTTCCCAAAGACAGCTTGGAAGATCCTGAAGAGAGTAGATCTACTGATGGGCAAAAGAAAATTCTGGCTGAGGAATGACAATTAAGAGAAGTTTCTTTCAGATGAGAAGTTGACTTCATTATTTATTGGAGCAATTCTTACCAAAATGTAGACATTATACAAACTATAATGCAGATTCCTGAGGCCCACACAGGTTCTATTGATTAAGAAACTTCAAACCCAATGAACATGCACTTTAATGAGTACAGTGTGGTAGATGCAATACCCACTTTCTACTTCAGGACAGAAGTGCCCATTCCTCCAGCTGCCAAGGGTTGATCGCTGTTGAATGGCAGTTGTGCTTCCCTTCAGGAATGGCCCTGAAATGAAGAGAACTGCCTTTCCCAAGGATGAGTCTTTTTCCTGTACCCAAATCAACCCCAGAACAGCCTTTATCCAATTACTGGTTGACATGGTGTGGGAAGTGGTGGATTATGAAGACATCGCCCCCTTTGTCTAAATTTAGGCCAGCTCTGGAGGGCTGTTTCATCTCTAGATCCTCTAAGCAATAGGTTGGGGCCTCAACTGCAACCGCATCTACTCTCAACTTTTTCCTCTGCCTATTAGTGGTTACCTCTTCAATTTATAAGTATTTTTCCTAAAAGCACTTCACTTGAAACCATCTGCAAGAAAAAAAAGAAAATGTCTTTCCATCTCAATGTCTGTTTTCTGGTGAATAGAACATGAGCTATGCCATAAATATTCAGAAGCATGTGAGTGAGTGCCTGTCTCTGGACTTTATGAAAAATTAACAACAACAAAAGTCCTTAGTCCTGGACTGGTTATAAAAGGCATTGGCAACCTTCCTGAATTGCCACTTATACTCTTGGGTTCTTAAAAGGGAGTAACAGAAGACCAAGTGGCAAGAACCACTACAAGGAGTGGGGTCCCTCAGCATGTGATAGTGGCATGGTAGCTGCAAGAAGCAAAGCAATCAGGGGGGATGTTAAGATGGCAACCTCAGTGGAGCAAGAACACAGCATTGGAGGTTCTCCAAGTGCGTGCCCTGCAAGGGGAGGTGCTCCAAGGTCCTCCAAGGGAGTGCCCTGCAAAGGGAGCAGCATCCACCCTTTCGTGGAAGGAAAGGATCTGGCAGAAACTGTAATTGCTGTGAGGAGTAGAGTTAGTGGAGACAGAGAGAGCCAACTGTCCAGCAGTCACACTCACACAGCATACCCAGGAGATGTGTTCCATTTATCTGTGAGTTTACATGGAGAGTCAGATCACTATGTGTGACTGACACACACACACAATTGTCTGCTCATGTTCCTCATTTTCTAGATTCCATTCTCCATGGTCACCATAGGGGCAAAAGTGACCCTGTTTCATAGGCTGCACCTACTTGGATAGGAAGGAATATTAAGCTGAGGTGAGTGCTCCTTAAAAGAAATTTTCCTCTGTATTTAAATTTCTTCTGCTTTGTTTCCTCTAACTCATAACCAAGGAAATCTGATAATATGTTGGGTTTGTGATACAGAAGGAACATAATATTCATGAAGCACTACTGTGTGCCAGACAATCAAAAGAGACTAAATTTGCTAGCTAATTGTTGCTCAAAATAATCACAAGACATCTGACACTGAAAACTGTCACATTTAGAAACCATGATAAATGGATAATGCTAAAATATCCCAGCCCAGATCAACTTTGACAGGGAGTAAATGGTCTAGATTTGTCATCCTCACTCATTAGGATGCGTTTCAAACCTTCGGTGAGGCTTCTCCCTGAGGTTTTTCAGTTATCCAACTAAGTGATTGTAAACAATTGCCCTTAAGGCTTTTGGGACCCCAAATATCTTTGTAGCTCTTTGCAAAGCAAAACCTTGACTGTCAGTCTTATCATCATTCATGTGTTGGAACAGACCTAAAGCAGATTACAATGAAGAAAATGTTTTGGTTCTACAGTTCGGCTCTGGCAGCTTGTCTTCTTATGGAAATGAAGTTGATGGAGCAAAAAGTCTATTATAAAATGTCTGTCTTGCTGTCTTAATGTCTCCTGTCTAAAACATACAACTTCCTTCTTCACCAACAAGGAAGAATATTGTGACTTCAGCACTCAAGATGAGAACACAACCAATAGAGCACTATGATCAAGAGTTGACATAATGTCTGAAAATGATAATGAGTCTTTATATGTATGTGATATATATCTCTTATAATACAAAGGGCTTGGAGCACTGGGTAATATTTTCTGAGCTCTATTTAAAATAATCTACATGTTTATCTATGAATTCATGGTAGCAGACTGTGGGGACTGTGCACAGCCCCATCCACTATGCACCTGACCATGCACATACTGTATGTAGCCCTTCCACCTTGATTTTGAACTTATTCATGTGAATTGGTGTGTCCAATTGGATGTTTGAAATATGTCAGAAGTAGGGTCGTGTGCTGTAGGATATTTTCCATTAAATTTTTGTTCCTTTCTGAATCCCCACCAAAGATACCATGTAAAGAGGTTTGGATAGCCTGCTGGGACAGAGAGAAATCATGGCAATGCTGCCTGACCAAGATATCACTACAGCTAATTAGAAAAAGTTAAAAAAAAAAAAAATACAAATAAACCACTATGGTTAGACTGAACTAGATTTGTCCCAGAAACTGTAGCTGAGAAAACAGACTCCTAGGTGAAGAAGCCATCATGAAAACTTCAGTCAATGCTGAGAGATACTGTGTGAGGCAGATATACCAGCCAACCAGCCAAGCCCAGTCCAGAATTTCAGGTTGTGAGAAATAATAAGTTGTTATAGTTTTAAACCACTAGGTTTGGGGGTAATTTGTTCCACATGAAAGACCATTAAATGAATTCTACAACCCTTGAGATAAGTAATTTAATGATAACACTTTTATGAATGTAGAGAATGAAGCAGAGAGGTTACTAAAACTTCCCAATGACAACACAGGGCATAAGCGGAACAACAAACTTTCTGATCTAGGCATTTTGCTCCAACCAGTAAGCTAAATCACTTCTCTAAGACAAAGAAGCCTCTGTTGGTAATACTAAAAAGAATAAGATATTTGTGAATGTTTACTACAAGCCCAGCAGTAGCATACTTTTGAAATACATTTAATCATTTTTTAACCTTTAACAAAAGTGTTTGTTGTTTCGAGGACCCTCCTTTTTGAGAGGGTTTTCTTGGTAAGAGGATCCATATTTCCTTCTGGAGAATTGCCTCCTCTTTGCTGTGAACAGAACTGAGGGCAAAGGCTGTTGAAGAACTCCCACAGCCCTTAGCCAAAGGTTAGGCACGTGACCTACGCTAGCCAATAGGAATCTCCCTTGTGAAAATGTGACTCAAGCCCAAATCAGTACAAAGCCAGAAACAAGACTGAACCACTTTCACGATGGGATGCGGGCCTGGGAAAGACCAAACATCAGGGTTCTTTAGTCATAGCTGCCATGTCTCTATCTTTCCCGTTGCTTGGTTGTCTGCTCTTTGCTCAAGGATATTTTCAGGCCATTCCTTGCTTTAATAAGCTAGTCTTGTTCTGTTGGTTAGGAGAAAAGGATTATCGAAAGATGAGGAAACTTCGTCTTACTGTGTCTAGGTAAATTACTTAGGGTTTTATATGTCAGAAATGGCAGATTTGGAATTGTAATTTGTGTCTTTAACCCAAATATTATGCTTTTTAACCATTCTAATCTCAGAAGCATCTGTCTTTTAGATTCTCTAAGCAGAATATTGTCAGATATCCATGTTGTTTGATGATCAAAAAGTAACATAATGGGTTCCATTATTTTAAAAACCTACAAAAGTATGTTTATTGAGACATGATTTGATTTATGTCAGTATCTTTGGAGGAAAAAAATTATTTGCCAAGATGGTTATGGGAGATTAGAAGGAGCATCAGAGTTAAGAGAATAAATCTCTTTCCAATGCTGCCTTACTGTTTTAATGGACTTTGGGGAAATCTTATTTTTCTGAGTAATTATTCTTTCCTCTATCTTCCTTTTAAAATTAGAGTTCTATAGTTATATATAGAGTTGGGCTCATCCTGACAAACTCATACATCCGTAGAAATTGATTTCAGTTCATGATTCCACATTTCCCCTCCCTCTTTTCTCTCCCATATTCCCTCCCCTCTCCCGTTCTCTTTCCTCCACTTAACTTCCTTTCACTGATCTATTAATTTATATTTGATTGGTTTTATATATTATCCTGCCCCCTGTCCTTTATTTTACTCTAGCTTCCATGTATGAGAGAAAACATTTGACTTTCATTTCCTGAGGTTGGCTTATTTCACTTATATGATTGTCTCCATTTCCATCCATTTACCAGCAAATGTCATAATTTCATTCTTTTTTTATGGCCAGGTATAACTCCATTATATATATATATAAAACTCACAATGTCTTAATCCATTCCTCTATTGATGGGGCATCTTGGTTGATTCCATAATTCAGCTACTGTGAATTGTGCTGCTATAAACTCTGAAGTGGCTGTATGTCTAAAGTATGCTGATATTATATCTTTTGGGGGAAAATATCCATGAGTGGGATACCTGGGTCATGTGGTAGTTTCATATGAGGAATCTTCAAACTGCTTTCCAGAGTGGTTGTACTAGTCCCAAAGGCAATTATTTATACTTAACTTATAGGTTTGTTTAGGTTAAATGGAAATCATACATTCAAAACTTGCCATTTGGTTGGTAATCAATGAGTATTTATTAGTTATTAACTTGAACAAGTTTTTTGTATGTTTTGCTAAATCATAAAGATCATTTCTTCACTTCACTTCTCAACAAATGTAGTCTTCCCTCAATCAATAAGCATTTTTGTATTGGTAAAATATGTTTGCAAGGACGAATTAGACATAGTCCTTACAACAGATCACAATCTGTTAGGGAGGAGAAGAGGGAAACTTGTAAATGATTAGATATATTAAATGCATGATTAGTAGAAAATAAAAATGCTATTTGGAAATAAAGGATAGAGTCACAGATTACCAGAAAGGTTTTACAGAGGCAGCTGATATCTCACTTAAGTCTCATAGGATAATGGTACAAGTTGAGTCGAGCTTTGAAAAATTAATTAACCAAAATCCCATAAGCAGAAAGTAGGTGAATTAGGAAGTAGGTGGATTAGAGTGAACTAATTATTATTTACTCCAAATCTCAACCTCCCTTCGCTACCAGTCACATGTGTCAATTCACTTTAAACAGAAGAAAATATTAATTTATTGGTGGGTTTAGAGTGCAAGTGTGTATCTGTTTCTCATTGACCATGGGAGAAGGGAAGAAAAAAGGAGGCTCTGGCCCTGAGAGTCCATATTTGTCTGACTCCAGAGGTTCGGCTGGGTTAGATCACCTCTGGAGAGAGAGGTCAACCTTTGTATAAGAACTCTGACCCAGTCATAGTCCTGTATGCAGACAGCTCCTTATCTTGTCTATGAAGGAAATGACTCAATCACGGAGAGGGAAGATGGAAATACCTATGTCATCATTGGATTTGTCCCTCACAGATAGTATCATTCCCATGGAGATGCTTTCCTCATCAGACCTCGTCCAGGCTGGGCTTCTATCCATACAGTGAGATATCAGCGCTATACGCCCAGAAATAATGTTTTAAACAATTTGGAAGGTGGCCATCTAATGGGGTCACAGAAACACGAGGAACCTCAGTCATAATCCTGGAAGGTCATCGAAGGTTCTCGGCTCTCTTCACAGTCTCTAAGCTCTACGTTTCTCCTGCCAAAAATCAGGCAGTTATTGCTGGTCACAAATCACCACCCAGTGCCTTGATTCTTGGCTATCTGGGGTGGGACTTCTCCTGGGTGGGGTCAAAAATTGGGCAAGCAATAACTGCAATAGTTAGAATCATTGTGTTTCCCTTCCTCACATTATCCTCTCCATAGGCTCAGAGAAGAAGAAAATGTTACCAGATATGGAAAAAAGTTTTTAAAAATTTAAAATTTTAGCTTTTGGACTTAAAAACACATTCATTCCATCTTGATTCCAACAGTTTCAGTAAAGGAAAGCTCTAGTTCCAACTCTATACGTAATAAGCTTTATTAAAGTATGGGAAAGTAGGTCCAATATTTACAAAATGTTGGGGGTACTTGGCACTGATATTTTATATGTGCATGTATTCAAACTTATTTACAGAGCACTTTCTAAAATCTCCAGCATTGTTCTGGGCTCTCATACACTATGGTCCCGTTCTCTGAATTTTATTCTCTGGGTACTGAGAGAGACAATAGTCAAGTAAACAGATAAATAAATATATAAATTTAATGCTAAATGTTTTGAGAGAAGAAACAAAACTATATGGTAAAAAGTGATGGAGGGCTAGAATTTCACTTTAGATAGGATGTTAGGAGGTACTCTGAGAAGGTGATATAAATGAAAAGAAGACATCAATTATGCTAGGTTCTAGGAGGAAAATGCTTTAATTACAAAAAATAAGAGCTGCTGAGGAACATAAAGAACATCAGTGTGTATTATAATATGGAAGAAAGAAATTCACAGGAAGTCATGGAAAGGGATGGAAGTGAGTACTATTGGGCCTTAGGGAACATGATATCCTGAGATAGGAAGACATTTAAAAACTTCTAAACAGTTGGGTGTTGGGTTTTCCCACTGGTTGTTCCATGAAGAAATATAGGATATCAAGAATGGAAGAAAGGTAGGATAGAAATGTCAGCCAATAGGTATGAGATGTCGGCAACTGACCTGGGAGGTAGCGAGGATGAAAAGAAGTGTGTCATAGGACTCAGGGACCTAATGTGACCTCTGCCATGGTAAAAGTCTGAATGAGTCCTTCTAATGCTCAGAACTAACAACAGCAACTCAAATATGCAGAGTTTTTTTTTTTTCTGAATTTCCAGTGGCCTTTTCCTTCTATTATTTTTTTTTTAATTTTAATAATATCCCTTTATGATGTTTATATATCAAGGGAGTTCTTATACTTTTACAAATGAAGAAACTGAGGTATCTACTAAAAACCAGAACCTAGTGAAGTCAGGACTCAAATTCATTTAATGCCAATGTCAAGCTCTTCCTAATATATTGACCCAATGTTTTAGATATTCACAATATTTTTTCAGATGCAAACTGTATTTGTTGAGTGTTCTTCCAGATATCAGAATATACCAGAAATTTAAATAGTTCAGAACAGAACAAGTTATTCTACACTCTATGAAGATCTAGAAGAGAGGATCTCAAAGACTCCAAACATAAAAAAATAAAGAAATGGAAACATTAATTACCCTGATTCGATTGGTGCACACTCTATGTATGTGTTGAAATATCACACTGTACCCTACCCCAATCAGATGCATTATTATTACATGTGAATAAAAATTGTTTTTTTAAAGAATTTGCCAACTCAGTGTCTGAATGAGAGGTTGGCTACCTATATATGGAGAAAATCTTAAAGCTAGATGCAAAACTAATGGGTGAATTAAAATAAATTTTGGAGAGGTAACGTTTCTTGGTAGTTGAGTTACTACCTAGCCCTCAGTACAGCGTTTTGCCAAGGAGAGAAATTATATGAAGAAGACCACACTAGTGAATCTGGTTGTTTACAAGAGAGGGAAGAAGAAAGAAAAGATTTATTAAATTCCTATTATTTGGCAAGATTTTGTTCCTCGGCACTTTTCTTATGTCTTAATTACACAATAACTCTGAGATCTGAATATCATCCCCTTTATTATTATTCACATGAGGAAAACATGGCTCAAAAAAGTGGTGTAATTTTCTCAAGTTTATACAGCTGATAAGTAGCAAAGCAGTACTCTGAATGCTAGTCAGTCTGCCACCAAAGCCCAAGTACACAATGAGTCAGAGCTTCAAACTTGTGTGGCCTTATCTACTTCCAAACTGGGAAACATGGCAACGATTTGGTGTGGGGCAAGAGCATTAGAATCCATTTTTGATGTGTTAAGATGTGTTTTAGCTAACAGTTTCAAGTACTGTGCTAGACTAACCCAGGTAGCTTTATATTTAAAACCTAAATATCAAAGCCCCATAATCCTAAAAGCTTATAATTTACAACTCCTTTCAAGGGGAACAAATTTAAGCAAAGCCTCAATGTGTCAGGTTTAAGAGTGGAGAGGCTGTCTAGAACTTGCACATTTGGGGTTTCCTGCATATAAAGCAAGACACTAACTCTTATCTGCGTAGAAGAAACCCAGATACTCACCCCAGAATGTGTAACTAACTTTTAAACCTTGGGCTAAAAGCTAGAGTTAACGGGGTCTCAGTTTCCTTATTTGAAGTAGGGAGCCTGGACTTCCTCTGCTCTCCTCTTAATACCTTGGCCTCAGTTCAGTGAAGAATTAAGATAGCCTACTCGGACTAATGTCCTTAAAGTTTCCTTTCTGCTGTGCTACTACCAATGGCTTCATGAAATAGATGCTCAACTGTGATTCCAAAAACTTCTTCCTCCAGGGTTTTTATTTCCTTCAAACTTTCTTTCTTTCTTTCTTTATTTTTTAATTGATGAGAGACACATGATGAGGTATCTGGAAAGGTGAAATGTTTACTTAAATGACACGCAGCGCCTCTGTTCATTCTGAGAATGAGCACATGGACTGTGATTCTGTCCTGACCTAATGGAAACATGATTCTGTTGTTTTGTAACTCAACAAGCCCCATCCAAGACAGAGAAGAAGATGCAACCTTTCCCTCAATTCCTGAAGCAACTGTGCTGCTTTTTCTACAGTGTTCTCATACATGTCAAAGCAACGTCAAAAATTCTCTAACCCACTAATTATACATCTTCCCAAAAGATGACAGGATGACACCCCTTCTTGCCCTGAACAGCAGAGCTAAAACATGTCACTGAGGTTTGTCTAAGCGACAGTGTGGGGAACTTTGATCACAGATGGGCAAACTGTGCTTTTTGGAGATGAGCCTGTTTCTGTAGTCAGAGGCTCAACCAAGTGAATGAACCTGAAATCTTCTCCCCATTACCCCATGGTCTCCACACCTGGAGCTGATTACTCTAGCAACCTGGAGGTTAAGCTCTGAGTGATGTTCCCAGATCTGAAATGAATACAAATCCAACCTATGATGTCAGGAATTATATACCTGCATGGCCTGGACTATGTTCTGCAGAATAATAATGCTAGTCGAGGTGATGAAAAAACATCGCTGCAGAAAGTGGACACTTGTCACTTCAGTGTGAAGCTTTCTGTATGAGATGGGCCTTTCTTGCAGGTTCATAAAGTTCAGCAATACATTAAATATTTCTGAGAAATTTTGCAGTGTAGAAATCAGACACATTCAGTGTTTGCTAATCATCTTTTTATTTCATGGATGATCTTTCAGCATCTTGGAGCACTGGATACAGCAAGCACTCACTGTATCCACATTTCTTCTTTTTCCAATCACAAAGAAGAAAAGAGGGTGGAAAAGAGCTTCTGTAGATCCACCAAGCAGGGTGGGAGCACAGCTTAGTGGAGAAACTCAAACAATTCATTAACAAAATGTCCAAAATGCCAAGAAAGTCTGGCAGATTGTCACTACTTAAAATCCTCTTATCAAATGCATTTATTAATTTGGTAGGCAGTGCCAAGAAACTCTTTTTATGGGAACAAAAGCATCAGCCCAAGATTCATTACTTGGGTCCATTCTTCCTTCCTTGTTCGTGATCCACTCCTTTGTTTATTCACCAAATGTTATGAACCACCCGCGTGTGCTAGTTACCATGGAGACATTAAAAAAAAAATGATGAGGACCTAGCCTTCATCCCCAATAAACCTTTAGTCCCCCCCAGTTGTTATTACACAGATCCAACCTGTTAAAGAAGGTGGAAGAAAGTGGGTGTCTCGTAGCATAGATGACGTGAAATATGGTGAGAGAGAAAGGAGAGAAATCCCTTCTATGAGGAATCTGGGAAAGGAGATGCTAGTGAATTGAAGGAAGTAGAATTCTGACCAGTAGGTACAGGGATGGAGGAATCACTGAAAATCCATTTCCAACTGAGAGAAAAATGCAAGCAAAGATGAAGGTGAAGGCACAGCGTACTCAGAAAGGAGCATGGCATCTAACTTAGTAGGACCAGGAACACAGTAGGAGGGAAGGTCTTCCAGGGAAGGTAGTGAGAACTAACCACCAGCCCTGAGGGCTTTCTTAAATGTTCAATGCGACATGTTAATTGCTGACAATGAGGTGATATGAAGCCTTGGTATACCAGGTTAGGCCTTTGACAGAAATACAGAGCATCCACTGGATAAAACAGAAATGGGGTGAAAAGAGGCAATCAGGAGGTACCTTCAATGATTTAGGCAAGAGATACAGAACTTCTTAGCAAGGATGAAAGGTGAATTTGAGGGACATGGCAAATGCAGTCAAATGGCTGTCATGACCAGCTGGCTGTGACTTCTCATGGGAAGGAAACTGAAGATAGTGCTGGATAACCAGCAGGAGCTGGGGCCATTAGTGAACGGAGAGCAAGATGCAGGAGGCACCGTGGGAAGATGTGTGACAAGCTCAGTCACGTGACGGAAGGACAAAATCAGTTTATTCTAAGCATGCTTAGATTAAATCATGATCATAAATACAATGGTTCACATGGGATATTCAAACCTGAATCAGAGAAAGTACCCAACTTTGCAATACTGTAAGCACCCCATCAAAAAATTCCGGAATGTACCAGGATCTGTCAGAATGAACATAAATACCCCTTTCTAGTTTTTCTCCCAGTTGAGTATGGTCCACTGTGGTCCACCTTCAAACTTACTTTCTATAGTTATTCTTGGTTAAATGTAACCCACACTTTAATTAAATGTTACAGTTATTTAAAGACCCCCTCTTAAAATCATGTGTCGATTACTTTATTTATGTTATTTATTCCATAGAAAAATCCTTAGTTCCCATTCATGTTGGTGCATTCTTAAGAATCAGCCCAGAAACCATGCTATCATGAAACCTGCCTTCACAGAACTAACTCTACCTGTTCATTCCTTCTTTTTATATCCTCCTACCACTACTTATACCTGTATTTTGTTTTACATCAAATCTTTGTGTAGATAACATAGTCCTTTTACTCAATGATAAACTCTATGAGTATAGAGACAAGTACACTTCATTTTTTGACCATTACTGGTACTTAATAAACTTAATTAAAGCTAACCTTCAGCCAATATCCATAAATGATACTAAAAGTAGTGAAGCTTAATAATAGGAGAATACAAATGAATGGACAGCAATCTCAAAAGTGATCCTCGCTCTGGAGCAGAAGAATATGAGCCTGGATGAGGGCTATGCTGCTCCCACTTACATGTATACAAAAGTCACCTAGGGGTCTAATTAAACACCTGTCCCAGGTGCTATTAAATCCTATGGATTTTGATTAGTAAGTACAGAGTTGGGTCATGAATTTGCACTTCTAACAAATTCCCAGACATTGCTGATGCTGCTGGGCTGTGGACAGCACAGTGAGTAGCCACTAATATGAAGGATAACCTTGATGTGAGGATGCCTGGACACAAAATTCTAGCCTTGCAATTTGCTGGTATTAGGATCAGCTTCCTTGCCTGTAAAATGGCAATAATAATGGAATCTCTTGGGACCAATATGGTGACTAAAATAGTTAACCTATAAAATCTGCCTCTGATAACACCTAACATATAGTAAAGGTCATGCTCAAAAATTAGGTGCCAGTTATTTCATGGTACAATAAGTCAATAGGTTCCTAAAGAGCAGAAGTCATTAATTTATGGTCTGCAGGATAAATCTGATTCATTGGATGTTTTGGTAATGCTGGTGAGCTAAGAATGGCTTTTTATTTTTTAAATGTTTGAAAATATCAAAAGAAGGACATTTTTCACCATATGAAAAATATATAAAATTCAAATTTTAGTGTCCTTAAGTGATGTGTCAGTGGATCAGAGTCACACTTTCTTTTACATATTGCCTATGAATGCTTTTGTGCTAAAATAGCAGAGTTGAGGAGGATTCAGATGACTGACCATAGGGCCAGCATAACCTCAAAGGTACCACCTGGCTCTTCACCTTGAAAGATCTCTAGTCCTCTCATAGCACCAAATGACCATCAGTGAATTATTGGAACTGGAACTATACATATTTATACATATACATATTGTCTATTGTGGCAATTATGCTCAGTGACTCTAGTTCATAATGTAACAGTACCAACATAATAAAAGATTCTCAGAAACTAAGTTATGAAATTTGGGAAATGAGATGAATTTGAGGGATAAGTGGCAAGATGGGTAACCATCCAAGTTCCTCAAACCAGGAAATGCTATTAGATGTCCCAACCCACTTTAAAAAAAACATTTATTATCCTTTTTCTGATTATAAAAGCAATACATGTTTATGGCATTTGGAGAACACAAAAATGTTTACAAAATAAAAATTGGTCATATTCCCAGTATTAGAGATAACCATTTTTAGACATTTTTTTACAAAATTGGCATGTTATGATACAAATAGTTACTTGTTATTAAGTATGACAATTCTCTAATTTCCTCATATATTCTGAGAACACTGTGTTCAGTGGCTAACAATGTTCCATTATTTGGATATGCCATATTTGAGTTAATTCTTGCCCTCATTATAGAATTTTAGTTTAAGGTTTTGCCATTATTTATAAATACTATAATAAACTTGCTTATTTTTCTTCATATCTGTGATTTTTCTACTATAAGTTACTATAATAAAACTTTTGTCTAAATTTGGGTTACTTTCAAGGGAGGCATAAGAGAAGATCAGAGCCAAAGGCTAACATTGATTAAAACTCTCTCTTTGTCTCTAAGTTTTCCAGATTTCTAAACTACATTAATTTTAAAGATTTCTACCAAATATGCCATTCTGTGACGCTCTCTTTGACCAACATGATCTTTTTTCTATATACCCATTCTTAAATCCACACCATTACAATCAAGAAAACAAAGTTCCCCTTCCTTCAGAAAAAAAGGCAATGATTTTATCAAAAATATTTTATTTACAAAAAATCAATTATACTATACATCCTATACTGGAAATACATTGAATAATTGCTAAAATAAATACAGGCAATTAATTCAACTTTTTTAGAATGAAAGAATTTGACATTTGAATGTTATCAAAGCTTAACTTAGAACATAAATAGTTAAAAAGGCAAACTCAAGTTTTAGTTTTATTTATTGGCAGGGTGCGTTTGTTTTCCACAAGCTCTCCGATCCGTGAGAGTCTGAGATTCAGAAGGTGAATGTACCTTTTTGTACTCGGAAGGTAGAACATGCAGTTTTTTCTTAGGATAGTTGTTCTAGGTATCTGCATAAAAGGGAAGCAGAAAGACAGGAGCACATTGCCTGACCTTCTTCACATGTCTCTGCTTCACCCCAGTGCTTTTTATTCAACGATTCACTTGTTCTGATTGTGCATCTAACACAGGTCTACCCAGCACCAGCTACACATCAAGATCAATCATGTAAAAGCCAAACTGAATAAACGAGGCCCCCACAGTAACTAAATCGGTCAAGTTCAGAGTACCAGGTTCATCAGTTTTTATATGTGCCAATTCTTGACAGACTTATTAGATCTTGCCATCATTTCTACTGTGCAGACATTTTTATGGTGACCAAGAACAGGAGAGATGAGGCCATTATGTGAATAATTCAGAAAAAAGTCTTCCTTGGAAAGTAGGATGCTTGGAGCATTAATCTGCCAATTTTGAATCTATACATTTTGTATTTCTTATAACGTATCCAATTCACCTAGGTAAACATCTACTAACATATAATGCAAAATGGCAAGTTCAAAAATAGGTGACAATGTCCAATGTACAGGTAGGATCTGGTGAATTCAGGTTACAGAAGAGGACCTTGAAGAACTGCATTGCATTTGCCCAAATTACACAGATAATTTTTCCACTTTCCATTTTACTTGGCTTAGGAAAACATGGCCAGAGTTTCCTCTTTGATATTCATGGTTTGTCCAGTGCTGAATAGTATTTTCTTTCAAGGACTAGTATTCCCTTTTTATTACCTTAAGAAAAACTTGCACTTTTCTACCCTTGGGCCTTGCTATTCAGTGAATTCTTCTGATACACACATAAGTATGTATGTTTACTACCATAGTGGGATAGGTATATTGACCTTTTCTAACATAGATGAAAACAAAAAGTTAAAATATTGAAGGTTTTAAATTCTTTCCATAGAAATAAACTATTCAATTTTAAAAGGTACAGAAAGAGAGAAATATTTTATTCTTTCTATCATGATCATCAGTTAACCAAGCTTCACATTTTGGGCAAGTCTTTTTTTTTTAAGTATGAATTTTTTCAGAACTTATTTTATTAAAAAAAAAGAAAGAACAACAGGTGTATTTTGGCAGAGAAGTAAAATATAGAATATGCAAAATTTGTTTTTAAAATCAGCATACAAAATTTTAAAACACAGTACAGTTATATCAAAATACAGCACAGCCAACGGCCTTCAACATTTCCTTTGGCATTTCATTTGGTAGAGTTAAAAGAGAAATCCTTCCTAAAAAAAATTAGCTATCAAAACAGTCCATAAGTTAGGTCGTATAAGTTGAAAGAACTTTTCCTTGAGTTTCCAAAATCCTTTTCTTCCTTGATAACCCACATAAAGCATGGCTAGTGAGGTATATAGGGCAAACACTGTCAGGCGGATGCACGGTACAGAGAAAGTGCATAAACAAAGAATCCATCCCATTTTCATAGAAATAACAGGTTAATCTCAGTTTCTTCTTATTGATGTATCGTTTTACTTTGGCAGAATCAAAATAAACCCATAAAAACGTCTTTGTTCAAGTCGCAGCAGCAGTGATATGTCTCCTTTGGTGGCATCATCTGATGCCACAATACTGTAGAGCCCCTGGAGGAACTAAGGTGTTGTGTGTGTCTGCGTGTGTGACTGCAAACATCAACAATGTGAGCTCATACATCGAGCACCATGTCATACTGTTGTCCCTTCTTCCGCCTGCCACACTTATTGATGAGAACCACATACAGCGTCAAAAGCATGACCCAATAGCATGCATACAGCAATGTTCCAACAATCAGAACTGTCTGTTTGGATTCTGAAAATGGCTTTTTAGATTCCTTATAAATGGTGAAAATCACACCACCCAGGAGGATTGTAAACCAAACCGATACTGGAATGAGTCCTATGAAATTAACAACAATGGTTTTCCTTCCAGATGTGCCCCACCCAGCTTTGTTTATTGTTGCAATTGCAAACATCTTAGCAGGAAGTAAACTGGACATGTATAACACTGAGTAGAGGGACATAAAGACCATGACGATATTTCCTCTAAGGCAGCTGGCAAAAGATGATTTTATAAGACCCACTAGCTGGACAGTTAACAAGAAGAGGAGGATGTTCCAAATTTTACCCCTGTAGAAGAGCTGGATTACTGTGGCAATAAGAAAGAAAGGAAAGAATCCAGTGATAACAGCTTCGTAGGTCATCCACAAGTGATGTTTGTGGAACCACATGGCATTGTACAGCCACTCCCGGAAGTATGACTTGCTCCAACGGGTCTGCTGGTTCAGCCATCTGAGATACTCTATAGGTGTTTCAGTAAGGCACTTGGATCGAGCTGTGTATTTTGTTGCATAACCCAGACTCAGCACCCGGTTCGTTAGATGCCTGTCATCACCGAAACTACACTGGTTGCCCATAAATTCCTGATTGTACCAGTCTTCCACAAACTCATGCAGCAAGGAGTTTCTGTACATTCCCAGAGGTCCACTAATGCACTGGACACACCCAAAATAAGACTGACAGGCCCTCTCTATGTTAAAGGCCATCCAGTATCTCACACTGCTGAGGAAGGAGATCCAGGAATCATACTTGTTTAAAATCTGCAAGAAGGAAAAAATAAATAAAATAAATAAATAAAGGTATGCTTTAGCTAAAAATGCCAAGAAAAACCTGAACCATACTGAGATTACTACAAAGCATGAGATTTGTTATTTTATCCCCCTATTTAGGTTTCCTTCCTCTTTTGGAAATGGTTAATTTTGTCTTCTGTATTGCTGGATTACTTTGACGTGTGTGTGCGCACGACTGTGCACGCGCACATATTCTTCTATGGTGACTATTTTCTTCAACTTCACTCTTCCTGTCTTCTTTTTGCTGTTTTTTATTCTTGTTCCAGCTGTTCTGATATAATGCTGAGATTTTTGAGGCCTTAGTTCTCAGTTCATAAATGCTTCCACCATGCATTCTTTCCTACCATCTAAGATGTGAAGGTTTTAAAGTCCTGCTCCTTCCTGTTCTGGTTAATTTCCAATTGATCTAGTACTGACTGTTAATTTTTATTCTCCATTCTCTACTTTGTCTTATAATTCCAGTGATATAAGAATTCTCTCTGGCCTCCTCACAAAATTTGAATCCTAAAATAATGCTTTACATAAAGTCTATTGAAATTTCTGCCTTCTTGTGGTAATATTTCTAAATTCTCTTTACCATTTCACATTTATTCATTTTTAATCTGGATTTTGCTTGCTTCTTATTTATCACCAGTCTATTTCTTTGTTCTTCCTAAAACAAATTTTTTGCCATTGCTATTAACATGCATGTACAAAATGTGTTATACAGCAACACACATTCTAAATTTCAAGGATAATTATCCATATGCTTCTCATCTTTTGCTAAAGTCTAATCTTATGTTTTCATAGGACCCTTATTTTAATCTTCACCTACTCATTTTTCAATTCCACAAGCTTCAAAATTACCTTCATTAATACTTGTTTCACTAATTGTTTCTCCATTGGTAAGAAATGGTAGTTTATGTTGGAAAACCCACCTGCTGTTTCTTTGCCTTTCTGATTAAGATACATTTTTTCTGCCTTTGTTTCGCAATTTGCATTTTAACCAACCACACATTGGCCAGCTTTTAAATAGAGAAGTATATCCCCTTCCCATACTTTCATTTCTTTAATTATGTAACTACATGAATCCCAACATCAGATTTTAGTAGAACACTGACGATTAACTTGCGAGCCCAGAAGACATGGTGGAAATCATTGCACATTTATGCTATGTTGTATATAATTCACCAGTCATTACAAACACAGGTGATACCCATTGACTAAGCAAAGAAATGATAAATTATTTCAATTTAGATAGGAAATGAGGCAGTGAAATGGGTCCGAGGCACATTCTAATGGGTCCAGTACCAAAGACAATACCTGGCATAGAATAATAAGTATGTATTCAATGGACTGATTAATGAAAGTGTTTTTTAAAGTGTCTTCTTTAAAAATGGAGCTATACTCACCTGTACATCTCCCCCGACACCTCCAACCATGGGGTCTTCTTCTAAAACTTTCACCATCTCCACAGATGAAGCAGGGTCAAGCATAGTATCTGAATCACATACCTGCAAAGGAGAAAAAGAAAATGAGTTAAAGAAAAGAACTATGAATGCACTTTAGTCAAAATGAGGCATATGCTATGGCTATGTATGCTATACCCACAGCCTTATTGTCACAAGCCTCAGGAAACCGGAGTCATGGGGATAACAAGGCTTGTTATATCACGGACAATGCAGTTTACTTTTCAGCAAGTTCAATATTTAAGTTACTGATACTGCTAGAGAGAAGAGCTAAAATGTTGTGCTGGGTAACCAGCTTGTTCTCAGCTTGCTGGGGATGTTCCTAATTGTAGCAATGAAAGCCTCTTGCCCCAGGGAAGAGACTTGCTTTCCTGGGAAACTCAAGTGGTTTGTCATCCTAGATGTCTTTCTTCAGTCGCCTCAAATAAGGTTTGTGAAACTTGTCCCTCAATTTGGAATAAAAAAAAATTGTATGTGTGTGTATGTATATATATATCTCCAACTGTACTGAAAGGAGGACATATTTAGTGGAACTCATGTCCCATCTCATTTTAATATGCTGAGTGAGAGACAGGAAACAGGTCTCTTCCAGGCGATTGTATAGTTCTGAAGCAAGACATCCACACAACATGGGCTAGCAAATACCATTGCAAAGGGAAGACACTAGTGTGACCCTACTTGTTCTTCTATTACTTAGGGTTTAAAAGCAGGTGTAAATCACCTTAGGCTCCTCTAGAATTGCCAATTGTTATTCTTAAAAACAATCTTTAAAAGGTCATGACAGGCAATGATGAAACCAAACCAACTACAAAATTAAAATTAAAATTATTGGAATTCCTCTAAATGTGTGCACCCCTACTAGTCATTTTTATCAGAGGCCAAAGTGAGGAAGGTTATACATAGCAATTTTCTTTCTGGTCTGACTTCTAAATCAACTGAGAAATCTAAAAGAATAATGAAGCAGCTGAGAGAATCCATAGCACCTCCTGTACAGCTATGAAGCTGACATGAAGAATAGGATTGCTCTGTGTGAAGAAGGGGGTGTCTCAATCCTACTCCCTAGCACTGGACTCAGTCTCTGACAGTGTCCAAGTGGGACTCACCTCCTCTGTGGACACAGTGTGTGCCCCTTCAAAGGGGTCTGACTGATACCACATCTTGTGGGCAGCCCCATCCCAGAACATAGGGTAAGAAGAGATTCTGGGCCACACATTGCTCCTTCCACACTCACCAATCAGATTAAGGCACAACTCTTCTCCGAGGAAAGGAGTAAGCCAGGTGGCAGAGTCCTGGTGGACTAACCGTGTGAACAGAGCTACCTTCACATTCTCTGAGAATCTGCCTATCTGCTATGATTTGAAACTGGTTTGTCCCCTTGAACACTCATGTCGAAATGGATTCCCAAAAGAGGTGACGGGGCCTCTAAGAGGTAGAGCCCTCCTGAACAGATGGCTTTCTCAAGACTCTGCCGATCCTCACTCAATGAGTTCTTGCTCTTTCAGGCCTGGATTAGTTATTGTGAGAGCAGGCTGGCACAAAAAAGAAAAAGAAATAATAACAATAAAGAAAGTGTCCCTTGTGTTTTGCTGTGTTCTGTCTCTCTTGCACACTCTCATGCTTGGTTTTCTGCTTCCTTATCATGTTGCGATGTGGTAGACAAGCCCTCACCAGAAGCTGCTGCAATGGCCTTGAACTTCCCAGTTTCCAAAACCATGAGTCAAATTATTTTTTAAAAATTGCCTCGTCTCAGATAATCTGTGATAACAACAGTAAATGAACTAAGATATTATCCCTGCAATATTTACTAATAGTATTTTTTTTTCTGCTGAATGCCCCAAGGCCCTAACAAATAAAAATTGATTAGAATGGACATGATAAGCCAGTCAAACAATGAATGAATTGATTGGCACAGACTATTATCTAATTTTTTATTATCCTGCATCAGATCTGGCTATACTAGTTGAACTGAATCAAGATTCATTCTATTTATAATCAACGGCTGCATGGCAATACTTTGTTCAAAGACTGACCACATGTTTAACAGTGTGTCTATAAAATTTTCGAATGATCTTGTAGTCACCTTGGTTTATGCCAGTGCATTCTATGATGTTTGTAAGATGAAATCACCTAGTGATGCATTCCTGTCATTAAGTGACATTGACTATAATTATAATCAAAAGTAATTATCTTAACAGTTCTCCAAACTCTGCCATAAAAAGTCAATATTTGAAAAAAAAAATCAAATTGTAGCAGCATAAGGTCTCCAGATTTAAGAAGATACTAGATAAATGCAGAATACATTCTTCATATTATTTTCTAAGGAATCACAAAATTTTTAAGAAGTACCACTCTTAACTTGACTAATGGCTTTTTTGTGTGTGAAAAGGATTTTTGTGTTGATGAAAAACACTGGTGAAAAGAGTTATTTAAATGCATTACTGGAATTTAAGAACATAAATTCCAGTAATAAAGTGAACATTCAGTAATAAAGTGAACTCATCACCCCTCTAGATGTAACTAATTATGGCAATTTGGGGGTTAACTCCTGGCTTTTTAAATTTTTACTTTGGTTATTTAGAAGCACTCACTTTTAAAATAAGAACCTATTTATCGTTTTTTGGCGTTTTATTTAGGTTCAGCATAGTCTCATTTATTTTGAGGGGAAAACTTAGGAATAAGACAGGCATTACTTTTTTTTAATTTTAAAAAACAGGATTTTACTAGCACTGAGTTTTAAATCCAAATATCCCAAGCCTCAGGAACTACACAAAGTGATCTGAGAGGGATGTTTTCCTCTCCTGTGTTTTGTCTATCACCAGTTAGTACATGGCTACCAGCCAGGGAGGAGGCCTCCAATGAGGGTAGAGAAAGGTGAAGGCAGAAGTCCAGCCCACCTTAGAACCCAGCCTCCCGTCCATAGCCACACCCTCCTCTATTGACTTAAGCTGGGAAAGGTAAAACCAGAAAGCTAAAATAAGTCTAAAAACAACAGGAAGGGAGCAATCCGGAATTAGTGCTCAAATAACTCCGCCTGCTTGGGAGCCCAAAAACGTCAGGGGAAGGTTCTCTTTGAAATGACCAAACTTGAACCAAACCTCTGAGGCTCTGCATATTTAAATTGGCCCCTGCCCCTCCCCATTTCCAAAAGGGAAGTGCCAGAAGTCCTCTGAGAGAGGTTGTTCCCTGGGTGAGCTTACTGCATTTGAAGGGAAAGCTCTCGAAAGTCTCCTGGGAAGGGGTTTCTTACATGAGGAGTTATGAGCTCTAAAGAATTTCCATTCCTGGATGTTGTCTGATGACTGAATGCCAACTGGAAAGTCAGTCTTTGCCAGTCTGGAAAAGCATGTATATTCAGGGACACAGTGACGTCTGCTTGGTAGGATATGAAGAACACAGTCTGGGCCCTTAATATCCGCAAGGACAGAATATCTAGTTACCTCCTCACCAATAACAAGTGTGCACTTTCATGAATGTTGGCTGTTCAGTTCTGGGCTAGAATCTGTGGGAGACACACCAGTTCATGCAGAACTAAACCTCACATAAGGAAAAACGACAGACATGATTTGCATACAGGAAACCAAGAACAAATCAAAAGTCTTTCTGGCCACACTGAGAGTATCACTGCAATTTGTTGAAAGATTTTTCACTAAGAAATTTGGAAATGAAGCAAAGTCACAATTTTGAGTAAAGGGAATAGAAAATGACAAGATGAAGTGAAATGACTGGGTTGAACCAGGCATCTCAGTTTTATCCACAGAATCAAGAGGAAAAGCACGTGACTGGTTCCTCTCAGCTATCCTGCTCTGGCCAAGAGTTAACACCTCCCTTTAGTTCCCTGTCAAAACAGGGGCTGGTCACTGGGTGAAGTCCAGGCTACCACCTATTTTGATATGGCCTAATAGTTAAGAATGACTTTATATTTTAAGCAGTCAGGAAAAAAAAAAATCAAAAGAATATTTTATGACACATGCAAATTATATGAAAATCAAATTTCACTGTCCCTAAAAGTTGTATTGGAGACCAGCCATTCTCACTCATTTACATGTTCTCTATGGCTGCCTTCACTGGACAACAGCAAAGAGGAACAGTTACAAAGCTGGTTAAAAATGAAGTGGCTTGTTTGTCCCAATTATATTTTAGCCTTATTTGTTTTACAGCAAAGTTTGCCAACTTTAGGTTCAAAATAATAATCTGTTTTCATTACCGTAAGAGCAACCATCCAGACTGGGAATATAGCTCAGGTGTAGAGTGCCTACAAATTCAGTCTCCAGCACCATGAAAATAAATAAACTAATAAACAGCAATGTTCAGATTAAATATGTTTTAAACCCCAATTTTAATTCTAGGGTATTTTTTAAATTGCCTCCATTTTCTTGAGCTATAAATTGCAGTAACTGCATAAACAATAGGATATTAATCAACTTTTTTTTGGTACTGGGGACTCTACCACTGAGCTATAACCCCAGTCCTTTTTATTTTTTATTTTGAGACAGGGTCTCACTAAGTTGCCCAGGCTGTCCTCAAACTTGAGATTCTTCTGCCTCAGACTCCCAAGTAGCTGGGATTACAGATGAGCACCAATGAGCCTCGATAATAGACATTCGTGTAGGCTTTCTTTAGTCAAGACTTTGCCTATTTTAAGAACAAATGCCCACAGAATCAAGAAGCCTAAATTCATATATTAAGTCCTGTAACTTACAATGTCTGTAAACTTGGACAAGCACTGTACCACCATCATGGTGCATTAGTGAAACCCTTCATATGAAAATACTTTGTGAATTAGAAAGGACTGTAGAGTAAGATCCCATTAGTATCAAATAATGACCCTTCAGTTTCTATATTTCTTAAGTAAACCTAAGTCTAAACAATCATGGTAATCATCACCACAACTAGATGGCTCAATGGAGAGAATCAGTAAAATGAACATGAAATTGTCCATTGCAAATTTTCTCACTAATCTTAAAAGTTCATCTGTCTCACAACAATCCAAATAAAATTCTCCTCTACAATGTTACTATTTGCTCCATCCAATGCTTTTCAAATTCTAAGACCCTGGTCTAAAATGCCAAGTGTCCATGTTTCATTTTTTTAATAGACATCTTTCCTTTCAGTTTGACTGATGGATCTCCTTCTCTACCTCTCATTCTACTTCAAAGGACATTGAAACTCAATGCAGCAAGAGGAAATCTTTATTGCTCTGACTGCCTTCAATGAGGAAACAAGTAGAAAACAAATCAACATCCCTTCTGTTGCTACTGGTTTCATCCTTTTCCTGTTTATAAGGTTTAAAACCTTCTTAAACCTGATGCTTCTTCATTTTGATCCATCATCTTATCTTGACCCTTCCTCTTAACCTTGATCCAGTGAGTCTATTTTTAGAGTGTGTACAATTTACTCTTAGTTCCTGCCACAACTTAACCAAAGTAAAAGAAAAGTCTGCTCATCCATCCCAAGCAATTTCAAGGGTAAGGACCAGAACAAATAAAAAACCTTAAAAATAGTCAATTACGAGGAAACCCAGATGATGCTACTCTCCTTGGATTCCTAATAGTAAACCAGAGCAATTATACCATAGATAGGAAAAAGAAAGCTCTAAACAAGACCTTGGAATCAAATAGATCTGGTTCCCAACCTACTTCCCATTATGTAAACTTAGACCAGCTTCTTATACTCATCCCCTCACCTTCTTAGGCCTCCATCTATCCGGTGAAAAATATGAATACCCATTTCCATCTCCTTCATTGGTCAAGATGGCCGATTAATGAGCTAATGTATGTGAACCACTTAATAATCCTAGCTCATAGTAAATCCTCAATAAATGGAAGTCACATGTACTAAAGAAGTGAAAATCTAAAATCAAGGGCACAAATTCAAGACAATTGTCCAGAGAGAAGGGATTCTTGTTATAATTATGGTAAATAAGCTATAATTTACTCAGAGGGAAACCAATGTCTCATCCAATGCCCAACCAACTTAAATCAAAAGTTGAATTCTAGAACAGACAGTGCAAACATCTTTAGATTGGGCTGTTAATTAGGGAAAAGAAAGAAAATAATTAGAGAGTGGTTTGAGCTGATTTATGATTCATTCCTGACCTGGAATGTACCATTGCGGGTATAATTACAAAAGCTCATTTTGTGGTTAAGGGCAGACCTTAGACCCACTTAACTTTATATTAAAGTCTGTGTTGAATCTTGACTTGGCATCTCTTCATTAGC
This sequence comes from Sciurus vulgaris, assembly GCF_902686455.1. Lineage (NCBI taxonomy): Eukaryota > Metazoa > Chordata > Mammalia > Rodentia > Sciuridae > Sciurus > Sciurus vulgaris. The sequence continues at coordinate 193,931,919 of NC_136461.1, forward strand.
AGTGAACTTGAAGAGTGTGACATTGCTTAAAACAGGAACATGATCTTTGGTTTTGGAAGAATATAAATGTAGACAGCAAACTTATTTTTGAAATCTAGACCCTGAAAATTTCACTGTCTGGTGAAAAGAAGGTAATTTTGGGGGGAACTACACATGCAGGATATAGGGGAAACCAAAACAGAAGGACAAAAAATAACCTTTACAGAAAGAAAACATTGCTCACAGTTTAAAATTTCAGATATAACAAGAAATGTCAATGAAAGGCTCATCTCTTAAAGTAACTGGCTTATGGTCTGGGATCTCAAATCCGACAACAGAAAGCTTCAACTTCATAGACATCTAAGCAGTTTGGCACTTCTTTTATGTTTTTCTTGAAAGGAAATAGAAAGATATAAGCATTCCTTTAGAGAATCAATTATTCAAGCCATTATAAAATAATTCCTACCTTTAGTCAACCTATAATCTCCTCCAATCATTAAAGTAATAAAAAGAAGATTTATTGGTTAGTTGCTCTTCATTTTTAGGAAAACATGAACATAAGTGAAAGTTATAGAAGGTGCAAAGCAAGGTAACAAGCCACCTGGAATAGTGGGGGACCAAAAGTCGTCAACTCTAAGGCTTGAGCCACGAAACACCCTTTTTCCAAATGTTTGGAATTCTCATTCAAAAGAAGCAAATCAGGAAAGTCATAATGGTAGCCTTTAAATCAGAGTTTATAGTCAAGTACCCAATTTTGGGAAAAGGACAGCTTCAAATTGATAAGAGAAAAATGATGGTAACTGATAAGTGAAAAGAAAATTTTAATAATTCTCTTTGTTTTGATTGCATTCTAGCAGAGATTCAATATGTTGCTAGAAAAAAAAATCAAGAGGTCAATGGAGATAAAATGGTACTGAGTTGAATCCCAAGCTGGGAGGGATCTTAGCGATCATGTGTTCTTGATGATTCAATTAGAGCCAGGTCCATAGTAAACAAGGAACAGATCTGGGTCTGGAATTCAGATTTCCTCATTCCTACGTCAGTATGCTGTTAATCTTTTCCTCTGACATGAAGGACAGAAAGAAAAAAATATTCTCAATTCTGGATTCTAGCTCTCAGCACATTTCACTTGTTTAGGCTTTCTGCAGAGAACAGGAACCAGGCAAATATTATACACAGTTAATTATCATTATTTATGGTAGTTATGTTCTTTAAAGTTGCCATGAAGATTGAATTATCTATTACCGAAAAATCGCTTCTAGCAGAAACAATGGGTTAGTTTCCTCTAAGCCTCTGCCTACAAAATCTTTCTCAACTGATCAATACATAAAACCCTGTTTATTTTTGCTTCTTCTTGAATATACCTGAATTAAGTAATTAATATACATTGTTGGCATTAGCAAAGAGCTTCATGCCCAATAACAATAATTCATGCCTAAAGGACACTTTTCCCATAAGCATGTCACAGCCTTCCTGTCCTTAGAAATACAAGAGAACTTCAGCACCACATATGGGGCTACTTTCAACAGCTTCCCCACCTACCACTGCACTGAAATGTAAAGACATGGCACCAAATACACAAAGAAGAGGATAATTACACTGAAAGGAGAAGGCAAAGCATCACCTGTGTGCAGCTGAAACATGCAGCATTAGGTTACACAATCTTTTTGCTACTGTGCATATGTATACAAAAAACCACTAGCATATTGCAAGTATTGATTTGGGGGTTAGAGGTAAATTTTAGTAAGCAGGTAAATTTGCAAATACAGAATCCATGATTAACGAGGGTCAACTGTACTATTATGAATGACATAGCCTTAATTCTTTCCCACTCAAAGAATTTGAGATACTTAAAATGCTACCAGGTTCATGATAAAATTCACTCTTATAATCTTCTTTTCAGAAAATGTCCACAGTTATTGTATGCCTTCCACCTGGGAAATCCCTAATGCACACCTTAGGCAATACTGACCGTTTTTTCTTTTCCTCCCTTGTCTCACAGACTGGTGGTCACTTGTAATACACGTGTCCAAAAATAAGAGATATGAATAAAGCTAGTATATAATATAGATATCAAAGTATATTTTGTCTTATGATATTTGTGAAAATGATATGAAAAGTGAATATAATCCCAAACTGTTTTAAAAATAAGGGAAAAATAGAAGGGTCTGTGCTGGAAAGCATTAAACCCCCCCCCACTTTTGTATTGGTTGCAGGTCAAGTCAACTTATTCATTTTGCTTCTTTTATATTTTTAAAACATACTACTCTAAACATGTGCTACTTTAGTAAACAAAGAGCCAAGAGAAACTCTAGTTTGAAGAGGTAAACAAGACTTTTCCCCTACCTTAAGCCATGTCCAGTTAGGTCAGAATCTGTCCTTTACTATAAAACAAAGTTTACCTAGGAAGCACATTGATTCTGAATTTTAAAGATATTCCTCCTTCTCCTTTTGGGTTTTATATTCCCTTCCTTCACATTTCTCACTTTGTTACTTTTCTTCTTCTGTTTCTATCTTCTCTCTCTCTCTCTCTCTCTCTCTCTCTCTCTCTATCTCTATCTCTGTTTCTCTCTCTCTCTCTATCTCTCTCTCTATCTCTAACTCTATCTCTATCTCTATCTCTATCTCTAACTATCTCTATCTCAGGGCCTACCAGTCACCTGGAAAGCTTGCTGTCACACAGTCCTCCTCCTGGACTAGGGCTTCCTGAAGTGTTCTGTGTGAGCATTTGTGATTGGAATGACTACCGAGCTGGGACATGAGTCAGTGGCGTGGACTACAGAAGAAAGCTGAGATGATAGAGGGTCAGTGGTCATTGATAAAGGCTTGTCCTAGGAGGGAAGGTAGAAAGAATAACCTGGAGTCAGGAGGTGGGATGGGCTATGCTTGAAGCAGTACAGGCAGAACAGAGTAAGGGTGGTCTTGAAAGCATTCAGAACTGCTGCTTTTGTTTGGTCCTCAGTAGGAGGCAAGATCATCTGTTAGTAGTTAGACAGGGAGGAGTTTGGATAGGGAGCTGGGAGCATGGGGAAGGTATGAAATAATAGGTCACAAAAGCAATAAGCAAGACACTCAAACTCAAGTGGAAAGAGTGCTGAGGAGGGCTGAGGACCCAGCTGCAACTGGAACCCAGTCTTTTTGGCCATCTCTCTGCATAGCCCAGCAGTATTGTCCAGCAAGCATGTGAGCAGGTCATCAATCTCTTCCCCAGCCCCCCATCTGCTCTTGTAAATAACTGCCCAACTTCACTCCCTTCTTTCTCTAACCAGCCTACATGCCAAGTTTGATCACCAGGAACACCTGGTAGCCAACATCCTCAACCCCTCTCCCATTTGTATTTTGGTGGCTTCTACTTTGCAGTTCCTAAAGCCTGGACGGTCAGAAAAGATCAGTGTTCAGTGCAAAGTTTAAACCTTCAGAAATTGCCATGTTTATAGGTCAAGCATGGTCTAAAAGCAGAAGATTTGATGAAGAATAGCAGGATGGAATTATTAGTTTCAGAATACTAAAAGATTTTAGGTCGTGTTGGAGTGCTTGGAACTAGCTGAGATCCCAGGAGGCATTAGGGCCTAGTTCAGAGCAGCTGCTGGCGTCAGTCTATCTGTAGGGCTTCAGCCTGGAGCAAGGACAGTTCTCAAAAGTGATCAGGAAGCCTCGAACAGGAAGCCTAGTCTAACCTTTCATATTTTGAATTATTTTTTTTTTCCTGGACAAGCACAGTGTAAAGTTGTCAAGGATACAAACAAAATTCAAAACAACAGTGATGGAAGAAGGGGATTTGGGAAGGGAAGGTAAAAGAAAGAGAAAAAAGCACACACAAAGATTTCTTGATTAGAACTACCAAATGTACCAGTTGTTTTAACTATAATCAAAGGCAAAATATGAAAACAGATGTTCTCTCATTTTAGGCACAGGCATCCCCTGGCATGCCTGCCTTTAAGAATATCCTACCGTCCTCTCTTCTAGGTCCAGACTGCATATATAGATCCTGAAGGTCCTGCAATAAATGAAGCCCCCTTAAATGTAAAAGTTCTACCATTGAGAAAATAGGAGAAACTTGAGAAAGAAACTCAGCCAACTCCCCTGAAGAGAGCTTACTAGGTAGATAGGTATTAACAAAGAAACGCCTCAAAATTCTTCAGATATAAACTAAAATTAATCCTAAGGTGACAAATGACAGACATCATAATTTATTTTAGTATGGCAATATAATAAATAACTATATTAATAGTAAAAGCTTTAGTCGTATTAACAATAATATCATTAACAACTCTTGCTAAGATTTGGAACACATTTTTTATCTCAAACTGCTTCTAAGATGGCTTTATTCTTTCCAATAAATTGACACTCAGGAAGGTGGTCTTGCTCAGGGTCCATCAGTTCATAATATCTGTGATTACAGTCTCAGCGAATTGATTCAAAAGCCAGTGCTTATTCCCATCTCGTTACTCTGAGATCCAATGGGCATGACTTCCGGCAATAAAGACCCTTTAACAAATAGAATGGGTGTTTGGAATACTAGGACTTTCCTTTTAAAAGAAAAGTGCTCCAGCAGTTTTCTTACACCAGTGGTATTGCTTCCCTCTTGATAGCTCATGTCCAAAATTCAATTAAAGAATTTACAAAAAATTAAAATCAGAAAATTCACAGGGCTTCTCCTAATGTTCTAAAGAAGAAAGCCTCAATGAGAACTGGGACAAGAGAAGCCCCACAGTGAGCTGTCAGCCAATTACTGAGAGACACAGGCTGCCTAATTTTCATGCAAGCAAACATCATCACAGATGCTTTCAAAGGTCAAGCTGGAGTGAGTGAGGTAATGCTGTTTGGGGAGTGAAATAAACATTACTTCGAATTTGCTCTAAGATTTTTTTTTTTTTTTTTTGCTTGTTTTCATTTTCCTTTTCTTTCAAGCTCAATTTTGAATTCCTTGCTCTTTTTAATTAAAATCATCCTCTCCACCCCCATTTTGCCCAGTCTGTATCCAAAACGTTTTAGAGCCTTCCTTCAGCCTGCAGATTTTCTCAAGACCCTTCACTTAGGCCAACACTGTTTTCTAACAGAGTTGGAGATTTTTAAGAGTGTGGAAAATGATGCTGGATTTGACTTGGCAGAACCTAGGAGGCAGAGAAGGAAAGGTGGGGGAAGGGGAGGAAGGGACTTCTGTCCAAATAATCCTGATGTCTAACCAATAACATGACACCAAGTCAAGCATTTTCATGGATAGTCTTAACAGTTTTACACGATTTTTTTTTTTTTCTCTGTCTTTCAAAATGTGCTTTCAACAGTCATGCTGTTTTCAAATGAACTGAAAGAAGCACTGTGTTCAGGACAAGGATGGGCTATAGCATGACTGGAGAGACACAAAAGCTGCTTTATTTCAATGTATGTTTGCCCTGGCAGGAATCTGGGACCTACCTGTACATAATCCACACTTCGTCCTAGCGCTCTGAAGGCTGTGTACATGACTTCTCTTTTTCCACCCCATTTTTGCATGATGCAAACACTTTTGTTGGACAGGACCAACTGGGTTACATGCTGAGAGCTTTCTTTATGTGACTCATCTGTCTCACCAGGTCCCTTTTCGTGGTAGTTGTTCTTCCAGATGTAGGTAGCTGATTTGTCCCTGCCCATGACTTCACTGAAGATGTCCATCATGTAAAGGTCATCGTCCGAGTTCCCATCGATGACCATGACAACTTTAATCCCAGGGTAGGTAAGCCTCTTCACAGATTGCAAACATTTCCTTAAGTAATCTGGATCTTCTTGATATGCAGCGATGCAAAGAGCAACAGTTTTGTTCAATTTGATGGGGGTTTCTAGGGATTTTTTCATTTTTCGGTGCTCCAAAAAGGCAAATAGACTTTGGATGATGAGGTGTGATGCTAAAAAGGCACCGTACAGTCCAAAAGAGAAATAGTAATTATCCGTTTGGATAAATTGATAGCCAACGATATAAGCAGCTGTGATTCCAAGAAGGAGAGAGACTCCAAAAAGTGTGGTTCCAATTATTCTCAGGATGCATAGAAACCTCTCACAATGCATCTGCAATATAATCAAATGACACTCTCAGTTAACCACTCCTGTCCCGTGCTTGTTGTACACATTGTGTCACGGGAGGACACACACACAGCATGCAGGAGTTCTCCCATGGTTTCTGCCTTCACTTGCTAAGTGACTTTCAGCACCCACTCTGCTCATCTGCAAGATGAAGCTAAGGACTTCCTACTGGCACAACTCGGAGGGTCATTTCAAGAATCCCTTTGGTAATGGTGCTATTGAAATGTTGCAATGTATTAAACAAATACCTGGATGCATTGTTTTTAATGTGTTAGCCTCTCTCAGGCTTTACTCTATGTGGCCATAGCAAAGTATGGGACCAAACCTTTCTAAAGCCCAGAGTAATCTTTCTTCCTGCGCCAGGTCATCCCTTTCCTCCTTAACACTGATGAGATCAACACCCATGAAAGAATTTGCTCAATTTCTTATGTCTAATTTCATCTCATTTTCAATGCAAATCCTTCAATGTATGTCCTTTCCAAATATCTAGCTGAGATTAAAGATAGAGAGACCTAGAATACAGTACTAGCTTATCAACTATCTGTGAGACCTTGGGTAAGTCACCTTACCTCTCTGGACTTCAATGTATTTGTTTTCAATCTGTTAATGAGGGAATTTATACTTGATTATTTACAAAACTCCCTTTGAGACAAAAACTTTATTGCCCCTAGGTATTCGGCACAAATATTTTTCAAAGCCCTTGTAATTTTAAATCATACACCATAGTTTGGTTATCTATCTCTTTCATCCACCATCACTGATATTAAATGTTAGATTCTGGGGATCAGGAAACTTACTGGACTCAGCAAGCACATAATAAGTGTTTGCAGAGACAATGAATACATTAAAGAAGAAATAACATCATGCTTAATTCCAACAGGTGAGTGTCCGTACTATTAAAAGCTGAAGCGTGTTAGACCTGAAACATATTTTAGTTCTTAATGATAGCTAGTTTTGTACTTACCCCTACAGTTTATTGTCTGTTAAATAAGGTTTTGAACAACTCAAAGACAGGAGAGTCATTTTTCCGTTTGTTTCACAAAGAACTTCTGATGCTGGGCATTGGAAAGATACTTGGTAAAGCTTATTATGTCTTTTCCCCCTTGAAGTTTTATTTTTCTCCTCTTCTAAGAATGGACTATCATAAGGGGCATTATTGGTATAAATGCAATGTTCCCATCTTTGGACCTTTACATCAGCTTTGAGGATTTGTCTTTTTTATATATAACTAGTACTTAATCTTTTTTCTTTAATTTAACTAATTTTTTAAAAGCTAAAACTTATTTTAAATGAAAACTTAGGCTAAGATTTATCTCTATAAAACCTCTTGCTTAATGGATGAAATTAGAGAATATCATGCTAAGTGAGATAAGCCAATCTCAAAAAACCAAAGGACGAATGATTTCTCTGATAAGCGGATGATGACACATAATGGGGGGTGGGAGGGGCTAGTGTTAGGGTTAGGGTTAGGGTTAGGGTTAGGAAGGGGGGCAAGAATGGAGGAAGGAAGGACTGTATAGAGGGAAAAGAGGGGTGGGAGGGGTGGGGGGAAGGGAAAAAATAACAATGAATCAAACAACATTACCCTATGTAAATTTATGATTACATAAATGGTATGCCTTTACTCCACGTACAGAGAAACAACATGTATCCCATTTGTTTACAATAAAAATAAATAAATAAATATAAATAAAAGACCAAATAAAATTTAAAAAAAAAAAACCTCTTGCTTGATATGCATATTTATAGTTTCCTACTCCAAACTGAAACTTAAAATGGAGCATCCACATAGAATGTAATATGGTCCTGGTTTTTGACAGTGGATGGCCTCCATAGTTCTCAGCTCTAGAAGGGCACCATTCACACCTTCCCATTCTGTCCATGCATTAAGGTGGTCCTGAGGAGGCATGGATTCTACTGCTGCTAGACATAAGCATAGCTGCTTTTGTGTTACCTCTCCTCCCTGAGCACAGGGTGTATGGTACACCTATGACATTCCAACCTCCTGAAATCTGACACATGCATCATTTAAGAGAGAGGGTGACCTCCTCCAATCTCCCCTTTCTGCATGCTTGATACCCACATCAACATCTCGAGCAGTATAGAGTCCCAAGATGGAGCTTGGTCCTTGAATGGACATATAGAAGGAAGTCTCCCAAGAATCAGGATATCAGATTTGACCTGGAGCCCTGTGCAGTGCAGCACTCCTGTAAACCCAGTTACTTGAGAGGCTAGGGCTGGAGCACCTCAAGTGTGAGACCCGTCTCATCCATTTAGACCTTGTCTGAATTATTGTCTCAAAATAAAATAAAAATGGGCTGAAACTGTAGCTTAGAGGTATGTGTGGGGTCCTGGATTCAATCCCCAGTACCATCAAGAGGGTCAGGGGTTGGGGAGATGGGAGGAAGAGAGAGGGAAAAGAGAGAGAGAGAGAGGGAGAGAGAGAGAGAGAGAGAGAGAGAGAGAGAGAGAGAGAGAGAGAGAGAGAGAGAGAGAGAGGAGAGAGAGGAGAGAGGAGAGAGGAGAGAGGGAGGAGAGAGGGAGACTTTCCTTGTACTCATATTAACAAGAATGATTTCTGGATTTTTATTTATTTCTCTATTTGCTATTGTGTATTTGGTGGTTCAGTTCACCTTAACTAGTATAATCTAGGTAATACAAAAAGCAGCCTAGAAACCAGGTTTCTAGCACATGGACATCTGTTTGCTGTTGTTGTTAAATCTAGATGATAACATTTGTCAAAGATTCAGTTGTGCTGAGAAGCAAAATAAAATCGTTTGTGAACGTGTTTTTAAAAGCAGAAACACAATAGTTTAAAGTTATAGGCTAAAAAACATACAAAATAAGCACAAATGCATGCTCCACTTTTAGCAGCTGTGTGGGACACCATACCGTGTAACATGGGAGACTGACAGAAGCAACCTCAACACAAATGGAAAGTTGCGACTGCTGCAGAAGCATAAGATGCTGAGTTTCTGGTGAAAGGCAAGCAAGTACAGCATCCCGTTAATTAAAACAGCTGACAGGGTGCTGAGCAATCCCAAAGGGCACGTTAACCAATGCCTGAAGGTGCTGGGAGCACCAGACTTGGAACTTGTCATTTCCAAGACATGAGTCATTCTCACAAGAGTGAAAAATTTCAAGGGGACTAAAGCTCTTTGCCAGGGAGAAGCTTAAGTGTGTATTTAGCTTGTGTTTAAAATCACCATCACCAGTAAAAGAGCTGCCTGCCATTCTTTTCCATTATTCACATTTTCCTTGCTTTTATCAGCACACGTGGATACAGAGACTGGTCACATAGCATCTGTGGACCGCAGCTAAAATGGGAACACCCTCTTACATCATGGGAGCCCCAGGATGTCCTTTTGAAGCCTGGGAAAAGTTACTAATGAACTGCAACGATGTCGCTTATATTCCTGCTCCATATCTCAGCATGGCCTAGTATGACACACGGCATTTCAATGTACACTAAAGGGCAAAAGGCCCATCTTAGAGTCAGCTTCACTGAGTGAATGCATTGATCTCAGAGAGTGACACACAGGATGTGTTTTTTTTTCTTTTATTATTCCCCTGGGCAACTTCATAGCTAGGGGCACCATATGTGTAAGACTTTGTGAGACAATTCCTGATTCATGTGCTGTGGTTCATAAGCATACTTTCCTATTAAAACAGGAGCATGGCTATATGGCTTTTTTGTCAGATTGGAAAAACAAAGTTCCCTGCTACATCATAAGAGCTTGATTACTGTGAGACAGAAAGATTATTTAGAAATCTACATGCCACAAATACTTAAAATTAAAAAAAGTAATTTTTGCCCATCATCAGATTTTAGCCAATCAAAAAATGTTTTTGACCTTTAAATTGCTTTGAATTTGATACCAGTTATTTAATAACCTCCATTGTTCACAGCACAGAAATCAAGGTAAGGAATGGCTTAATACAATGTAATGTATGCTCCACAAAGTAAATGGAGACACACACACACACACACACACACCACACACGTCTGTTTTCACTAATGTGGCCCAAGGACATAAAACACTGCTTGGTTTATACTATTTACTACTAGCAGTCAATAAATATCTGAATAAATATCTGAATATCTAAATGAATGAATGAAGTTCCATCATTTTCTTGTTATAATGGCTAATAACAATTATTCATCTTTAATTAGATTTCAGTCAGTGAAGCATTTTTTTTGTGCTTTGTTTTGTTTAATAGCATGATCTTATTTAATCTCAGTGACTTTAGGCGACAAATATGTTCTTAATTTCATGTTACAATATATTCATATGCCAAGGAAACCAAGATGCTGAGTATTTATATTAGCTCTCCTAAGTGAAAAAACAGCCTTAGAGGCACATAGAGGTCTAATGCCTGGTTATTCTCAACAAATATTTGCTGAATAGATTTGAATTCTCATGACAGGCAGCATCTTTTTGTTCTGACTAGTAAAATGATGTTATATAAGGGAGATCGGGGAAGAACTTTGAAAATTGTGTCCCTGCTGTTATGAGAGTAGGGGATGGGCACTCAGATACAGATCCAAGGCCAGCCAATGCTCAGAGAGGATTTCTGGCCTCAGATACTTTCCCATGTGAGTGCAGCCTAAAGGGACTTGCAGATTGTTTCAAAAGAAGCTGCCAATTCCATCTATGCAGCAGAAATTCTGCTTCTAATACCAGCAGCCAAAATTCTGTTTCACCATAAGAAAGGTATTACTGCTCCCATTGCATCCACCTGTGGAGAAGATATAAAGCCTTACTGTTAGCTCATATACCCCAAATGGGACTCTCTGGGTCATTGGGCCTCAGAGCCTTTTCCTCCACCCTGAACTTTTTACATTACCCAGAGAGCAAACTGTTGGCTGAAGGGAGAACAACAGCTGCTCTCGCTGCCTAGTGCAGTGGTGAAAACCAAGTTCCATAGTTTTCATAAAGTGGTTCTTCCATTTTTTTAATCTGGTTGAAATGCATTCAAATTTGTTGAGTCAGCATCTGGGAAAGGCTGCAGAGATTAAGTCAGCTGACACCTCTGGTGAGAGGTGGTAGCTTACCACTCCTTTCTAAAGGAATTCCCTCAGCCTGCAAACTCCCCAGCACACCTTCACCCCTTGCCCTGCTGGGTTCTCTAACTTGTCTCCATGCCCTCTCCAGAACACAGGGACTTAAGGTCTCTCTGATGATTAGGTCCCTATACTGAAAGCAGGGTTTGGCATATAGGAGGTACTCAATAAATACATTTCAAATGAATGAATAAATTCTTCTGGACTTAGGCAGTCAATATAGAGAGAGAGGCACAGGTCACATCCCTGTCTTCAGTGCATGAGCAGTGAATACATGCTGAGAGTCAAACAGGCCCTTAAGGTACCCCCCTCCAATGGTATTTCTTACTTTTTCTCCTCCCACCCCCCTTTTTTTTAAACAGTTCAATACTTTCTTGCCTAATGTATATGGTAATGGCTGTAGGCAATACTAAACCAGCTCTAAGAGACCTTTGGATAATAAAGGCAGAAAATACACAAGAGCATTTACAGCAATTTTGAGTTGCAATTTGAGTATCCTTATGAATTCAAAGTTTGTTTTTGGGACACAAGGAATAACGAGAACTTCTTTTAACAACCTGAAATCTATTAAGCTAGTAGTATGTATTGTTCACTAACCTATACAACGTTTTGCATTTTGGTCTAATGACTGAAACACAAGTGTGCATGTGTGTTTTCTCTTCAATTGGAAAATTTTAGTGACTTCAACCAGACTAACAAAAGTTTTGAAATCATATATACTAGTGTTCAAATCCCACCTCTGATGTTCCAGAGAATTTGGCCTCCAGAACCAAACTGAGTTGGGACAGATTCCTAGCTCTTCCTTTGAATGGTTGGCTGACCCTGAACAAGTTCCATAGTAGTTGACATCTTCAGTTTCCTCGTCTATAAAATGGAGCTAATCATATTGACTTAAAAAACTTAATGAGATCGGAAGATGGAACTCATCCTAAATACCTAAAAAGAAATCTCAGTTATGTTAGTGTCCTACCAGTGACAATTACCTAATCACTCTGTCCCTCCCTCCCTTTAACCTGTTGTTTTTTAGATAATGAGTAATAACTGTGGCATGGCGAAAAAAATATAGAAGAATTAGGAATTAGAAGAGATAGATTCAGCCCAAGCCCTGCCTTATATTGGCAATCTGACTTCAAGCCAAACCTCAAGGGTTCTGTGAAGAAGTCATAAGTTCTTCGACAATTTAATTATCATTGAACTTCAAATTTTTAGAGATAGGAATGAGACCCATTAATTTTAACATTGTTACTACCCATCACTGAGTGTCTATAAGCAGGATGAAGGGAGTTTGTCTTTGGTGCTTCATTTCCATGCTCTTCTTTATTGTTAGCTGATGAGAACAGGCAGCAAATTCTTCCTCCTATCCACTCTTTAAGCTTTATTTCCTTGTCTGTAACATGAGAATAATTCCTTCTTGCAGGATTAATATAACTAGGAAGGACAGCATAAACAAGGCCCAGCACTTAAAATATGGTATGAATTCAATCATTGGTTATCGTGAGCATTATTGATGCTGCAAACCAACATTTCAATCCAAAGGAAGAGTTGCTGAAGTTAAAGGGCATTTGTACTTCCTTTCTTCCCCATTTTATTTTCAAATCCACTGATGACTAAGTCAGTGTCATTGTAACGTATAGCCAATATATAAGCACACAAAGACACAATGATGAACGTCATTAAAGAATGTGTCTGTCTTGTCCATAATGAAAGCATTGCTCAAGACTATCTCTCATCCACAGAACTGGTTCCAGAGCAAAGGCTTTCTCTACATATAAACTCATGTTGTGTGCAAAGAGCAGGAAAAAGGCCTTATGGTATATGTAGAACAACTAGAATTGGGAATATTCATCTACACAGGTGACACCAGCAAAGACAATGGAAACCTCCTTCTTTGAAATAAGTCTTCATCTCATGGTGGCTATCTGCCTGTGAATGATGGATTAGGAAGGTAAAGGGAGTCAAAGGTTTAAAGTGTTTCTCAAATAATGCTACACATCCCAATTACCTTATGACTTGCAAAAGTCCCAGACATGTGGCTCCAACAACATTCTGAGTTAATTGAAAGGAATTGTGACCAGGGCATCACAAGTTTTGTAAATCTTGGGAGATTTTAATGTGAAAAAAAGTTTGGTTTGGCAATCAGTGGGTTAAAGTCAAAGACATCACGCCTCATTTGCACTGATGCACATCCCTTATGTGGATTCCCTCTAGAAATCTGAAGTCCCTCCTCAAAATCTTCACATTAGAACACATTACCCTTTGGGATAAAGTGCACCAAGACCCCTTCTTTTCTCCCCTTCCGACTTCCTCTCCCTGTCTTTGAGGTCTGCCTCCAGTTTCACAGCAGCTATACTAACAAAGACCCTGGCATCAAGGTGGCAGGATTAGGATACAAGTCTTTTAAACACCCTATCACCCTAGTGGTGGGTGCATCCAGTACCTTAGGTTTCAAATTTCTCTTTCTTTGCACCATCAATTTTAATCAGTTATTCCTAGGATACCAATTCTCCGAACTGCTCAATTAGTTCCTGAACTTTACCATCCTAAACTTAGTCACAGTGAAGGGGAAATTTCCCAAAGACTTGATATGGAATCTTTAATACTATATTGCACATGTAAGTAAGCACTCTACCACTGAATATCTTCATTGCCTATACTGGGTCTTGAACACTATGTTTATAGGTCAAAATCAAAGACAGTTAAAGGCAACACAAATGCCAAGTCTCTGTATGAAATTTTTCCTGGTCCTTTCAAACAGATGTGGTTTCTCCTCAGGTTGAGATCCCATAAAATTTGGCTAATCCAGCTGCAGCATAGTCCAGTTCAAGGGCATTATAGTGAACTCTTGGATTAAATTCCATTTACACCCCTTACTAACACTGTGACTTCGAGTGAGTCACATAACGGTTCTGAGGCAAGGTTTCTTTATGAACTTTTCTTTCCAAGTTAGGATAAGATATAATATGCAGAAAGTGTCTACTTTGGGGCCTGGAGCATAGATATGTAATAAACAATGGCTATTGTTTCTTATGAGCCAGATCATATTTTGCTTTACATAATGGTTATTTGACTCTTTTTATGTTTATTTTTAATTTTTAATTACCTGAAATACAGATGTATTCAATTCAGAGATATCCATTCAAAAATACTTATTTATTTTAAATAATGAAACTTAACAATGTGACCTGATATGACTCATATCAGTAACATTTTCCTAGATTGTAAGCAAGGCAGTATATACCTAAGAATTCCACATAGATAACATTCAAATTATTATTCAGTGGGAACTGGGGATGTAGGTCAGTGGTAGGGTACTTACATTGCATGTGCAAGACCCTGGGTTAAATCCCTAGCACCATAATCTGTGTGTGTTCTTAATAATTTAAGGCTATATGCAGTAGGATGATACTTATTCTATGCAGATTGCTGCTGGATGGGAAAGGACAAAATGAAATTGCAGTAGTAGAGAGAAGTGTGGAGCTGTCCCCAGGCTGCCACACCAGCTCATCTTGCCAGCCTTGTAGAATACGGCCTGGGCAGCATGGATAAAAAGAAGAACCCAGGAAAAGACATTGGGGTGTATGGGCTTCATGAAAGAGCCAGGAAGCTAATAATGCAATGACTTTTTATTTGATCTTAAGTTAAATGCAAAACTGTGGGACATAAATTTGTCAAAGCAGATCTCCACCTTGATCCTTACTTAGACAGAGCTTTCCCTGCATTGCCAATGATAGGAAAAGAAATGAATCAGTAAAATCTATGTTTTAAAATTTAAGAAAAAAAAATTAAAAGAAATCTTAGTTGGCAAAGACACCATGCAGAGAAAGGTACTTAAGAAATCCCATGTTCTCAGGCTATATCCTAAAGACCTAACAAAAATGATCAGTTCCAAGCTAATTTACTTTCTATTAATAGCTTTTTATTGGTTTGTTGCACAATTCCTATTTTCCAGGAAGGTAAAATATCTTCTTTGCTTTGAAGAGAGTCATATTTTATTTGATGCAAGTCACCAATTGGTTAAATCATTGAATTTTTATAATACTTCAAAACTGTCTTTGTAAAGTAAGTTTCAATTCTAGGTACAATACAAGCAATCCAGGCAGTGTACATCTGCCAGTACACCTACAATAAATTTCCATATTCATTTGGCTCAGGTAATATATAAGAAAAAGAAAATGGAAAGGATTATATTGTAGTTTTAATCCAGAAACAGTTATGTAGAATTTGGAATTTCTTTTTCAAAATGCAAAGGCATATACAATATAGTATACATACCAAAATAGGTATTTTAAAGCATTAAACTTTCACTGAAAGTTAAAAAAGAATACCCAAGCTACTAGGGAAAGCTTTGGTGAAAGATGATGGGTATTCAAAAAACAGTATCTCAGCTGTATGTGTTATTTTATTAAGTCTTTAAAAAGAATGTAGGAAAACTAATTTTATGAGTGAATCGACTTGCATATATTGAAGAAAAAGGAGAACAAGTTTAAAATTCAAGAGTTCTTTTCAACCCCATTCTGTAAAATCTAAAATATCTACAAATATGTCGATGGGCATAAATAGCTGTTCTTGCTCATCTTAAAGAAATACATATTTTAATTAAAAACGTCCATCATACATATGAAGATGCATTGGCCATCAAAAACTTTATTCTTAAAATGATCTTTATAAAAAAAAATTCACAATCCAGTTTAACACTTCCGAAGGCATATTATCATAGGCTTTCACTCACAGCAGTGAGAGATCTGAGGATGTCTTGAAATCTACAATGGAGAGTAAAATCATTCTCCCTCTTACCAGCCTCCTCACATCTTCAGCAAAATCCATCTACCAGCTTGCTTCGCTTTACTCTAGGCTGATCTGAAAGTCCATATATACTCAGGCTGTGAGTTGGGGAAGCCCTTCGTGACCAATCAGGGCTTCCCCATCTATTGCGTCACACCTCCCCCTGGGTATGACGTCAAAGGCAATCCCGGCCCAGCCTCTTGGGTGGAAGGGGTGTAGCACTTTTATGCAGATGATGGAGAGACCATTTTGGCAGCAACTGTTCTAATGGGTGGGGAACCTGGCAGGGAGGTGCCGAAGGGCTTTCACTGATCCCCTCTGGGAGCGCGGCGGGCTGTACCAGCTCGCTCCCCCAGAAGCGCGCGGTGCCTCCGAGTCCGAGAACACCGCGCTGGCGTTTGGGGATGGAGGGAGAGGCTCTGGATGAAACTGGCACCTCAGGCCTTGTAATGAGAACCGGTTCTTGTAAGCCCTCCTCCCCAGGCACCGCCTCTCTGCTCCCAGCCTCTCTTGCCAGCTTTAATGATCCTTTCAGCGCCGTTTCCCCTCGACTGCGTTTCCTCGGGCAGAGGAAACAGCCTCTCTCGCCTCTCGATTCTCACCCTTACACAGAACCTCCTTTCAGACCCGCCCTCCTGTTCACTGGGACCCATTTCGGAGCTCTGGCTCACTCTGGGCGGGAACTAGCGTGACGAATTCCGCCTAAGGTGTTGATTATCCATCCCAACTCAGCCTCTGGCTTCACTCCCACATTCACCCAGGATCCCGCGGCCCCCCAGCCCCCACCCTGCTCTGGGTGCTCGGGACGGCGCCCCCAAGTCCTCCACCCTGCGGTGCCCCCAGCTGCAGCTGGGGAAAGAAGAGCCAGCGTGCTCGGTGCCACGTCGGAATTGGCTCCAGGGACGCTGCAGCTGCCTGAGCGCAGCGCGCGGTCCCCACGCACGCCCTGCCCTGGGCGGCGAGCGGGCTGGCGCTGCGCAAGGAGGAGGGATGCGCGCCCTCCTTCAGCTCCCAGCTGCGAGTGCCACAGCCTGCGTCAGGGACCCCTGGCCCGAGTGAGGCTTCCGGAGCTGAGCTGAGCAGGGACAGATCCAGCCTGACACTTTAATGGGGTTTAGGAAGTGCAAAGGAGGGGAGGCTCGGGAAAGGGGGAGTGGCCGAGCGAGGCCGGTAGCTGCAAGGAGGTGGCGAAGGACCCTCCTTCTCTGGGGTCTCAGCTAGTTGGAGCTGGAAACCCGGATCGCTTAACCCTTTCATTCCAAGCAAAAAGCGAGCGTCTTACTTAACAGTAAAACCCGCAGGGCAGTAACAGGGTTTCCTTCCAACGTAGTGTGCGGGGCGGAGAGCGGGTGGCAGAGAAGAAGAGGGAAGGGGTGGGGAGAGAGGGGGAAAGGGGACGACTGTGCGGGATGCATTTTCCTTACCTAGTGGAAATTCTTTTTTTCCTAATACAGGAGCCCCTCTGCCGCTCCAGAAGATGCAGAATGGAAAAGTACATCTTAGGACAAACAGCCTTGCCCAGGAGAAGTTACCTGTGTACCCCCAAAAGCAGCGGATTTACGGCGAGCCGCAGGGATGGGAAAAGACGGATATGCTAAGCTTGATAGTGATCGGAAATATTCTCTGATTTTTAGTCCGTTGGAAATTTTAGACCTCAAACTTTTCTATAGAAACTGATTTTTTTTTTTTTTTAACATTCATGTGGATAATTTCTTCCCTTTCCCTGGCCTATCTGAGGACCTTCCTAGTTCACCCAAACGCCTCTGTGTAACGTACCTTGTTCAGCTCTCAGTCATAAAGTCGTCCTCAGCCAGTCTGTGTGGTCCCGGAGGGTCGCTGGAAGGCAGTTTCCAAAATTGAGGTAATAAGAGATCAGATGAATTTGAGTCGACCGGCCAAAAAAAATAAGAAATTTAAAAACAACATTTAAAAATGATGGGGGAGTCTTAAATATTTGGTACTCCCCCACTTTGAAGGGAAATTCACTAATATTCTTTTTTATTATTTCCGTTGTACTTCAGTCTTCTAACTCTTTTAAAAAATTATCTGTGCTTTAAAAATAAATTAACTTTTTTTGTGTGTTCCAGTCCCCCTCCCGCCGATAACGGAAAGTCTCTTTTTTGTATTTAAAAAATAATAATAATAATTGCCGGTGAAGACTCAGCAGAACCCAGGAAGCGCAGAATCAATCGGGAGAAAAGTCTTTGGCTAGGGCTGGTTCAAGTCCCTGGTTCAATGGACTGCTCGAAGCCAGGACTGGGTAATTCTTTCCAGACGCTTTGACTTCTCCTTCCTCGCTGTTGTTGCCTTTCTGCCTCCTCCAACGTAAGGGGGTCTTAACAAGTGAGCTGGTGGGTGTTTTAATAGGGCGGAGGAGGGAGTGGGGGGTTAGGGGAGTGGAGGAGGAAGGTGTGGACTGGGGAACCCGGAGGGGAGGGAACTGGGAGCGCGGGCGGGCGGGAGGGAGGCGGGGAGGAGGAGAGGGAGAGAGAGAAATTGGCCATTCAAAGCCCTCTCTGAGCTAGAGGCCGGTTCTAAACTCCAATGAATTCAATTAAGTTGATTGTTAACGTGTGCAGAGAAATGCAGTGCACACATGCTGGCCACCACCTGATGCCCTCCTCTCCTCCAGCGGCGGAGCTGGTAGACCCTCTTTGTAGATCCTCCCGGGGACTTGTCTGAGTTACAAGCCTTCCCTCTCCGCGATAAACTCCCTGTTGCGTTTAGGTAATTTGTTTTAAAGCCAAATGGTGCCCCTCAGCTAAGTAGCTGCCTTGGGCAGAGACAGTTGGGGATATGTGTGTGTGTACGCGCGCGCGCGCGCGCACCTGGAGCCTCCCGGAGCCTCCGGGACCCCAGAAAGAAGGCAAGTGGTCTAGAACTTGTTAACCCTTTCTTCCTGCCAACTCAAAAGTTTTTGAACTGACATCAAATGTCAAAGCCTCCCCTGTGCCGAAGTTTTCGCCATGGGTGGGCGAAAAAGAAGTAGAAAAGTATTGTATTTTCCCCCTCAATGCGGTCCCTTAACGTAAAAATAAGCAAACGTAAAAATAAGCAAACTGAGAGCATTAAAAATAAAAAATTTAATGAAATTCCGAGTCTGGAGAAATCGATATAGCGCTCTTAAAATATTTATATATGTATACATATAGCCATCTATAAGGAAAGGCTTACATGGCCTTTCCTGCGAGTTTTCTGTGAAAACGATTAGTCAAAATACTTATTCTTTTGCTACTAAGTGGACTTTTTTTTTTTTTTTCAATGTCCCCAAAGTTAAGTAGAGTTTGTTTTCTCTGATACTTTTCCTCCTTTCTCCTTGGTTCTTTGCTAAAAAGTCTTATCATGACTTAAAATGGACAGTAGGTGGCACTGTTTAGGAAAAAATGAGAGATTACAAATTAACTGACTTGGTCTTCGGAGAGTCTGATGAAATTGTTACAGGGTAAAACTTTTTTTTCTTCGCTTTTTTTTTTTTTTTTTTTTTTTTAACTAGGGCACTCTGAGGTGTGAATTTCATTCGAACTCGTCAAAGTCTTGATAATTTATTGGCCCATGATAGGGATCAAATCTGATAAACGTGGGCAATAATGAACAAATCAGACAGAAACAGAAGTCCGATAAATTGGGGGTGATGCTTTCAACACTTCGCGCAGGGTGTGGTGATGGGGGATGTGAAAAAGCGTTAAAAATTTCGTTTTCACTGCAATACCAGGTAGCCAACCAGCCAAGCCCCCAGGCCGACCTGCAAAGTCCTTCGCATTTCCAACCCCGCCCCCTCCCCCACAGGCACCTCTGCGAAGCTTTACCTTTGCGCGCTGACTTCACACCGCTCTGGGGAGACCCACTTACTCAATTACCCCAACAAACCTTCTTGGTTTCAGCCTTAGTCTGAACTCTGCCTGGGGTGGTTCAACTGTAGAGAGACTGGCTTAGATTTCAGAGCAATTTCATCTCACTTAATCAGACTTGAGCTTCCTGATTTTTTGGCCTCTTTGGTCGCTTTCAAATGCTAAATAATCATAGAAAATGTATTCTCTAACTTCTCTACTTCGACATGTAATGAGGATTAAACTGATGTAGGGGTGGGGTGGAGATTGTGGTGTGCCCACCGCCTGCCTGTGAGACCCCCAGGGGACATTTAACCTCCCAGCTCTCAATTTGGGCGGATGTTATATGCAATGCAGGACTGCCAACTATTGCTTAGTAGCATTTAACTGTTCCTATGCTCATAATTCAAGCAGTGAGAACATTTAGTAAAACTGAATTTCTTAATAAAGAAAAATACATTTATTGTTTCTCCTCTTGAAGTTATAATTTGTGAGCCATAATGGAAAAGGAACGTGTCCTCTGTGGATGGATATGAAAGTTGATTATCCATCCACACATTACTCTCATCCCTCCCCACCAAGGGAATGGGGAAAAGGCCAGCACAATTTAAAGCCAGAGGTTTAAGTTTCTTGTAGGCAAAAGGGATCCAAAATAAGAGAGATCTTACATGCAAATCCCATCTTTAATGTTTGTGGGATCCTGGAAGCATATTTCATCTCCTTGGACCTTCATTTTCTAGTTGATAAGTAGAGAAAGATACCTGCTTTGCATAGTTGTTATAATGATAGAATGTGTTCAATTATGTTAAGAGATTAGTGAAGTATTTTCAGCACTGTAGAAGTATTCAAAATGCAATAGTGTTCATCTTCTGGCATTGTATTCCTTAAATTATTGTCGTTAAGTGTGCTAGCTTTTTGTCACTGTGACAAAATGCTTGAGATAAACATCTTATGAGGATGGAAGATTTGGCTCACAGGTCCAGAAGTTGGACCTCATTAGTTTTGAGCCTGGCAAGGGACCCATGGTGAGAGCTGGTGGAGGAGGCAACTGTGAAGCAAAAAGAGAGACAGAAGAAGAGTCCAGGGTCCCAATATCCCTTTCAAGGGCACAAACCCCCTTGACCTAACTTCCTTCCACAAGACCTCACCTTCTAAAAGTTCCACCACCCCAAAAAAGCATCCCAGGCTGGAGAAGTCTTTAACACAGGGTCTTTGGGGGATGCTCATTCTAAGCAGAGCAGAAAGCAGAGCAGGAAGCATCGCTGACTGCTGTGTTCTGTGCTCTCATATGACCTTCAACTTTCTACTGTCCTCTCACTGACTCTCAGATCGAGTTATTCTATGTGCCCGTGGATACACATCCCAAATCTTCCCGTTTAATCCAATTTCTTTTCTGAGTTCCCAGTCAGAATTTCACCTACCAGTCAGCAGGACCTGGTTCTTAGGCACAAAATTAAGAGATCTGCGCTCCGACTGCACACACTATGGCACCCAGGAATTGAATAACATGGGACAATTTGCATTTCAACTTTCCTTCTTAAATAGGAGCTGCTTGGATCAGAAAACAACATTCTTTCTTCCACCCATTTCAGGTTTTGACATCCTAAGATCTAATTTTTCCAACCCAGGCCTTTTATGTGTTTAGCTTTGCAAGACAACAGAACAAATGACTTCAGACAAAGGACTTTTACCTAAGTTGATGGGAGTTAGCGTTATGTTGTTTCTGATCTCCCTTTCAAAATACAAATCAATGTTCATATGTCTGATATAAGTGAAGTACCCACATCCAGGGGCTTAGTTCTTCATAATTCTCCATGTAAATGATTCTTACACTTTTAGTAAAGAACTGCTTTATACTCTTAAAAGTTATTGAGAATCTCAAAACTGTGCTTTTACATGTTATGTTTATCAGTATTTACCATATTAGAAATTAAGCTGACTGAAAAGTTTTAAGATGCATATTAATTAAAGTAATAATAAACCCAAAGGCGTGTCAACTTTAATAATATCTTTTTTTGTGAAAATAACCCTTTCAAAATAAAAAAAAAATTAGAAAGGTAGCATTGTTTTCTAATTTTGCAAAACTCTTTACTGTTTTGGCTTTATAGGAGATAGCTGTTTTCTTATATTTTCTTCTCATCAAATTACTGTTTTGATTCAAGTATATGAAAAATTCTGACCTCATACAGATATGTAATTCAAAATGGGGGAATATTTTAATAGCCTGTTTAGATGTTCTTCTTTGATACTGCATCAAAACTTGGTACATTGTCATGTTGAATCTAAAACAATGTAAATATGTTGTTCTATCTTACACTTCAAATGCATGATTTGCTCATCCCTGTGCCAAGTGCCTATAATCTTAGTATTATCACTAGCAACAGATACTATCTGTTACCTTTCATTGTACTGACTGTTTCACTTCATTCAATAAAAAACAAAAAAGTCTTCAGAATACCTCAGTCTGGATAATAATAATTTGTCTGCTAGTTATTCTTTCAAGTGGTGTTCCATGATAAAAGTGGCCAGCTTAGCTCACAACTCAATCACGGGAGAGTTCTTCCTGCAGACAACTGTGGTAACTTAACACACCAAAGTATTCTCTGTACACTTTACACTTTTTCACAAAGAATATTGAAAATCCATAAACTCCAGAGTTCAAATTTAATGAAATTAAAAACTTGTACAACTTCTTCTAGGACCTTACACGGAACTTGCTTTTGATTTCCCTGGGAGTACCTGTGTTGGCCACTAAGCCAGGCAGGCACTTTTAGGGGCAAAATCCTTTAAAAGATTTAACACGACTTCAAAGTTGTTTTCTTTTCTTTATGTTAAAACTTTTTGAAGAAACTTATAAAGAACCAGCCCAGGTCTCTACATCATTCTGATTCATTCTTTTAGGCCACCCAGAGTAAACGTCTCTGTACTAAACGGAGCATGCCCAGAGCATTGGTATGGTCTGGTCTCTCTTTCCTTTTGGAATGTGTGTTCTGTGCCCTAGAACTAAGCATGCCCAGAACAGCGGTCACCTTCTTTCCTTTTCAAACCGTGAACTTAAACTGAAATGCTTAGAAATGCACCCTTAAATGAGCATGCACAGAAACATGCCCACGCTTGCCTGTGCTTTCCTATATGGACATGTATGTTCACTGAATGAAATCCCTATCCCCATGTTTGCTTTGTCTCCGGTGAGCATTACTTTGCAGATAACTTCTCTGCACTCCTTACTTCCTGTGGGCAATAAATATTCCTCCATTCTGGTAGTGCTTCTTGGCTCTGTGATCATCAAGAGAATCCACTGTGTTCTGTTACCCTTGGGGCACAGTTTGATGCCACTGATTCCTTTCACACTAAGGAATAGCAGCTTTATCCATCATTGTCTTCGTGCCATGTCAACAAAGGAAATGATAAAAATATATTATTATAAAAATAGTTTATCCCTTGAAAGGGTCTTCAGTTTCCCCAAGAATCTTCAAACTACACTTTGGAAAATACAGGCTGATATAAGGTACGCTCAATGCAGTGATGCATAATTCTGACTTTTAAAAATTTTAAGATTATAGACACATTGCTGAACATAGAGAAGAGTTCCAGCACTAAGAACAGGAATTCATTAACAGCTTTGATACATGAAGCATGACTATAAGAAACATAGTAATGCTTGGTATGACGTGGAAGATTCCGAGAACATAACATATATAGGACAACTTTTATAGGTCTTGGATATACATGTGAGATTTAACACATTCTCTGTGATTAATACTGTGCAACAGTGGAATTAAAACACATCATATTCAAAATCCATTATATTCCAAATGGTAGAATTATTTATCATTAACTCTTTTTAATCATACTTTCTGAATATTTCACTGTATCAGAGTAGTAATTTTATCAATCTGTGATCATTTTAAATTAGACTTTGAATATTGTTTGAGCTACTTTTTAAGGCTTACCAAAATGAAAGGGAAGAGTACAAAAACCCCCAAATCATCAGAAATCTTTTGTAATCATCTCTCAATAGCCCTTTCTACATATAAAGAAACCAGCTTCAAAATATCATACAGCTTATTCAAAACCCTAAATGGTAGGTATCCAAAGGTATATGAGATCAATGATTGGGATTTAATCAACGACAAAATCCCTACATGGCTATCTGAATCATTTACTTTAAAAGAGAAAGAAAATCTTGTATTTTAGTACTTTGACCTCTGAAAAACTGAATAATTATGTAGGAACTATACTTTTCCATTTTTAAACTATTTAAATTTTAAGTACTATCTCCAGATTCATATGTGTCTCAGATTTGAGGGTGTGGAAGGTCCATAGCCTAAAAGATATCTTTACTTTCACTTTTCAGACACAAATTTTATAAAAGAAAAAAAAATGCCAGTTATTTCTGTCACAGAGGGTTTCTACTTTCTAAGACAAAGTAACAAAAACAGGGAGTGTGACTCCAGCAGGCCTGTGTAATACAATTGGCCTTTGATTTTTTTTAATGGTCTTAATGGCAATGATTAAGGAAAAGATTCTGAAATGTCTGTTTGTCCACAAGCAATTACTGGCAGTCTTGATTTTGGAAACAGGTTAAGAATCTACAGTGTAGAAATAATTGTCCTTGCTATAGCTAATGGTTGAGCACTGTGCAAATTCACTGAGAGGGTGGATCTTGAATGTTCTCATCGCAGATGTGAAATATTTAATGTGAGGGAGGGTTTGGTTGGCTTGATTTATTCATTCCACACTGTATTAAAAATCATAAGACCTCTTTGTACCCTATGAATATTTACAGCTATGATTTGTCAATATATGATGGAAACAATCAATTAAAAAATACTTTTCTACCTTCTGTAGAAATTATGTGGCATTTCATCTTAATATGAGAGCTTAAGTTTTCAGCTTTATAAAACCTTAAAAAGACATTTAATGTCTGGAAAACTGATTTCTTATGAGAGGGTGTAAGTGTGAAACTTTTCTAGGTAAAATGACTTTTTTTTGATAATTTGGAGTGGAGAGTGACTATGTTCCCAGAATAATTAATATGCATTCAAATATTACCATGCAATTTTTGGGGAGGGATAGGATAGCGGGTACCAGAGATTGAATCCAGGGGTGCTTAACTACTGAGCCATATCCCCAGCCCTTTTTATTTCTTATTTTGAGACAGTGTCTCACTAAGTTGCTAAGGGCCTCGAAAAACTGGAGAGGCTGGCTTTGAACTAGTGGTTCTCCTGCCTCAGCTTCCAGAGCCACTGGGATTACAGGCATGTGCCACTGTGGCAGGTTTACCGTGTAATTCCAAGGCGTCACAGACTTCTTCTCTGCAAAGCTGTTCATGGACAGAGTAAAACTTCCCTATCCAAGAAAAATAGCACACAGTCTTTGAAAAGACTATGAAATCCTAAATCTTCCTAATTATTTAAAAACCACAGCATATACTTAAAAGTTTAAAGAGAAGATAGAAAGGGGGTTAAAAAAAAAAAAAAAAAAAACCTTTATTTTCTTTTAATTATTTTGTTTGAATTTTCTTTTAATTCTTTATTTTCTTATGATGCATCAATGTACGAAAAAAGGAATCGCAAGGGAATTTTTGTCACTTTGGAGAAGCTGGGAATATATATGACTATATATATATACATATATATGCATATATATATTTTTTATTGTCTTTTTTATTTTTTCTGAATCCATTACATTTCCTTTGCCCCAGGTATTGACACATGATTTTATATTTTTAGAACAACAACAACAACAAAAATCCAAATTCTACTCCATGTTTTCAGGTTAAGAAAGGTGACTTAAAACTTTCCTAGTGAAAATCCGGAGGGTGGAAAGCCTGGATCAATTCAATAAAGTGAGACTTCCTACCTTTATTTAAGAGTGGTGTTTGCCCAAGATCCAATTAGTAGAATTACCATTCCAGGGGCACCTGAGACTAGTATGGGGCTATCAGTCCTACAAATACCATTAAGAAGTGTGACTCAAAGCATTTCCTGACTACCCTGAAAGACATGACCAGATAGCTTGAGGATGAAAGCAAGCAATTGTGAAGCTTATCAAAGAAACTACATTTTCTTGGATTATACAGATGTCCTCTCCCAAACAATTTTCTTTCTAGTATTTTAAAATTTCAAAGTTGAACTCAGATCCGTGTGGGTCTGGGAACTTAGCAACTACATACTATGCTGAAGCAAAACAAAACAAAACAAAAACAAAAACAAACAAACAAAAATACAGGAGGTATTTGATTTAGTTCCAGACTCATCTTGCAAACAGCACCTGTTGTTTGTTCTCACCGAATTTGTCAGACTTCTAATTAAGCAATTTAGGAAGTAGCTTCATTGTTTGTTTTGAAAAACCAGGTGGCTTCAAGAATCAGAGGTGAAAAGAAATGTAAAACTGTGTTTTTCTAAGTGGTGGGAGGGTGACCTCCATTGCCATCATCGGACTGCTTTAAAAAATACAGATTCCAAGTTCAGTCTCAGATCCATTTCTTCAGAATTTAGAGTAGTGGGCCCTGGTAATATGGTGTTTGAAAGCCTCCCAGATGATTTTTATGCACTCCAAAGCCTGGGAAATTAGGTTTTTGCAATGTTATCGATGAAAAAATAGATTTCCTCACATTTTATACATAATTCTTAAAATTATAGTTTTTCTCCTTAATACTACTTAAATAACAAAAAGAATAACCATGCTGATTTTTTTTGCAAAATGTGATTGTGAAATCCAAAGAACCTCTGTTACCTTGTGTCTGTCTTGACATCACGAAGTTTATGTAATCAATAGATTTCCTGTTGGCACATTAATTCAGTGATTTCTATCACAGATAAACAAACATCAAGTAGAAAAGTGGGGATTCTAGACTTCTTTTGGGCACCCACAGATTTATTATCTGTATAGACTTGGAATAATTGCTTCATCTAAGCCTTATTTTCTCTCTATGTAAAATGGGTATGATAGTAAAAGCTTACCTTAAAAATTCATTGTGGGGGACAAAATCATCCTTGTAAAGCTCTGATAAGCACAGAGTAAATGTTAGCCATAATTATTGATATTGGTGATAACACTGATGTATGAAGTGCCAAGTGCACTCATCCCTAAGAACTTGCTCCTCAGTTGCAAAGATGTTGCATTTCCCCTGTTTGGGAGACTTCCTCCTACTGCATATTTTTAGATGATGCTTAGAATTCAAAAACGAAAATGCTATTTAAGATATTTTTTGTGCACAGTGCTAGGGATCAAACTCAGGGTCTTGCTAGGCGAGCACTCTACCAACTGAGCTACACCCAGAGCCTATGGTTAGGTCTTCCCAAAGATTTAAAAGCTGTAGATTTGATTTTCAATTCCTAAAGAAAAACTCCTCTAAAATATTGAGTGTCAGCAGTAAGTATGTAGCGTAGAAGGAATTCTCTGTATTCACCACATCTACCTAAATTTGAGAAAGTGCCATTGTGTTAGCTTGTTCATCACTGTGACCAAATACCTGACAAGAACAACCTAGAGGAGGAAAGGTTCATTTTGGCTCACCGTTTCAGAGGATTCAGTCCATGGTTGTCTGGCTCCAAGGCAGGAACATCAAGAAGGAAGGGCCTGGTGACGAAAAGAAGCTCAGTTCATGACAGGGGAGAAAGAAAGAAAGAGGAAGAGACCAGGCCCAGATATAGTCCCCAAGGCCACAACCCCAGTGACCTACTTCTTCCAGCCATGCCTCACCTGCCTATAGCTCTCACCACCTACTCTTAAATCCATTCAAATTATTAATCCACCGTGAGCTCAGACCCGCATGATCCAATCTTTTCACCTCTGAACATTGTTGCATGGCCTACCACAGGAGTTTTGGGGGCAATATCTCATAGCCAAACCATAACGCTCCATGTTTTAATAAAGTTTAAAAGCAAAATCTGAAATTTTTCCTTGAAAGAGTTGCTATTGTTTGAAAATCCCCTCCAAAAGTCATGCTGAAATTTAATTGTCATTATAACAATATTAAGAGATGGGACAACCTTCGAGAGATAATCAGGTCATGAGGGCTCTGCCTTTACGAATGGATCAAAGGCATCATTTCATGTAGGTTATTAGGGGAGGGCGTTCCTGATACAAAGGTTGAGGCTTCCTATTCTGTTTCTGTATATTTACTTACCTTTTCACCATGAAATCAGAACAGAACAGTTCTATGCCATGCTCACAGACTTTCCAAACTCCAGAACCATAAGCCTTCTGTTTCTTACCTGTTCCTACTGCAAAGCCAAGGCAAGTAATTTGTTCTGCATTCAAGATTCTTCATGTGCAGAATGGGAGCTATGATATCCTCTTTATCTTCTCATAGCATTGTTAAGGAAATCAAATAACACCAGCAATATTCACTGCAAATGTCTCTTACTCTGCTATTTCAAGGTCAGTTGTCTCCATTTATATTAATCTTACATTGTTTTAAGTCAA
Source organism: Sciurus vulgaris (assembly GCF_902686455.1). Lineage (NCBI taxonomy): Eukaryota > Metazoa > Chordata > Mammalia > Rodentia > Sciuridae > Sciurus > Sciurus vulgaris. Next base: position 193,960,065 of record NC_136461.1, read on the forward strand.
CCATCTTAATTGTCATTTTCTGCTTGTTCTCTTTGATTTTATTTCTATGTTTTCTTTTTCTTAGTTCATTTTCTACTGTTTTAACAGAATACCGCAGGCCGAGTAATTTGCAATGAAAAGAGATTTATTTTTACAATTCTAGAGGCTCATAAATGCAAGCTTGAAGGCCCCTAGTGATGAGGGCCCTCTTGCTGCATGATAACATTGCAAGAGAGTGTGCATAGACTGCTAAAGGAAGCCAAACTCCCACTATTAAAAGTAGTGCACTGGAGACATCTGGACCTTCCTGTGATGACAGCATTCTTCTACTCATGGGACTGGAGCTGTCGTGACATCAACATTTCCTAGGAGGTCCCAACTCTTAATACTATGGCAATAAAATTTTGCATGAAATTTGGAGGGGTACTCTAACCGTAGCATCAGCTTTCCTGTGGGCTGCTTAAACATTTCATTCCATTTTGTTTCATTTATGCTTTTTTCAGTCTATCGTATATACATATATATATATATAAAATCCTGTATAATGTATACCGAAATTTTAGATACATATTCCCATATATAACATGTAATCATGTGTATATAAATGTGTATACATAAATCTATCTTATATAATGAATACACTACATATTATATATTAATTTTTTTTTTTTTTTTTTTTTTTTTTTTTGTACCAGGGATTGACCCCAGGGGTGCCAAACCACTGAAACACATCCCCAACCTTTTTAAATATTTTATTAGAGACAGGGTATCACTGATTTCCTCATGACCTCAATAAGTTGCTGAGGCTGGGTTTGAGCTCACCATCTTCCTGCCTCAGCCTCCCAGGTCACTGGGATTACAGGCCTGCATTACTGTGCCTGGCTTATATACTGAATTTTTAACACAGACCACTGGTGTTGAGACTCTGACAGCTTGAGGAAAATGGGATGCCTCCAGCATGGCCTTTGTGCTCAGGATTGCTTTGGCTCTTCCGGGTCTTTTAGTCTTCCATATGAATTTTAAAACTGTTTTTTTGCTAGTCCTGTGAAGATTGTCATGGATATTTTGATGGGAATTATATTGAATCTGAAGATCATTTTGGTAATATGGCCATTTGAATGATATTAATTCTGCCTATCCATGAATGTGGGAGAGCTTCCCAACTCCTGGTGTCTTCTTCGATTTCTTTTTTCAGTTTTCTATAATTTTTATTGTAGAGGTTTTTCATCTCCTTGGTGAGATTTATTCCTAGGTTTGTTTGTTTGTTTGTTTGTTTGTTTATATATTTTGAGGCTATTGTGAATGGAATTGTTTTTCCTGATTTCATTTCAACAGATTCATCAGTGGAAATAAACATAGGAATGCTATTGATTTTCGTATATTGATTTTGTAAGCTGCTACTTGGTGAACTTGTTTATTAGTTCATCAGGGATTTAGGTCTGTAATTTTCTTTCCTTGATGTGTGCATCTTCATCTGCTTTTTGCATCAGGGTAATATAGGCTTTATAGAATGAATTTGGAAATGTTCCATGACTATTTCATGTAATAATTTGAGAAGCATTGGAATTAGTTCTTCATTAAATGTCTGATAAAATTCAACTGAGAATGCTTCTTGTTCTGGGCTTTTCTTTGTTGAAAGGCTCTTCATTACTACTTCAACTTCATTACTTATTTTTTAGTTCAATTAGTTTTTCTGTATCCTCTTGTTTCACTTTTGGAAAGTCATATATTTTGGAAATATCTATTTAGATTTCATATATCCTCTTGGTTCAATGATGGTAGGTATAGAAATTTATCTACATTTTTCTAGATTTTTCAATTTATAGGAATATAAGTTTTCAAGAGTCCTTTACGATCTGCCACATCTCTGTCACATCTGTGGAGATCTTTCCTTTTTCATCTCTAATTTTATTTATTTATTTATTTATTTATTTATTTATTTATTTATTTATAGCATCTATAATTTTATTTAATAAATTATTAATTTGGGACTTCCTGTTCTTGTTTTTGGTTAGTTTGACTAAAGGTTTGTCAGTCTGCTATCTTTTCAAAAAAACCAACTTTTTATTACATCGATCCTTTGTAATTTTTTATTCTCTATTTTGTTAATTTGGGCACTGATCTTAATTATTTCCTTCCTTTTACTGATTTTGAAATTGGCTTAATCATGTTTCTGTAGGATCTTGAAATGCACTATTAGGGTATTTATTTGGTATTTGTATTTTTGTGTGTGTGTGTGTGGTGCTGGGAATTGAACCCAGGGCCTTATACTTGCAAGTCAAGCACTCTACCAACTGAGCTGTATCCCCAGCCCTATAATATTTTTATGTAGGCACTCATAGGTATAAATTTTCTTCTTACGACCAACTTCATTGTGTGCCAGAGGTTCTGATATATAGTGTCTTCTATTCTAGTTTAATCGTAAGAATTTTTAAATTTCTCCCCTGAATTATTTAATCACCCTACCCATCATTTAAAATTATATGGTCCAATTTCCATGTGTTTTTATGGTTTCTATAATATTCCTTGCTGTTTGTGGGAAGCCATCCTTATTTAGCAGAATCAGACGAGGTTGAGCCACATGACACAGAGGCCTGGCTTCTAGGAACTGCCGGGAAGTCTGTGGCGCTGCATGGGAGTGGGTCCCTGTCTCCTTCTGGAATTTTCCCCCTAAGAGGATGGCTCCCCTAACTCCACCCTATCCTGCTCATCACAGAAGAAGCTCCTCCTGGTCCTTGCCCCCTTTACCTGTTATTATAAATAAAGGAGAGTTGGGCAACTTGGTTGTTATAAAGAGGCCAGAGTAGGTATGGCCGGACTGTCACACAGCGTCTCATAAACAGAGTATTGGCTCTCATGTGTTTATTGGGTAGATAAGTTTTTTGGTAATAGATAGAGAAAAACAGTCAGCATCTTCCTCTGGCAGTCAACCCTTTCCCCCTGCACGCAGGATGTGGCAGAGAGGACCCTGAAAGCTGTTGACTTCTAATTTCATTCCATTGCATCTGACAAGATGCAAAGGAGTATATTGATATGTTTTATATTTGCTAAGACTTGTTTTGTGACCTAAAATATGGTATATTTTGGAAAAAGTTCCATGAGCCCCTGAGAAAAGTGAATTCAGCTGCTATTACATGAGACATTTTGTATTTTTTTAGAACAATTTGATTTGTAATTTATTTTTTAGATCTGAAAAATCTGTATTTATGTCTGGTTGACCTGTCAGTGAGAGAGTTGTGTTTAAATCAATCAATATTATATTTAGGTCTATCTGAATTTTTAAGTTGAGTAGTGTTAAGTAATTACACTGCATTACATGTATTTATGAGGCATACACATTTATTATCATTATATCTTCGTGTTGGATTTTTCCCTTTACTAGTATGAAATGACCATCTGTGTCTCTCATGATTAATTTTGGCTTAAAGTCTGCTTTGTCAGGTACTATTTGTTTGGGGGCTCCATTTGCATGTAATATCATTCATTCTTTCACTTTCTGTCTGCTACTGTCTTTGCCTGGAAAATGAATCATTTGCAAAGAACATGTAGGTGAGTCTTTTAAATCTATTCTGCCAGTCTACATGTCTTAATTGAAGAGTTGAAACAATTTATATTCAGTGTTATTGTAGAAAGATTTTTATCATTTCCTGTCATTTTGATTTATTTGTAATGTTTATTTTGGTTCTAATATTCATTTCCTTAGTTACTCATCTAATAAGATTTGTCCATTTGTGAGCTTTGGAATTTATTTTTAATTTCTTCCTAGTGTAGTATTTCCTTATGTATTTTCTTATGTAATGCCAGCTTACTAATCAGGAAATTTTTTAGTTTTTGTGAATCTTGGTAGGTTTTCATTTCCTCTTCAATTATGAAGGATAGCTTTGCTGGATATAGCAATTTTGTTTGACAGTTTTGTCTTTCAGGGAATTTAGTTTTTGTTGAGAAATCACAAATAATTATGATTGACTAACCTCTAAGGGTGACCTGGCGTTTTACTCTTGAGTCTTTTAAAATTCTTACCTTGTTCTGTATTATTTAGTAACATCATGGAGAGTTTTTTTTTTTTTTTTTTTTTCATTTTGTCTATTGGGAATTTTTTGAATGCCTTTTTTATCTGAACATCCATGACACATTATAACTAAAATACCAAACATACAGAATAAGATTTAAATTTTTTTCTCTTATTATTTCCCTGAAAAGATTATCTATGCCATTAGTTTATGTCACAAATAACTCTTCAATTTCAATAATTCTTCAGTTTGGTCCCTTAATGTCCCAGAGTTCTTGCTCATTCTGGTCATGATTATTTATTTTCCTTTCTTCAGTTAAACCTGAAAATTCAAGGTCAGCCACTTTGTCTTCCAGCTGCAATACTTTGTCTTCTACATGGCATACTGTATTGGAGAGATGTTCGACAAAATTTTTTTGTTTTATTTATTGTGCCTTTCATTTCCAAGATTTTTGTTTTGCTAATTTTCAATATCTCTACTGTTGGGGGCTGTGCCATGTTGGCGGCCCCGGGATGGCACCTGATCACATCGGCAGCGAGGAGGTTAATTGACATAAGCACACTCAGGTGATTTTCTCGTCCACGAACACAATGTATGCACATGTGTTCTCGAGCACTAATTGCCTGCTCGGAGCATCTCGCCTAATCTTTGCATAAGAGGCGTGGCCCTGCACTCCGCGTCCTGGAGGTGATATAAGAGTAGGTGGAGCGAGACAGAGACACAGCAGCCATTAGAAGCAGCCAGAGGGAAAAACACGCCACAGCAGCCATTAGCAGAAAAGCAGTAGCAGAAGACACGCAGTGCGGCAGTAGCCAGAGAAGAAGACACGCCACAGCAGCCATTAGCAGCCAGAGGGAAAAACACACGGCAGTAGCTAGTAGGGACATACACAACAGCAGCCATTAGCAGAAAAGCCAGAAGAAAGAACACAGCAGCAAGTAGGGGCAGTGGCGGAAGGCAGATCGCGGAATGGAGAACTGAGACACATCACTAGGGCACAGGGTGGCCTCTAAGCTCTAAGCAAAGCCTGTCTTTCTCTCAAAGTTTCTCTCTTAAGCAAAGTCTCCTTCTCTCTGATAAGCGGGGTCTCTCTCTCTCTCCTCTCAAAGCAATGAACAAGCAAGAAACAAAGTCTCTCTCTCTCTCCTCTCAAAGCAAGTAAACCTCATTTCCTCTATCCTCTATAAACAAGCAAGAAAGCAGCACACTAAAGAGAAAGATAGAAGTGCCTCAGTTTCCACTCCACCACTCATAAGACCCGTGCAAGTTGTTGCTGCAGGCGGTGACAAATATCCATGGATTTTGGAACCGCAAAGAGCCAGCAACGTCTCCCACTTATATTTTATTATTCATATCCTAAACTGACTTCCTTAATTCTTTCAATTCTTTTCCTATGTTCTCTTAGAATTCATTGTTTTGTTTAATAGTCATTCTTTTGAATTATCTATCCATTATTTCATCTACTTCAATATCTTTGGAATCTGTGAATTATTAATCTTAAAGAAGGTATTGTATTTCCCTTTTTCATATTACTTGTATTCCTATGTTGAGATTTGTGCATCTGTTGAAATGTATTTCTCTTTACTTTTTATGTGAAAACATTTTAGGGCACAGCCTTCTCTTTGTAAAGTGTTCTGGGATACCAGGTTGTAGTGGATTGCTGAATACATTTCTAAGTGGGTTTTTGTGGTATAATTTCCCTGCTTGTTATTTTATGATGTTTAGTATAGTTTGATATGATGTGCATTATATTCAAACTTGAAGATTCCATTTTCTCTGTAGATCTTACAAGACTGTAACCTTTCTAGTAGATCAGACAGTATGTTGTGCACAGCAGGATATATGGGTACACACTCTGTGATTACTTGTCTAAACTTGACAACTCTGTATGTTCTAAAATGGTATGGGAGCAATCTAGAATGAAGCCCTTATTGGTGCAGTGTCTGCAATGTTTGTATTATTTCTTTCTTTTTTTTTTTGTCAGAGCAAATGTTGATGAATGGTATCTGAAGTCCTCCTACAGCCATTTCTACTTAGGATTAGTTATCAGTTTGCATTTTTTTTCTCCTATTCATTGTGTTAAAGTATTGCTAAGGTTTTAATGGGTTTAGGTTGTGGGTGGAACAAGGATATCTGTCTCTCAGAGGGGTTTGGGGTGGAGCAGCAGAATATCTACCCTGTGAACTCATACTGTCACACTAAATTCACAACACCTCACAGAAAAGAGGGAAATAGAGAACAGCAACAGCAGTGAAAACAATATACAGCATTAAAAAATAATAGTACCAAAACAACAAGAATGATGGCATCCTCAGTTAACAATATCAGTAACAATAAACTACTCTGAAACAGATATATCATTAAAGGAAGTACCAGGTGTCAACTATGACATTCACTGTACTAAAAACTGCAACAGCGTAAATGGTGAGGACAGAAATTGTACAAATGAAATACTTATGGAAGATGGTAAAAATATATATTTAAGGAAAAGAAAATGAGATAAGAAGGCAAAAAATGTTTAGAATATTCAAAAGGTGACGGGGAGAAAGCAGAAGAAAAATATCAAGTGAAGTTCTTAAAGAAGGAGGAGAAAAAATAAAAAAAAAAAAGAGCAAGAACAAAAGGATTTGGTTATTAGTGGGAGAAGAAAAGAGAAAAAGTAACAAGAGAAACCAAATACAAACAATAAACAGACAAAAATTGCATTTGTCCTCCATAAAAGGAAAAAATTAAAATTAAAGAACAAAATTAAAAAAGCAAAATAATGAAAGGATATTAAGCAGAAAAAAATGATAATAAACTAATACATGTATTCATATATTAACACAAAAAAATCTTAATGAAATATGAAAAAATTGTACCTGCTGAGTTAGTCAATATTATGGACAAGGATGGACGTTTACTGCCTTGCCAGACCACATTTCTTTCCATTTCTTCTTGTACTGTGCACCCCTTGGACAGAGCAGCTGGAATGTACAGCCACTTTCTCCTTCACCATCTTTGTTCTCCACTTTGTGTTCCTGATAGACTTGTGAATAATCAGTCAACTATGTATGTATGGATTCATTTGTGGGCTATGGGCTGTGTATTCTGTTCTGTTGATCTGTATGTCTGCCTTTATGTCAGCATCATAGTGTAACCTTGTAATGTATTTTGAAATCAGAAAATGTGATAACTTCAATGTTGTACTTCTCTCTTTTGAGGTTGATGTGGCCATTTGTGATCCTTTGCGGTTTCTTATGAATTTTAAGATTGCTTTGCCAGATTGTGAATATTACTCAGTGCCACAGCATATTCTTAGCATTTATTGGATACCAAATATAATAAATAAATAAATAACTTTCTTCTTTTTCTGAAAATAGTGTCATTAATTTTTTGAGAATGATTCTTGAGGATTGAACTGGGTATAGTAATGCAGGCCTGGAATCCAGCTACTCAGGAGCTGGTATAGGAGGATCACAAGTTCAAGGCCAGCCTCAGCAACTTACTAAGAACATATTTCAAAATATAATGAGAGGACTAGAGATGTAGACCAGGGATAGTGTGTTCATGTGTGAGCCTTGTGTTAAATTCCTAGCATTAAAAAAAAAAAAAAAAAAAAAAGCAATTCAGTGTTGATGATCAAGCCCAGGGTCTCACATGCTAGGTAAGTGCTCTACCACTGAGATACATTTGCAGTCTGTCTTTAGGGTTTTATATATACATAAAATCATGTTGTTTGAAAACAGGCAACTATACTTCTTTCTTTCTGATCCTGATCTGAATGTGTTCCTCCTGCTTTCTATTTATAGTTAGATATCCAGTACTTTGCTGAATAGAAGTGATAAGCATAGTCACCTTGGTTTGTTCCTAAACTAGAGGAAAAACTTTCAGTTTTCACCCTTGAGTGAGATATCAACTGGGCTATCCACATGTGTCTTTTATTATGTTGAGATGACTCTTTCTGTTCCTATTTGTTGAGACATTTTGCTGCGAATGAATGTTAACATTTTCTCAAATATATTTTTGGACCAATTGGGATGATCATGTGACATTTTACCCTTTATTCTGCTAACATGATATATCACATGAATTGGTCTTTGTATGTTGAACCACCCGTAAATTCCGGGGATAAATCTTGGTCATGGTGTATGATCCTTTTAATTTGTTGTTGTCATTGGTTTTCTCTATTTGGCTGAGGATTTTTGCATCTATGTTGATGAGGGATATTGGCTGGTCGTTTCCTTTTCTTGTGATATCTTTCAGTGGTTTTGATATCAGAGATAATGCCTGATATAATGAGATTGGAAATGTTCCCTTTTCTTCAATTTATTGGAAGACTTTGAGATGGGTTGGCCTTAATTCTTTAAGTTTTTCTACAATTTATCAGTGGAACCATCTGGTTCTAAGTTTTTCCTTCTTGGGAGGTTTTGATTACCAATTCAAACTACAAACTACTTATAGTTCTGTTGGTATTTTCTATTTCCTCATGGTTTAGCCTTGTAGCTTTATGGTTCTAGGAATTCATCCTTTTTTATTTAAGGTTATTCAGTTTATTGTCATATAGTTATTCATCAGAGCCTCCTAGAGTCATTTTTGTTTCTGTGGCAGCAGTTACAATATCTCCTCTTTTATTTTTAATTTTATTTATTTGAATAATCCTTTTTCTTAGTTTAGCTGAGGTTTGTAGTCTTGTTTGTCTTTTCAAGCATCCAACTCTAAGTGTTATTGATTTTTATTTATTTTTTCCTATTTTGTTTATTCCTGCTCTAATTCTTGCTAATTATTTTCTTCTCCTAATTTTGGCATTAGTTTCTTCTTCTTTTCTAATTACTTGAGGCATAAATTAGGCTATGTATTTGAGATCTTTCCTTTTGTTTTTTAATGTATGTATTTATTTCTATAAACTTTCCTTTAAGTACTGCTATTGCCACCTCCCTAAGGTTTGGTCTGTTGCATTTCCTTTGCACTGGTCTTGAGTTATTTTCTGATTTCTTTTTCTTGAGTTATTTTTGATTTCTGTTTTGATCCAGTGGTGGTTCAAAAGTATGTTACTTACTTGACACCCATTTGTGAAATTTCTGCTTTTATTTTTGCTATTGATTTCTGGTTTCATTTGATTGTGATCATAAAAAATACTCGGTGTGATTTCAGTCTTCTTAAATTTGTTACAACTTAGTTTGTGACCTAACATTTTATGTATGTTGGAGAAAAATTCATGGGAACTTGAGAAGAATGTGCCTACTGCTGAAGTTGGGGGAAATTTTGTGTATATGTGTATTAGGTCCATTTTTTCCTTTGGTATTATTTAAGTACTCTATTTCTTTATTGATAATCTTTTCTAGAAGTTCTGTTCATTATTGAAAGTAGGTCATTTGAAACTCTTATTGCTGATGCATAAATCTTCTATTTCTTTGCTTAGACTTCCTATTTTTTCAGTTTGTGAGTGTTTATAATTGGTCATTTTTAAGCTCTTTGAGACCTTCGTGGTTCATGGTATGATGAATAATTCTAAATTGAAATTTTGGAGCTTGATGTAAAATATTATGAGAATCTGAATAAAATTTAACTTGTTACAGTCACTTTTATCTGACATTAACTCTGGGAAGGGAAAATGGTGTATCACTCTTTCTTTGCCAGGTTACAGTAGAAATCCTGGTTTTCTTCTTTATCACCATTAATACCTGGAGGGGGAAGGCCCCTTTATTATTATTTTGTTGAGGTGGGATTTGGGCTTCCCACAAGGCCTCCACTGATGTGTCTCTGGCTGTGAGTGCCAGTAAGTGTGCCCCTATTTTTAGGGTGTTCACTGGACAGCGGTAAAGGCCTTGTTTTTTCACTGGGCTCATTGGCCTCATCCAAGAAATGGGTAGGAAAAGTGCTGGATGTGAAGCTCCAGGATCCCCAAATCCTCTCCATGGGTACTTTAGGGGAGTGAGTTTTCCTTACAGTAGACAGGCAGTACTGGTTTCCTGATGAGGCTTTGACAGCACCCCGGCAGGGGGCTGTGGGACTTGGGGCACCTTGCTACAACCCGATGTGGTGGGAAATCCGGCTCCCCACTGGACCTTTGCTGGCATGGATGGGGTGCTGCCATAGTTTGTTCTGCAGTGTTTGGCTGGAGTAGAGTAGTTCTCGTCCGAAAGTTTTCAGTCTGACGAGGCTGTCCCTTTCCTGATCCTCTAGCTGAAGAGAGGCGTTTCCAGGGCTTTCTTGTTGTCTGAGCTGGTTGGCATTTCAGTTTCCTCACCTCCATATCTGAGACTTCTGAGGCAAAAGGAAATTCTAGGAAACTCACTGTGTCAGTCCTTTGATCCCAAGGTCACTATTCAATCTGCCTTCTCTACATTTCAAAGCCTACTTAGGTATAATTTCCAAAGCTTTTGCTTAGTGGAAGAAATAGGAAAAATTATATGTAGTCTATCTTCCCAGAAGTAGAAGTTGACTCTATGTTTGAGAGTTATTGTGATTCCTTGCTTTCATAAATTCCTCATGAATCTGCAAAATTTAATGTGTGGGGGGAATTAGCAAATCTATAAAATCTAATTTTGTTTGAAATACTAACAATGAGAAACTTTTTAAAAATTGAAATCTTCTGCACTGGGATTGCATTTCAAGTATCTCTTGGTTCTCACTGCACTCCAAAGAAGCAAATCTGGAAATGATAGAACTTGTACTATTGAAAAGGCTTATAAAAGACTAATGGCAATAATGGTTAGTTCTATGTCTCATGTCTGTCCCTATCAGTGCCACAGATGTACATTGATAGACTGACAAATTAAAGCATATGTCAATATAAAATGTGATATTGGTTATTATTTTTATACTACTCTGATTTAACATTTTAAATCTTGATTGAGAAGAAGAGAGAGAAGTACCCTTTGTATATGCTGCTAGAATTAGATTTCCCACTTTGAAAGATATTTCTTTCAGTTAGCTAAACCAGAAAAGTTCAGTAGTCACTGAGAAAATTTTAATGTATTCACAACTGGACCTAGATCATTTTTGACTAAACTCTGAAGGGCTTTGACAGGTCACAGAAAAATCAACCTGAAGAGCAATTTTAGCTTAATATCAATGTGTTTTCAACTTACATTTAAAGCATGCAATTTTAAGATCTAGTCCTTATTTTACATCCACACATACACAAACTACTCACATATGAATATGTTTTATAAAACAAAGCTAACTATATCCTTGCACCTGCACCTTCTGGGTGGCAATAACTTGACATTGAAAACCCGTGTGATGGAGATGTTAATTTTCCATTCTCTTTGGACAGCAGAACAGATGCTGTCTTAAACTTCAAAGGGATCTGACTACTTTCTGAGTTTCAATAACGAACAACAACTTTTCTTAGCCTACTTAAAAAAAAAAAAAAAAAAAAAAAAAACCTAGCAAAACATACAAAGGAAAAAGGACCAATAAGGAATCCATCAGTCTTTTCCTTCTGAAATGTTTTTAGGAATAGAGAGGAAGTTAAACTCAAAACATTTGATCTTTCCCAGGAAACTGAACTGGACTGTATTTATTGATTTTCAAACCGATTGTTCATCCTGTGGCCTTACATCATGGCACAGGACCCACCTGCATCATGAGAAGATAAGCTCAGGAAGATAGTTTGTTTAAGTGCTGCACAGAGGACTGGGATGTGGCTCAATGGTAGAGTGCTTGCCTAGAATGCATGAGGCCTTGGATTTAATCCCTAGCACAGCAAAACAAAACAAGACAAGACAAAACATCTGTATTAAAAATGCAAGCCCAACTAGTGATAAGCTTATCCACTTTTTGTGCATGTCTTTATTAGCTTATCTATTCTGTTGAAGTTAACTTACAACATCCAGTTATAAAAGGGTAGTTCAAAAGGTGGGGGGAGGATGAAGACACAATAGTTTTGAGTATTCTAAAGAGTAGGTTAATTCTAGAGAGAAGAAAGTTGATCGCTTAATGTTCTAGTCCCCAAATTAAAAGCATTTCAACTCTGTTAGAAAATAGTTTCCCTTTCTGCAACATTGACTGATATGTTGCAAGGAATTTTTTTTTTTTTTTTTAATACTGAGATGACTTATTTGTTTTTACTATACCCACAATTGAAAATATCTTCAGGCAAAGCAGATACAGTATGAGTTCTAAGTCTGCCTAACATAATTTGGAGTATCAACTTCATCATTTATATAGGTCATTATTATAACATCATTTATATAAACCAAACGGTTTCTACTTCTGTTACATGGGGTTACAATAATGACCTATATAAATCCTTAATCAAAACTAGCAGAATCAGATGTTTTATGTAATAGAGAAGAATAACATTTTTATGTACAAAGTTTTATTGAGGAAACTGTTTCATATACTTTATTTATTAAACTTTTATTTAGTCACTGTTTATGCAACATGGGTAATGCAGAAAGAATACAAGCTGTCTCTGCTCCCTAGAGGCTTACTATTCTGTATAATAGTTGCAGATGAATAGGAAGAATTGTTTCATTCCAGAGACATAAAATTATTTGGGAGCTCATAGGGAGAAAAGTAATTCTGTTGGAGTTGGTTAAATTAGGAAAAAATTAAAAATTATAAAGGACTTATTTTTCAATTTTACTAATTTTTCACAAATTTCTTTTACTACTTTTTAGTCTATTTGTGTCATTTCCTCTCTTTGCTGAAAATTATAGCAGTACTCCCTTATAGATATCATAAACTCAAACCCAATAAGAGTGGCACTCAAAAATCTTTATCACCTAAGCCTTGCTTCAAGCTAAACACCAAACATCATTCAGTGGAGTTATTAAATTGGAGATGTTACAGGCCTATGTTTTCGAAATTTTATTTTGAGACAGGGTCTCACTAAATTGCTTAGTCTCACTAAATTTCTGAGACTGACTTTGAACTTGCAATCCTCCTGTCTCAGCTACCCAAGTCTCTGGGATTATAGGTGTGTGTCCCCAGGCCTGGCAAAGTTTATTATTCTTAAGAGTTATGTATGTCTTCTTTTCTCTAAGATTTTTGAAAATAAATTTATTAAGGTATAATTTGATTATCATAACATTCACCTGTTTTCAGAACACAGTTCACTGATTTTTAGTAAATTTAGAGTTGTATAGTATCATCACAATTCAGTTGTGAAACATTTCCAATATCCTAAGAGATTTTTTTTTAAAGTTTTGAATGATAGGAAGGCTGTACACTGCATTATCTAGCAATTTATTAATGTATTTTAACATTCTCAGGGGATTTGGGATAGTACTCCATTATAAAACCTATTAATAATCCTATATTAAATCAGATAAATGTTCATACTCAGTGGAATAAAAAGTATAAATAACCTCATGTCATGTCAAGTCTAGTTTTGCCTCTAAAAAAGCTCAAGATATCCAATAAACTATGAGACACTTTCAGTATTTGATTCTGAAATTGCAGATAGGTATTGACCTGTAATAATAACTTATAGAGAGAACTCGAGAAGAAGGTGCTTAGCACAGTACTGAACACATTAGCAGACTCAGTCTCTCTGAGTATGTATATGTGGAAAATTAAGTAAAGCACGATATTAGAGAGTTTATAGTACAGTTTTAAAAACACTGGTTTTGTGATCAGGAGACTTGATTTCAGGACCCTCTGTCCTGTTAACTGGCATGAGATACTGCAGTAAGATGAGAGCCGACATTTAATACTTCTTATGAGATGAGAACTTCTAATAACACTTTGCACATTGTTAATTTAATCTTTATTTCAACCACATGACATAAACAGGCTATATCATTCCTATTGTATAGATCGTGACACAGATGCATAAAAAGTTTAAACAACTTGCCCAAAATCCCAGGCAAACAAGCATTGGAGAGAAGATTCAAAGCCAGGGGTTCTGATTGAAAAGCACACTCTGAAACAACAGGATCTATTTTCTAATTGCATTAACATTGCTTAAACTCGCAGCACTAGATTCTTAATTTATTAAATAAAGGAAGAAAAACATACTGGGTATTTAATTTAGTTGATATTATAAACTCATAGCATTTTGGAACTGAAAAGGATCTTAATGTTTATACAGCCCAATTAACATTTCAGAAAAAGGAAAGAAGTTAAAGAAAGCAAAGTCTAGACCATAAGCAACTTACTCAGGATTGCACAAACAATGAAAGACTCAAAGTCCAGGTCTGATGACTCCTCAGGAGTCCATCCTGGCTGAATCCCATCCTAGCTGAAGGTTCACATTGCCTAGTAAAGATTGGTCACACACAATTACCCAAATTTCACATTTAGAGAATAAATATTAAATACATTAATATATAATTGTTTAATTGTTTTTTATAGTAGATAGAAGTGCCAAATAGATGTACCCTAGAAGGAGGCATACAGTAGAGGAGATATGGAGTGGATAATGAAAGAGTATATAGCAAAGGAGAGCACAATGGGAACCTCAAGAACAGAGAAATTAGTTGTTCTAGGAGTATGTGGAGCAAGAAGCAAAAAAGGAAACAGAGGAGGTAACTTTTGAACTGGTTCTTTTTTTAATTGTTTGTTCTGTTTATTTATACAGGAAAGCAGAATGCCTTTCAATTTATTGTATACAAATGGAGTATGACTTTTCATTTCTTTGGTTGTATACAATGTAGAGTCACACCATTTGTGCAATCATACATGTACAAAGGGTAATGATGTCTGTCTCATTCCACCATCTCCCATGTGTTCTTGGATAGGCAGAATTAATATTGTCAAAATGGCCATACTACCAAAAGTGCTATATAGATTTGATGCAATTCCAATTCAAGTCCCAACCTCATAGAAATAGAGAAAGCAATAATGAAATTCATTTGGAAGAATAAGAGACCCAGAATAGCCAAAGCAATCCTTAGCAGGAAGAATGAGTGATGCAGGAGGTATCACAATACCATATATTAAACTATACTACAGAGCAATAGTAACAAAAATAGTATGGTACTGGCACCAAAATAGGCAGGTACATCCATGGTACAGAATAGAAGACACAGAGACAAACACACATAAATGCAGTTATCTTATACTAGACAAAGGTGCCTAAAACATAAAATGGAGAAAAGATAGACTCTTCAACAAAAGGTGCTTGCCAAACTGTAAATCCATATGTAGCAAAATAAAATTAAACTCCTTTCTCATCCTGCACAAAACTTGACCTAAAATGGATCAAGGACCTAGGAATTAGACCTGAGACCCTTCAGCAAATAGAAGAAAAAGTAGGCCTGAATCTTCATCATGTCACCTTAGGACCAGACTTTCTTAAGACTCCCAAAGTACAAGAAATAAAAACAAGAATCATTAAATGGAATGGATTCCTAAAAAACTTTTTCTCAGCAAAGGAAACAATCAATAACATGATGAGAGAGCCTACAGAGTGGGATAAAATCTTTATCACACACACTTCAGATAGAACACTAATCTCCAGAGTTTATAAAGAACTCAAAAAATTTAACACCAAAAAACAAATAACCCAATCAATAAATGGGTTAAGGAACTGAACAGACACTTCACAGAAGAAGATATACAAGCAATCAACAAATATATGAAAAAATGCTGAACATCTCTAGTAATTAGAGAAATTCAAATCAAAACTACCCTGAGATCCAAGATGGTGGAATACATGGTGACTGCATCTCCAGTCACTCCAGAACCCAGGATTCAAGAAGGGGAGGCATTGAGAGACTTGGACTAAAATAGAACCACAGGGTGAGTCTCCCCTACCTGGTGAAGCTCAGCAGGGTGGCAGGCTCTGATTCAGGAGGCTTATTAGAGTAGGGCAGGGCAGATAGTATCCTCCAGGCAGCCCTGAGCACTCTGGCGGTGGGCTCCTCCCACAGGGCCAGATTCTCCAGCTTTGCAGAGCAGGAACCACAGTGAGAGCCTTTCTGCACTGAACCAGCATGTGGCCAGCTCTGGCCTGCCCGCAGGTTGCTTCAGAGACCAGGACAGAACAGCCAGGGACTTCCCCAAGCAGCCCGGCTCCCTCCAGCGGGAAGCGCCTTTCTAGGCTAGCTTCTCAGAGCAGACCGCCCAGTGAGAGCCTTTCTACACAGAGCCAGCCACAAGTCCCCAAGCCAGCGGAGAACTCCGACCCACAAGTAACCTCTGGGACCAGGGCAGGGCAGCCAGAGACCTCTCCAGGTCTCACTCCCTGGAACCAGTAGTGGGCTAGGGGCAGCGTTCTTTGGCAGAACTGCAATATCAAGTTACTCCAAGACTTCAGGCTACTGAAGGCTGGGAGGTGATACACTGGAAATCCACAGGGACACTATAAGCCAATAGAGGAAATCTGAAATATCACAGAGTCCCACTGACATCTGACCAATATGAGAAAACAAGGGAAGAAAATGTCCCAAACAAACCTAGATACTATATCAATAAAACCCAATGACAGCACAGCAAAAGAAATGTCAGAAAGGGAGTTCAGAATGTACATAATTAAAACAATCAGGGAAGCAAACGAGGAGATGAAAGAGCAAATGCAGGCATTGAAAGAGGAGATGAAAGAGCAAATGCAGGCATTAAATGATCACACCAATCAACAGTTAAAAGAGCAAATACGGGAAGCAAAAGATTATTTCAATAAAGAGTTAGAGATACTGAAAAAAAAAAAAAAACAGAAATCCTTGAAATGAAGGGAACAATAAACCAAGTTAAAAACTCCATAGAAAGCATAATGAATAGGATAGAACACCTGGAAGACAGAACCTCAGATATTGAAGACAAAATATTTAATCTTGAAAACAAAGTTGACCAAACAGAAAAGACGGTAAGAAATCATGAACAGAATCTACAAGAATTATGGGATATCATGAAAAGGCCAAATTTAAGAATTATTGGGATTGAGGAAGGCTTAGAGAAACAAACCAACGGAATGAACAATCTATTCAATGAAATAATATCAGAAAATTTCCCAAATCTGAAGAATGAAATGGAAAACCAACTACAAGAGGCCTGTAGGACTCCAAATATACAAAATTAAAACAGATCGACACCAAGGCACATTATTATGAAAATACCTAACATACAAAACAAAGACAGAATTCTAAAGGCCGTGAAAGAAAAGAATCAAATTACATTCAGGGGGACACCAATAAGAATATCAGCAGATTTTTCAATTCAGACCCTAAAAGCTAGAAGGGATTGGAACAACATTTACCAAGCCTTGAAAGAAAACGGATGCCAACCAAGAATCTTATACCCAGCAAAACTTACTTTCAGATTTGACGATGAAATAAGATCCTTCCATGATAAACAAAAGCTAAAGGAATTTACAAAAAGAAAGTCGGCATTACAGAACATTCTCAGCAAAATATTTCATGAGGAAGAGATGAAAAACAACAATGCAAAAAAGCAACAGGAGGAACTAGCCTAAAGGAAAGCCAAATAAAGAAGAAACCAAATCAAGTCAAAAAACAAAAATGAGTCAAATGACCGGGAATACAAATCATATCACAATAATAACCCTGAATGTTAATGGCCTGAACTCATCAATCAAAAGACATAGACTGGCAGATTGGATTAAAAAGAAAAATCTAACAATATACTGCCTGCAAGAGACTCATCTCATAGAAAGAGATACCCATAGACTAAAGGTGAAAGGATGGGAAAAGACATACCATGCACATGGACACAGCAAAAAAGCTGTAGTATCCATCCTCATTTCAGATAATGTGGACTTCAAGCCAAATCTAGTCAGAAGGGTTAAAGAAGGACATTACATACTGCTTAAGGGAAGCATAAATCAGCAAGACATAACAATCATAAATATCTATGTCCCGAACATTGGCTCATCCATGTACGTCAAACAAATCCTTCTCAATTCCAGAAATCAAATAGACCACAACACAATAATACTAGGTGATTTTAACACACCTCTCTCAACGCTGGATAGATCTTCCAAACAAAAATTGAATAAAGAAACCATAGATCTCAATAACACAATCAACAATTTAGACTTAACCGACTTATATAGAATATACCATCCAACAAAGAACGAATAAACTTTCTTCTCAGCAGCACATGGATCCTTCTCTAAAGTAGACCATGTTTTATGCCACAAAGCTACTGTTAGCAAATACAAGAAGATAGTGATACTACCTTGTACTCTATCAGATCATAATGGATTGAAATTAGAAATAAATGACAGAATAAAAAACAGAAACTTCTCCAATACTTGGAGATTAAATAATGCACTATTATATGATGAATGGATAACAGAAGACATCAGGAGGGAAATTAAAAAATTCTTAGAAGTAAATGAGAACAAAGACACATCATATCAAAATCTCTGGGACACTATGAAAGCAGTACTTAGAGGAAGATTTATTTCATGGGGCGCATTCAACAAAAGAAGTAGAAATCAACAAATAAGCGACTTAACACTATAGCTCAAAGCCCTAGAAAAAGAACAGCAGACCAACACAAAAAGTAGTAGAAGACAGGAAATAGTTAAAATCAGAGCCGAAATCAATGAAATTGAAACAAAAGAAACAATCGGAAAAATTAACAAAATAAATAGTTGGTTCTTGGAAAAAATAAACAAAATTGATAAACCCTTAGCCACACTAACAAAGAGAAAGAGGGAGAAAACTCAAATTACTAAAATTCAGAATGAACAAGGAAATATCACAACAGACACGAGTGAAATACAAAACATAATTAGAAGCTATTTTGAAAATCTATACTCCAACAAAACAGAAAACCTCGAAGACATCAACAAGTTTCTAGAGACATATGAATTACCTAAACTGAACGAGGAGGACATACACAACTTAAGTAAATCAATTTCAAGCAATGAAATAGAAGAGGTCATCAAAAGCCTACCAACAAAGAAAAGTCCGGGACCAGATGGGTTCTCAGCCGAGTTCTACAAAACCTTTAAAGAAGAGCTCATTCCAATATTCCACAAAGTATTTCATGAAATAGAAGAGGAGGGCACCCTCCCAAACTCATTCTATGAAGCCAATATCACCCTGAAACCTAAAACAGACAGAGACACATGGAGGAAAGAAAATTTCAGACCAATATCCTTAATGAACATTGACACAAAAATTCTCAACAAAATTTTAGCAAATTGCATACAAAAATATATTAAAAAGATAGTGCACCACGATCAGGTGGGTTTTATCCCAGGGATGCAAGGATGATTCAACATCCGGAAATCAATAAATGTCACTCACCATATCAACAGACTAAAAGGTAAGAATCACATGATTATTTCAATAGATGCGGAAAAAGCATCCAATAAAATGCAGCATCCCTTCATGCTCAAAACACTAGAAAAAATTGGGGTAGTGGGAACATTCCTTAACATTGTGAAGGCCATCTATGCGAAGCCCATGGCCAATATCATTCTAAATGGTGAAAAACTAAAAGCATTCCCCCTAAAAACTAGAACAAGGCAGGGATGCCCTCATTCACCACTTCTATTCAACATTGTTCTTGAGACTCTAGCTAGAGCAATTAGAGAAACCAAAGAAATTAAAGGGATATGAATTGGAAAAGAAGAACTCAAACTATCCCTGTTTGCTGATGACATGATTATATATTTAGAAGAACCTGGAAATTCCACCAGAAAACTCTTAGAACTCATAAGTGAATTCAGTAAAGTAGCAGGTTACAAGATCAATGCTCATAAATCCAATGCATTTTTATACGTAAGTGATGAATCTTCAGAAAGAGAAATTAGGAAAACTACCCCATTCACAATAGCATCGAAAAAAATAAAATACTTGGGAATCAATCTCACAAAAGAGGTGAAAGACCTCTACAATGAGAACTACAGAACACTAAAGAAAGAAATTAAAGAAAACCTTAGAAGATGGAAAGATCTCCCATGTTCATGGATGGGAAGAATTAATATTGTCAAAATGGGCATACTACCAAAAGTGCTATACAGATTCAATGCAATTCCAATTAAAATCCCAATGATGTACCTTACAGAAATAGAGCAAGCAATTATGAAATTCATCTGGAAGAATGAGAAACCCAGAATAGCTAAAGCAATCCTTAGCATGAAGAATGAAACAGGGGGTATCACAATACCAGATCTTCAACTCTCTTACAAAGCAATAGTAACAAAAACAGCATGGTATTGGTACCAAAATAGACAGGTAGATCAATGGTACAGAATAGAGGACACGGACACAAACCCAAATAAATACAATTTTCTCATACTAGACAAAGGTGCCAAAAATATGCAATGGAGAAAAGATATCCTCTTTAACAAATGGTGCTGGGAAAACTGGAAAACCATATGCAACAGAATGAAATTAAACCCCTATCTCTCACCCTGCACAAAACTCAACTCAAAATGGATCAAGGACTGTGGAATCAGACCAGAGACCCTGCATCTTATAGAAGAAAAAGTAGGTCCAAATCTTCACCTTGTTGGCTTAGGATCAGACTTCCTTAACAGGACTCCCATAGCCTAAGAAATAAAAGCAAGAATCAACAACTGGGGATAGATTCAAACTAAAAAGCTTTCTCTCAGCAAAGGAAACTATCAGTAATGTGAAGAGAGAGCCTACAGAGTGGGAGAATATCTTTGCCACTCATACTTCAGATAGAGCGCTAATTTCCAGAATCTATAAAGAACTCAAAAAACTCTACACCAAGAATACAAATAATCCAATCAACAAATGGGCTAAGGAAATGAACAGACACTTCACAGAAGAAGATGTACAAGCAATCAACAGATATATGAAAAAATGTTCAACATCTCTAGTAATAAGAGAAATGCAAATCAAAACTACCCTAAGATTTCATCTCACTCCAATTAGAATTGCGATTATCAAGAACACAAGCAACAATAGGTGTTGGCGAGGATGTGGGGGAAAAGGTACACTCATACATTGCTGGTGGGGTTGCAAATGAGTGCAGCCACTCTGGAAAGCAGTATGGAGATTCCTCAGAAAGCTTGGAATGGAACCACCATTTGACCCAGCTATCCCACTCCTCGGCCTATACCCAAAGGACTTAAAATCAGCATACTACAGAGATACAGCCACATCAATGTTCATAGCTGCTCAATTCACCATAGGCAGATTGTGGAACCAACCTAGATGCCCTTCAGTTGATGTATGGATAAAGAAACTGTGGCATGTATATACAATGGAATGTTACTCTGCCATGAAGAATGATAAAATTATGGCATTTGCAGGCAAATGGATGAAATTGGAGAATCATACTAAGTGAGATAAGCCAATCTCAAAAAACAAATGATGAATGATCTCACTGATAAGCAGATGAGGACATATAATGGGGGGTAGGAGGGGTTAGCGTTGGGGTTAGGGTTAGGGTTAGGGTTAGGGATAAGGAGGGTGGTAAGTATGGAGGAAGGAAGGACTGTATAGAGGGAAAAGAGGGGTGGGAGGGGTGGGAGGAAGGGAAAAAAATAATAGAATGAATCAAACAACATTGCCTTATGTAAATTTATGATTTTTAATTTAAAAAAAATGGGAAAAAAAAATCTCCCAACTACCAGCATTGGAAGATGGAGGAGGGGATTCCTCTTTTGCATTTGCTTCCTGATAATGTTCAAGTTATTCAACATCCTACTTCCAGGAGTATTTCAGACAATCTTTTTGTAATGCTTCCTAAATAAGTAAACATGGGCATTCAGTTAAAAAAAAAAAAAACAAAACAAAAAAAAAAAACTACCCTGAAATTTCATCTCACTCCAATTAGAATGGCAATTATTAAGAATACAAGCAACAATAAGTGTTAACGAGGATGTGGAGAAAAAGGTACATTCATACATTGCTGGTGGGATTGTGAATTAGTGCAGCTACTCTGGAAAGCAGTATGGAAATTCCTTAGAAAACTTGGAAAGGACCCACCTTTTGACTCAGCTATTCCACTCTTTGCCTATACCTAAAGGACTTAAAATCAACATATTACAGCGATGCAGCCACATTGATGTTTATAGTAGCTCAATTCACATTAGCTAGATTGTGGAACCAACCTAAATGCCCTTCAGTAGATGAATGGATAAAGAAACTGTGGTTTATATACACAATGGGATGTTACTTATCCATAAAGAAGAATAAAATTATGGCATTTGCCGGTAAATGGGTGGAGTTGGGGAAAATCATGCTAAGTGAGATAAGCCAATCCCCAAAAAAACAAATGTTTTCTCTGATATGTGGATGCTGACACATAAGGAGGGGTGTTGTGGGGTAAGGGAAGAATGGAGAAACTTTGGATTTTGCAGAGGGAGTGGGAAATATGGTAACTGGTTCTTGAAGGATAAACAAGTTACATTAAAGACAAAGAGGACGGCCAACTGAGTCAGCAAAAGTTGCTTGTTGAAGTCACTGGTCCAGGGCAACAGACTCAAAGAAAGACCTCTATTCTGCTCATTGCAGGCCCTGGGAACTCCAACCTGGAAGGTGTGTGTGTGTGTGTGTGTGTGTGTGTGTAATGAGGATAAGACTGCAAACTCCCTTTGCAATTAGAATATTTATCTTTTTAAGTGCTAATATTAATAGAATGTTTTGGTTAGATGGAATTTCAGAAACATGAACATCTTTATTTGCTTTCAGTGCCCAACTTTTGGTTAGTTGTACTATACTTTTAATCCTTTTAGCTTCCTTGGTTTCTTCTAGAGGAAGTCAGAATAAGGGACAGGATCCCTATTCTTAACTTAATATCCTCCCAGTCTGGTACAGAGCCTGAAATAGAGCAGAAACTTAATTTGCATAATTTTTCAACATTAGAGAGAAATGTTCATTGGGCATTTGTAGCCATCAGTGTACTCTAGTATTTCCTGTGCATTTTTTCTTTTAATTCTCACATGAACCCTATGAGAGAGATACCAAGATTAACCCAGAGAATCAAAAACTTCCAGAGACTGAGAGAATTTCCCATTGTGTGACATGGAGCTAACTGCTTGATTTCTAGGCCCCCAACAAGGCATAGACTTACATTGTCCACCTGTCTTCACAAGCTGTAGCATTTTTAAAATGTGATGAATTCGTGTACAATTATTTGTACAATGTTACTCATAATTTTCTCAATATAAAATGTATTTTATGTGAATTGATAAATAATTTCAAAACATTATGCTATGCTTTTCAGGTGCAAATACTTTTCAGAAATGTAGTGGAAGGGCCATTTTTCATAAAATTATTTTTATCATTAAGTATTTGAAGTATTATTTTACAAAAATAATATTATTAAAAGCTCTTTAGAAACTTTTAAGTGCACCTAAACTCAAGCATATGGGCACAATTGCAAGCTTCTTTTCCTTCTGCTTGGTTGCAAAACTAAGCCTATGGGTCAGGCTAGACTTGCCTAACAGACACTTCCAGAATGAGAAGCATCCACGGTTAGGAGAGTTCATACCATTCCAGCCAGCTTGCTGATTACACCAGTTCCCGTGTTCAGTTCATCAGGAGAGCTGCTGAAAGGGACAGAAATTTCACAAAACTCTGAGAATAGGTGGAGAGGATTCATAGTACTCATTTGCATGTCTCTACAATACTGCTTTTAAATCCCTTTTAATCACATTTAAGGCAGCCCCACCTGACTCAATCCTGTGTTGTTGAAATTGCATATTTCAAGAAACTAAGCTAACAATTCCAGTCAGAGGCAATTAGAGTAAATTGCTGATATTTTTAAAAAAATTTTTTTTGGGGTGGGTACTGAGATTAAACTGAGGGGCACTCTAGTACCAAGCTACATCCCCAGTTATTTTATTTTATTTTATTTATTTTATTTTATTTTTTAAATTTATTTTGAGACAGGGTCTTACTAAATTACTGAGGCTGACCTTGAACTTGCAATCCTCCTGCTGCAGCTGCCTGAGTCGCCAGGATTACAGGCACACACAACTGTGCCCAGATGAACTGCTAAATTAACACATGAACAAAGAAGCAGCAAAAGCAAATGATTTTGCAAACTCCTATCAATTACAACTCACTCAATCCAATGTGATCCCACAGACTGGAGCCTGGGCCTGCTGGCTCCCTGTACAGTGAGATACACAACGGAAAGGACTCTACACAGGAAGTTCCTAATCTAACAGAGATAAGCCATTAAAGCCAATCAAGTGATCCTATGCTCTATGCAGTGCTGTGAGGGAGGTGTGAACAGGTTGCTAGAGAGCAGTAGAAGATGAAGAGACATGGAACCTCTTAAACTTAGAAGCAGGGAGGCAGAGGCAGGTGGCTGGAGAGTCCAAGGAGACAGCATGATGATCTCTGGATTCAGTTTGTATCTTCAAAGGGGGCAGGATTTCTAAAGACATGGGGAAGACAATGAGGTGCACACACCAGAGGCATTGCAGTTGTAGCATGAAGGACAATCTGTTAGGGGATGAGGGAGTGTTGTTTGTCTGGAATGTCCTTTTGTAGAAGGGTTAGTGGGCCAGGACTTGCCAGTGGATTCTCTGATTCTTGGTCTATTGGGTAAATGATATCAAATTACCTGTGTCCGTTTCTCTCAACTATTTTACATTTACTTGATGTTTTAATAGTTATAACTGTAAATAAATAGTTAAAATTTACTATTTCTTATATGCTAAGCATTTTACATTTTATACCACCAAAAACCTAATGTTCAATGAATTTAATTTTGATTTCAAATTGACTTTTATTGGTGATTCAGGGATTGGGTAGAGTCTCATCTTCAGACTTAGGCAGGACACTGATGGGCATGGTAGAAGAGACAGCTTTCATAAGGTTACTTGAGCAGGATCAAGGGAAAAACGTAATACAAATAGTAGGTCGATTGACATCAGGACACTTCAGTGGCTCTTCTTACAAGTTCAGAAGCAGATAGAACTCTTCTTATTCATGCTGGCTAGAAATAACCTGTTAGGGAATTTGGCTATCCTCTCTCTCCTGATTTCTCAGGTTGGACAATCAACTCTGTTTCATTTGGATGCTGTGGAAACAGCTGAGTAACTCCATTTTGATTTAGTCTGTTCTGTGGGAGCCCAGTGCAAGAACTCAGTCCAAAACAATGACCTCCCATAAATCTCATTCAGCAATCCCCAATATACATTGAAGATTCACTTCTCTTGTTATCTTCATATTTCAGAGAGGCAAACCAAACTGAACAGGGTTAATTAATTTGCCTGGAGTCCAAAGGTAGCAAGAAGACTTGATGCCAAAGCCACGTACTTAACCCTTGTACGTGAGGAGTACGTGCTGTACTGTATACCAGGCTCTTTACTCAGAACGTCAGTTACATAGGTGACTAAGAATGACAGTGCCCATCCTTTCTGGAAATTCTTGCTCATAAAGATTTCAGCGGTTTAGTTTAGATGGAACAACAAAGAATAATAAAGTGAGTAAGAAAAAATCCAGTTATTAAAAACCCCCTTGCTCTTTACTACAAATATGTTTAATTAAGTGGTTAAAAGGAGAGGAAGGAGAACTGTCTGGAAAGAGACCAGAAGAAAGAGTTAAAGATGTCTGTGTGTCAAGGAAAGGGTGAGCTCACCTGGCTGGTATGATTGTAGCACTTATGATGGAATATCCTCGTACATTGCAAGCTGCCTGTTTTAACAGGTCTTAGTTCATGTCATTGTCACCACAAACTTGCAAAGTAGGTATAAAGATCCTATGTTTCAGATAAGGAAAACAGAAGACTTAACTGGTGATTTGTGACCATATTATATGAAGCTGCAAAGTCTGACATGCCTGTGCCTCTTCCCTCCCTTTAACTGGTAACTTCTCAGTTCAAACATTTTGTTGCAAATTAGAAATGAGTATTAGAAACCATGGCAACCCCAGAAACATTCAGAACACAACAAATGTATGTGGATTGCAAGTGCATCCAAGAACATGGTGTAATTCAGGATGAGGAGGTGAGGGGGGAGTCAAGAGATTGAATTAAGACTTGAATGTGAGCTCCCACGTGGACAAGTTGGGATGATTTATTAACACAAAGAAGTTTCTCTGTAAAAGTTGTACAAAACTATTTTATTAAGTTGCCCTCTCATTTTAAAGTTGACAATTTGTCTTTCTGATGTTTAATAACAACATTGATAATAATTACTACTTACTGATCATGAACAATGTCAAACAGCAAATTGATCCTTGCCATAGGTCATCTGAAATCCTTTGGTCAACTCTGCAAGGTGACAGTTCTCTTGTTTTAGAGATGACAAAGCTGTGACTCAGAGAGTTTAAGTGACTTGTCCAATTACTGAAGATTGCTAAAGGCAGGTTTAAACTCATACTCTTTCCATTAAGCCATTTTGCATTACTAGACTCTGCATTCTTTTTACCATGAGAAATTAGTGGATCACACTGAATTGATGTAATTCCATTCAAAATCAAATAAATTATGTTTTGATTAACATATAGCCTTATTTTTACTACTGGTTGCAATAAACTACTAGATTTACTGAGATGCTGACATAGATGTCAGATCCCTAGCTATGATTCCATTTGTGAACAAATCACAAATGCCTTGTGATGTACTGTATTGGGACTAGGGTTTAAAACTGTCTTTATGTCTCTGTGCCTTGGTTTGATCATCTGTAACACAAGAGTGTTGGATTAGAAATCTAAAGTCCAGCCAGGTATTGTGGCACATGCATGTAATCCCAGTGGGCCAGGAGGCTGAAGCAGGAAGATAACAGGTTAGAAGCCAGCCTCAGCAATTTAGGGAGACTTTAAGCAACCTAGTGAATCCCTGTCTCAAAACAAAAAATAAAAAGAGCTGGGAATGTGACTCAGTGGTTAAGCATCATTGGGTTCAATCACTGGTCACGAAAGAAAGAAGAAAAGAATAGAAATGAAAAGAAAAGAAGAGAAAAGAAAAGAAAAGAAAAGAAAAAGAAAGAAAAAGAAATCTAATTTCCATGCTGTGCATGGATGGGACATGCCTATAATCCCAGCTACTTGGTAGGCTAAGGCAGGACAATTGCAAGTTCAAGGCCAACTGGGCAACTTAGTGAGACCCTGTTTCAAATAAAAAGGGGAACTGGATATATAGCTGTGTGCAAGGTTCTGGGTTCAATTCTCAGTACCACAAAACAAAAAGGAAAAGAAAGAAAAAAAGAAATACAAGGTTCATCACAGCACCGATGCTCTGGCTTTTAGCTGCCATCTTTTATTTCCCACAGGACTAACTACCTCAGTCCACTAGGTGTTACGGATTGAAGTTCTAATGCTGGTGATTTCTGGAGTTCTGCCTCCCAGAAAGGAGCATCTCCTGTTTCTAAGGGCAGCTCCTCTCCTCCCTCCAGGTACTGCGCTCAAAGTGTCTCAGACCTAGGAGATGAACGAAAAGTTTCTAATAGGTTTAGGTGGCCTAACCATGTGACCTTATCATTTTGTCCTGTTTTAAACAGTGAGTTGGAGTTTTGGGCTTTTGTAGCTTCCTCACAGATCATCACACATGAAAACCGGAAAGAACAGAGAATGTTATCTCTCATTCCCAAGAGATAAGGAAAACCCTAAGATGCTCATTCTTTCAGAGCACTTGAGAGCACAATTGAGGGATCCCAGGAAATCTGATTTTCAATACGACTCTCCATGTTTACCCAGCAGAACGTGAAGGCATACAGACTGCTTTCTCTCCTCCACACTCAGCTGATAAGGCAGAAATGCTGAGTGGAGGCAGCTAGTGACACACTTCTGTCAAGTTGTCTCAGAATTGGAAAATGGAAAGAGGCATTTCAGATGGTCGGAATATAAACTCGTTCAAATTGGACTAGGTCTCCAACTCCACCTAGGCTCAGTATCCAGATCTAACAGCAACGTTTCCATCAGCTTTGCCATAATTAATATGTGCATGAATAGTCTCTTTTCCTTCCCTTCCCTTCCCTTGGGTACCGTGGATTAAAACCAGGAATACTCTGTTCCTGAGCTAAATGTTCAGCTCTTTTTATTTTGTATTTTGAGAATGGGTCTCATTACATTGAGGCTGACCTTGAACTTGTCATCCTCCTGCCTCAGTCTTCCAAGTTGGTGGAATTACAGGCATGTGCTATAGTGACAGGATTGTCATTTTTTAGTAATTCAAATGAAACCAAACAGGAAGTGAAGTCACTATTAGAACTTGGGTTTTGTTTCTGGGTAAACCAGTAGTCATCTCACAGAGGCATTCTTTCAGTGCATAATCTCAAACCAGCTATAACAAATGGAATGAAATAAGAGAAGGTGTGTTAACAGCTGCTCTTAAATTTCCTCTGATTGTGGGGATTTGTCTCAGTTTGGGTTTTAGATTCTTTTCAGTTAAAGTTACCACATTCAACTTTAGATATAAATCCGGAAATAGTCAATGTGATTCATCTGGGAAGCAGTTATTGTAATGACCTATGTTCAAATATTGGTTTCATAGTCATACCTATTCCAAAAACTGTGTTCTCTGAAAGGATGTCAAGTCATGGTCCCCACAGCCTGAGTCACTGCTGCTTACCCACATAATGCCTATGATCTTGAAGTTGACCTGTCTCTAAAGCTCTTGGCTGTTGGGACTGCCTAGATGGGGTTAAGAGGAAGCCCTGCTCAATGAGATGAGTAACAAGTAGATCAGCAATTAGTAAGAAGAAATTTTAAGGGTTATAGGTTACAGATGTTTCAGAGAACTATTTATGTAGGCTTCCTCAGTGATAAAAAGCCCAAGACATTTTTTCTTGAAGTTCAAAGACATGGAAACTTTAACAAAGATGACATGTCATTTCCTTTTCCTGTTCAAAAATTTCATCACCTTCATCTCAATCCACAATAAATATATTGACAGTCTGCTGTTAAAAAGCTCTCCTTTGACAGGCTACAAATATGAAGGGGACAGAGTCTACTCTCTCACCTGCCATGGCAGAAACAGACATGTACGGGTATGTTTCTAAATCTGGGTGAGAAGAGTGCATAAATTATTTCCTCTTGGAATCCTTCTCTGGTTTCCCAAATGTGAGTTTCTGACCCCTCAACTGAATGCCCATAACATACTATATTTGTGTCCAGCAATGCCATCTGCCAACCAATATCCAATCTCCACTTAGTAACAGAATCCCAATCTGATTTGGGGTAACATTGCACACAGTACAATAGCATATTTCCCATTGTCCTTTGCAACTAGATATGACCATGCGACTAATTTCTGGCCAATAAAAGTAACTGTGTGGGAGCTGCTGAAAGGAATCCGTCTCAGTTGCCATTCTCTTTGTTTCTCCTTCAAACAGCCTAGCAAGTACATGTGCTGGTGAGGTATGTATCCAAGACCTGCTTTGACCCATAAGATGTCCCACGTGCTGAGAATATGAGAGCAGAGAAACAGGAGCCTCAATACCTGATAACTTGGTGGAAATGACATCTCAGACCTGAACTATTCTATGACTGGGAGGTTTCTACATGAGAAATAAATGTATATGTTTTAAAAGCTAGGCCAACATTTATCAACATCTGCCTTTATCTTCTCTTAAATGCAGCCAAACCAAATCACAACTGGTGCATCTGACATAAAACTTAATATACTCTATTGCAATTTCTTACTTTGTTTTCTCATTCTTCATATATACAGGCTTTAATCTCCCTAAAGGAGAGTCATCTTGGTAATGTTTTGTGCATTAAGTTTTAGTGCGCAGGAGTTCAGTCTGGAAGTACAGTGAGTGAATAGGGGCAGGAAAATAAGCTTTGAGACTGGGAAGATCTTGTCATGGCCAAAATATCATCTGATTGGAGGCTCACAGGGAAGATTGGACAGGAAATGTGCAGGCAGGGTCCTGTGGACATCACAGGAGATGGAAACCACACAGTGGCTCAGGCAGCTGAGAGCTTCACATGGGTAAAGTAAGATGTTTTGGGGGGTGGGAAGGATCTGAACTCTGCTTAGGAAGGTTTGCAAATTATTAACTAATGTGCTCTTAATTTCATTTGCTTCTGTGTTCTTATGTATTTTAGAGAAGTTTGCATTTTTGCCCTATACTGTCCAGGGCTATTTCTGGGAAGTATTGGCAATTGACTGGAAATCAGGAGGATATTTCTTTCTCTCTCCTCTTTCTTCTGGCTTTCTGCTTTGGGGCTGCAACTCCTATGGCAGTGATGGTGACAATGCATCAGTCAACATCGGTGAAAATTTGGCAGCACCCCCACGGCAGGACTCTAGCAGCATGGAGGGAAGACTCTGAGTCTCCTTCTCGGTAGCCAGGAGCCCTTTGTCCCAGGGAGGTACACTTGTTCCTGCAGCCAGGGGTAGTAGCACTTTCACTAAATTTCGAATGCATGAGTCATCTGACTCCTTTGAGTCTCCATGTCAGCCAATCACTGTGTCAACTGTTTATCTGCAAGAACTTTACTGATATGGAAGATAACTTAATCATGGCATGTAAGACAAAATGAAACAAGAGATTACATCTAGGGAGGTCAATTAAGAGTATTATCTCAAGGATAAAATCCGAGCTCCCTAGCTGAGCACACAAGACATTCATATCTGGCTTCTGCCTGTCCCTCGGCTTTCCTTCATGCATATTCTCCTGGCTTGCTTCGTATCTAAATTCTGCTTTGTCAGAATTTGCCACTTTCACTTTTACTTGTTCATGGAATCTTCTTTTTGTTGCTTTTAATTCAATCTGAAACATATTTGATGTGAGAGGATATACAAAGTGCATGTATAAATTGCATAATGCCAATCAAATAATTATGAATATTAATGTATCTTAATATTATTAATATTCATATTCAGTGAATATTTATGTAACAAGAAAATAGAACATTGCCAATACCTCAGACTCCTCTGTCTGCCTCTTTCCCAATGAAACCAATTATTCTAGAGATGATATTTATGTCAATAAATATCATCTTTTCTTATTTTCTTGCTTTTCTGGATAGTCTGTTATCTTTAAATACATCCCCACTGCTTTTGAGTCTTACCTAGTCTGGACACAGTACTGCACAAATGTTTGAACATCAAATAAATTATATAAAAAAGTTTTGCTTTGCTTCTTTTTCAGAAGATAGTTTGATATTCTTCCTTATTGATACATGTAGTTGTTATTTTATTTTTTTACTAATGTAACTTTTTCTACTTTTTGTCCAGTGTGCTGTTGGTAGTCATTTGGACTGGCCACTCCCCATTTTGCCTATTTTGCTGCTATAAATATCATTGCACTTGTCTCATGTTGCAAGCAATGTTAATTTTTCAGATATTAATATATGTCCAGAATCAGAATTTCTGGTTATGTCATGCACAAATGTTCAATTTTACTTGTTACAATTAAATGTCTTCAAAAGTTTTTGCCAATTAATATTTCCATCAGAACAATATGATATCTATAGATATTTAACATTCTCACCAGGGTTGATATTACAAGACCTGAATTTTAGCTAATATGATTGTTGTGAATTAATATCTCTGAATATTCCCATCTTTCAGATTCTGGTTGAGAATCTGTTTTTATGTTTATTGACCTATTGCTAAAGAAACAACTGTGGGGAGTGAAATTTAGTAATTTTTTGAGTAGGAAAAATGTTCTAGAACTAGGGAACCTCCCAGATTCAGATCAATTCAAAATGTCCAAACCCCCTACATGTGTTAGTTATATTTATGGCTAGAGAAAAGGGAGTGACATATAGAAACAGCCTGATGGGTTACAGTTGGCATTTGCCTCCATGGACTTGTTATGGCAAGTCATTTGCCTTATGTGGATATGATCTTATTCACTGACTGAGACTCAGTTGTTTGATTATAAGAATATGCACTTGGGTTACTTTACAATTTATTTACACATCAGGTTTGGGTACAATTCACTATGTATAGAAGCTGCTCTGGGTCAAGATTTAACACCCAAGTATGGAAATAGTTTTAGGCTAAACTTACTTGTGTTTAACACCAATTTATCTTTGTATCGATAAAAACTGTTCAAATGCTTTCCATTCTCTTATTAATTTATTGTAGGTCTCTATGCATTCTTATGCTAAGTTTACTTGGTTATTTGTGCTGCAAATATCTTCTACTTTCTGACTTTTAAATTTTCGGTATGGGGTTAGTATGTTCAAAACTCTTAATTTTAATGTAGAAAATATTATAGTTCTATTACTTTTGAATAAATGCTTTGGACAGCTGTGTAAGATGTAAAATGGTAAAGATAGTCTTCCATTTTAACAGTTTTAGAAGATTGCCTTCCACGTTTGGTATTAAGTTCTTCTGAAATTTATTTCTCAATGATTTGAAATGGGCATTCCATGTCATTTTCTGCCACATGTATTGTGGTTGTTCCCACACAATTACTGAAGAGCCTGTCCTTGCCAAAGGTTTATTACTTCTTTTCTGTCACATATTTAATATCCATACATATATTAGTTTGTTTCTGAAATATCTATTCTACTCTTGTTTTCTATTTATGATTCTCTGTGCCAATACACACAGCCTTAAACATTAATTTTATGAGTCTTTATATGTATATTAGTGTGTGTAAATATATGTGTATGTGGGAATATATACATATATATATATACACACATATATATACATACAGAGAGAGAGAGAGAGAGAGAGAGAGACAGGAATAGGAGGGGAAAGAAAGAGATTTATTTGAAGAAATCATGGAGGCTAACAAGTTCAAAATCTTTAGGACAGGCTGGCAGGCTAGAGATAGAGATCCAGGGAAGAGTTGATCCTTCAGCTCCAATCTAAAGGCCATCTGGAGAAGAGTTCCCTTGTCTTTGGGTTCCTCAGTCTTTTTCTCTAAGGGCCTTCAACAGACTGGATGAGGCTCGCGTGCTATGGCGGGTAACCTGCTTTACTCAAAGTCAATAGATGTAAATTTTAATTATAATTTTAAAAATACCTTTGTGGAAACATCCACACTAATGATTGATGGATCACCTGGGCACTGTTGCCTAGCCATTTAACAAAAAATTACCCATCATAATAACGTGGTAAGAACATTCTCTCCACTGTGTTCATCAAGAATCTTGACTACTCTTTTTTTTTTTAGTAGTAGTATTATTTTTTATTTAGCTTTTAATTTTTTAACATTTTGATTCGTTGTACACAAATGGGGTACATCATTTTGTTTCTATGGTTGTGCACAATGTAGATTCATACCATTCATGCAATCATACATGTACATAGGGTAATGATGTCTGTCTCATTCCACCATTTTTCATACCCTCCTCCCTCTCATTCCTTCTACATATCCTAAAGTTCCCCCTTTATTCTCTCATTCCCCGCCCCCACCCCCATTATATATCATCCTCCAGTTATCAGGGAATACATTCAGCCCTTGGTTTTTTGGGCTTGGCTTATTTCACTTAGCATGATATTCTCCAATTCCATCCATTTATTTGCAAATACCATAATATTATTCTTCTTTATGACTGAATAGTATTCCAGTGTGTATACATACCAGAGTTTCTTAATCCATTCATCTGTTGAAGGGCTCTAGGTTGGTTCCACAATCTAGCTATTGTGAACTGTGAGCTGCTATAAACATTGATGTGGCTGTGTTACTGTAGTTTGCTGATTTTAGGTAAAGGATGTTTTTAATTGTCAGGGGAGGTTGTAATTGATAATGATCTCACTGATAAGCGGATGAGGACATATAAGGGGGGGTAGGAGGGGTTAGCATTAGGGTTAGGGTTAGGTTTAGGGTTAGGGATAAGGAGGGTGGTAAGAATGGAGGAAGGAAGGACTGTATAGAGGGAAAAGAGGGGTGGGAGGGGTGGGGGGGAAGGGAAAAAATAACAGAATGAATCAAACAACATTGCCCTATGTAAATTTATGATTTTTAATTAAAATAAATAAATAAATTTAAAAAAAAAAAAGAAAGAAAAGGACTGTGAGCATAAACTGAGTAATTAGTATTCAGCCAAGAAGAAGGCTGAGTGTTGTGACTATAATGATGCCAAGGCTGCAGGTCAGAACAGGAGAGCCTGGCCCACACAAGAATGGGAACTGGACCTGAATTCGTGAAATAAGCCACAAGGGATGATAACCTAAGCCAAAGATTGGCCTCCAAGTAAACTGCAACAAAGGAAGCTTATCAAAAACCCAATCTGTCTCTGTAAATATCAAGAATCTTGATTACTCTTAACCTTTCAAATTTTCTTTTCTTTTTTTCATTTTGTATTTGTTCTTTTTATTTATACATGAAAGTATTTTGACATATACAACTTCTCCTAAATAATTTTCATAAGCAATTTTGATCAGTTTGCCAACTAGAGAAAGTACTTGCACATGATGTTGATAGCTATTATCCTGAATCTATAGCTCAATTTGGATTTTTTAACAATTGGTTTGGGGATGTATGAGTCCATCAGGAGTCATGTGTGACTTCAAGGTATTTAGCCTTGAAGAATGGGTGAGAAGATAAAAGTGAGAAGATTAGAGTTTGGGTCTGAAAATACTGAGTTTCAGTTGGACATAAAAATTTAGGAATTGTCAGCAGATAATGGAGTTCAAATCATTGGGATATTATAGGATTTAATCAAGAAAGAAAAAAAAAAAACCCACAAGATTAAGTCTACAACATTCAATGTTTAGAGATCTGCAGGATAAGGGAGAAAACAAGAACAATAACAACAACAAAATGAAAAACTGGCAGGTTGCCCACATCTGTAGTCCCAGAGACTCCAGAGCTTGAGCCAGGAGGATCACAAGTTCTAGGCCAGCCTCAACAACTTAACAAGACCCTGTCTCAAAATTTAAAGTAAAAAGGGCTGTGAATGGGGCTCAGTGGTAGAGCACCCTTGGGTTCAATCTCTAGTGCTGAAGGTAGGTAGGAAGGAAGGAAGGAGAGAAGAAGGGAGGAGGGAAGGAAGGGAAGAGATGAAGGAAAGGAAGAGAGGATATGTCACTAATGAGGAAACCCAAGAGTGTGGTGTCCTAGAAAGTTATGCTAAGAAAATATTTCAAAGGGGAGAGAGTGATCACTGTAATAAAGACTGCCAATGGTTCAAATACCATCACACTGAACATTGGACTTAGTGCTTTGAAGGTCACTGGATATTTTGGTGGCATAGTGAGAGTTGTATCATCTGAGTAGGACGGAGTCAAGAGAGTAGAATAACGAGCAGTATAACTGTATTTTCAAGGAATTTTGTATTGCAAAAACATAATGAAGTGCTGGGGAAGACAGCAGTGTCCTGGGAGAATGATTTTTGCATGTTTCCAAACAGAGATAAAAGCTGATATTACAGGAGAGAAACACGGCAAAGCGTGTTTCTGAATAGTCTTCTAGTGCTTAGTGTTTGCCTTTTGTATTTGATTCTCTTTAAAAAAAAAGGAATTTATATAACAATAATTTTACCTGTACTTTATTCCATGAGATTCCACTGCAAACTCCTCGATCCCAGTCCCTGACTTGGCTTGGTGGTTGGTGATAGGAGTTAGTAGCTGATTGATTAACATTATAAAGTATTAATGAGTATGGGATACTTTGAAAAGCTGATGCTTGGAGAGGTCTTGCCCTACTCTTGAACACCCAAGGAATGGCTTTCTAATCATGGGATTTTAAAAACGTATAGCAGGTGCTTAGGAGAATGGGACAGGGATTCTTCCAGACTTAAACCGCACATTCTGCCTGAAGTAGCATCCTTCGTATCATTATGCGAACTGCGGGGCATATCCCCCATGATGAAGTCCTTGCTATCTATGACCATAAACAAGCAAACATGCAATGCATCAGCACTTCAGTGAGGGATTTGCCAAGCCTATTTGCACATTAAGAAAGCAATGTTCATGCCCCTATTTCCTGTGATGATTCCCTTCTTAAACAAAGCGCCCCCCCTCCCAATCTCACCCTGATACTTTCTTAAAGACAGAGCTTTCGTCTTACATCTGGAGAGACAGGCACTGGGGAGTCAGGAGCTACTTTTGGCTTAACCCTGTCTAACAGGAGTGGTTATAACAACAACAAAAATCTTTCTTCCGTTCTCCTCTACAATCCTCTCTTATGGGATGCCCATAAATTTGAACATGGACTAATACAAGCTACAAATAAACTAAGCAGGACAACCATCTAGTCACTTCCCTTTGAGACTCTTTTCTGTCTCATCCATAAAGTCCACTTGTAGGAAGAGTCATCTTTAAACAGCCCTCCTTGCAACTTGTTAGGGAAGGAAGCACACAAGAGCACAGAGCACACAAGAGCACAGAGGCACAGAGAGCAAGTTTATGGATGGAAGGGAAGATATATGGTTTTTTGAAAATCTACACATTTCATTTCTGTTCTAAACATGGAATAACTTCCTGGAGCAATTATTAGGTGTCAAGTAATGAGCCCTTTACTGTGAAGCTGCCCCAGACATTGTCCTTACCAAGTCTTATTAAATAAGCCTTTCTTGAGCACCTACTTTTATGAGTTGGTGGATAAGTGAATAAATATTTGCCTCAGTGGAAGTTTTAATAGCTGGTCCTATGAACAACTGTAGTAACTATGCAATTCAACTTTCTTCTAATCCATGGGGCTTACGCTGTTTTGTTGGCACACTCTTCAAAAGAATTTTGGAAAATCTTATTACTCCCTCACATATTTCTAAATTCACATCTAAACATTTTCATCCGGAGTTTGCATAGTTGGGAAACATGTAATTTCTAATGCCTTATAAAATCGACAAGAAAATTGTTACATCACTTTGAAAAGTATCTAATGGAATCTAAGTTCCAGAATGATTTCATATGTTAAATTACAAAAATTAACAGCTTTATTGAGATGTAATTTCTGTTCTCATTTGAGGTGTCTAGGTCTACGGGGTTTGGTGTGTCCACAACTGTGTAGCATCCATTACAAACTAATTCAGAACCTATTTATCACCCCTAAAAGAAACCCTGTCCCCATTAGCAGTATCTCCCTCCCTCTCTCCACCATAAGCTTTCTTCTCTCAACTCTAGGAAACCACTAGCTCAGCCTCTCTGCATAGATTTGCCTGCTGGACATTTCATATAAATTGAATCACATAATACAGGTTCTTCTTAACTGATTTCTTTCACTTAGGAAAATGTCTTCAAAGTTCATCTGTGTTATAACACATGTATCAA
This sequence comes from Sciurus vulgaris, assembly GCF_902686455.1. Classification (NCBI taxonomy): domain Eukaryota; kingdom Metazoa; phylum Chordata; class Mammalia; order Rodentia; family Sciuridae; genus Sciurus; species Sciurus vulgaris. Next base: position 193,996,970 of record NC_136461.1, read on the forward strand.
TTCTTCATTCCTTTTTATTTCTATATTGTCTTTCTGTGTGTGTGTGTGTGTGTGTGTGTGTGTGTGTGTGTGTCTTTTGATTATTCATTCATCAGTTGATAGGCATTTGGGTTGTTTCTACTTTTTGACTATGATGAAGAATGCTACTGTGAAGATTAGATTATATTATACAACAGAATAAGTGATAAAACAGTACAAGAACCAATTTCAGCATATTAAGCACACTCTTTTTTTAAATAAAGAATCTATTCCAAACCTTTAAAAATAGACACTAAATTCAAGAAGCACTCTGACCATTTTGACTCTTTTTAATTTATAGCAAGCATATTTTGAACATAAATGTAAGGTATATTTTATTTTGTGTATTTTAGCATATTAAAGCTCATTGACAAATGAAGTACATAAAAACAGAGGACATCAATTGTAAAAATGATGATTTTCTGAGTGAAAAAAGAACTGAGATATTTGGGTAATGTAGGAAACAATATATAATTTCCTATTTGGTATATGTCAAATTATGTTAAAGATGATTTTGCCAGAATTTAGCAAATTGTTTTTCATACACCTTTTTTTTGGCTCTAAGTGATAGAAAGTGCCAGGAATTTTCTTTAGATGTGATATCAGAAACCAATATACTCTTAATGTGCAGCAATTAAATCAGAATCAAGCCATATTTATAATACCTGCACACGTAATCTTTTCTAAAAATTGAACTGGAACTAAACAGCAGCATATCAGCTTTACAATGAAGTTACGCCTTTTGACCAGAATCTCTCTGACTACCTGTCAATGTTATAAAATAAGTTAAATAAGAAAAGTGGATCAGGGGTTCTTTTGGCAGCTTGGCTAATTTTGATTAAGAAAATTTCTTGGGAAATAAGTGACTTCGTGTCTCATTGAAAAAATGGAAAAGGGGTATAATCTTTTGGAGACAGTAAGCACGGCAAGCATCTATTCTCATTCTTTCATTCATGAAAACATGTGCTAATTAAGGAAACATGCCAATTAAAGCCTTCTAAGTGTAATGCTCTATGCTAAGTCCAGGGAGGCATGCAGGAGATGTGTAGAAGTGATGTCCAGAGCTTGTTCCAGGTAATCTAGCTTTAAAACGGTGGAGTCAGAATTTGAATCTATGAGACAGAAGACGTTTAGCAAATTCCTTCCTTCCTTTCTCCCTTCCTCCCTCCCTCCCTTCTTTCTTTCTTTCTTCTCTCTCTCTCTCTCTCTTTATTTATTTCTATATATAGTTTATTTAGGTCATGAGTTTGGAGCCTGAAAGTCCAAACAGCATGGTACTGGCTCTGTCAAGGGTCCCCCTTAATCTTGTGACTTCATGGCAGATGACAATGGTGGGGGTGTGGGTGGGGAAGAGATCATATTGCCAAATAGGAAGCCAGGAGGAAGTTCAGGGGTCAGGCTTTGACCAGATCTTTGATATCACTAGATTGAGAGACTCGCATTGTGTCACCAGGGTTTTTCTCCCCCTGCCTGTCTCCACTTGTGCAGACAAACTACTTTTGAAGGCAGCCTCTCCCTTCCCTCCAACCACAGGGGAAACTCTCCTCAGCTTTATGCTCATTAGCATGGCTTGAGCCTTTTCATCCCTAAAGCAATCTGATGCCTGTGAGCCGGACAGTGGTGGGGACCCAGGGAATAAGGGAAGAGATTGAGTCTTAAAAATCAAGAGTCGGAGGTGAACAGGTTCCATATGGAAGCGGGTACGCATAACACGGGCACTCTTCTGAGTTCTTGCAGAAGATTCTCAGAGTAACCCGATACAACGAATTTGTTATTTTTACTTTCCATAAATGATGACTGTGTCAGAGTCAGCAAGAAACTTGACTGACATCTTGGTTCCACCAACCCTGTGGCTTTTCCTTTTCCTGCTGAAGGAGAAACACTGATCATTGATCCGAGATGTGGACCCCCAGGAGACACTGAATCACCCTTCCTTCCGGTTCCATTGCTCTCCTCCTTTTCCTTCTCTCAGACCTTGGCCACTGTGGTTCTTACCCAACTTTCTCTTTACCCCAAGTGAGTCTTTGGTTTTCTGGATGTTATTTTGACTTTTCTTGTATAATCTTATGCTCTATAATAAGTGCTACATTTTATTATTTTCAGAGTTTAAAATATTATAAACTTGGATACTCCTGGATTATTGCCCAGGGTGATTGAAAGGATAATAGTCACCGACCACTTACGACATACCCAGTACCATTCTAAGCCTTTACATATCATGTCATTAAATGCACTAAAGAAACTAGATATGTGATACCATTAGCCCCACTTTACAGAGGAGGAATTGAGGCAAAGAGAAGTTATGTATCTCATCTTAGATCACAATTTTAGCAAGTGAAGGAACCAGGGTTTCAAGGCAGGCAGCCTGAAGTCACAGACCATGTTGTATAATGGTGCTTCTCAGTGAGTCCTGAAAGGCCACAAAGGAGGACCAGACTCCTGAGAGCTCAGTGAACAGCAGTCCAGAAAGGTGCTTCCAAAAGGAGGGGACAGAAATCTATCCACAAGTGGTAGGGTGGTCTCTAGAGAAAAAAGAGGACAGATTCTTCTGGACATGATATCAAAATCATCTGAAGGAGGGAATAACTAATAGGGAACAAAGTTTCCCGTGTTGGGAATAAGGGGAATAAACCATGGCATAAATATAGGAAGTCAGATGGGGAGTCAGCAGGTCTCCCTCAAGGGCAGGATGGCATCTTGTTACCATAGTTACCTACATGATGTATCCAACATCTTATATCAGCAAGCTGAGACTTTGCAATATTTAATGTCTGATAAGTTTAAGGTCAGTAGGAACAAAATATTCATTCCAGCATTGGAGTTTGCAGACCTAAATGTCACTTGGTATAAAATGGGCATTTACTTCTTTGCTCTACTTACAATAATGTGCCATCTTCCTTTAAACTGTGTACTTCCCTTACTGAAACTGTCATGAAAATAGTTCACACTAAAATTAGAAGCTAACTGCATCAAGGGAAGAAGACCCTAGGCCTTTCAGGATAAAGGACAGTAGGACTCTCGAATTACCAAACTATCACCAATAATCAGAAGATATAAAGCTACGAAACACGTATGGTGTCCTTCAAAATTCCAAGGAAGATTCTCTTCCACTAAAAGTTGCACCATAAGCAGGATGCAAAATTTCACTTCCTAAAAAAAAGAAAATTTACATCACTAGTAATTATAGAGGAAGTCAGCAGAAAGAATCATTGATTCTCAGTTTTTGGAATGATGGAAAACAATTTATATATATTTTAATCCTTCCCTTCACATTTAATAATGGAGTATGCACACATCAGCATGTGCATAAATGTGCATGTGAACACACACAGAATACTTAAACTTGATTAGATTACCATGAAATATTTTGCATATATTGCAGAAACACAGCCCTTCCTAAACCCAGTTTATTTAGGAGGTATATTCATAGATTTTTGAAGAATTACCTTAAATAAGAACACTGGTGTCATCAGTATCAATTGAGATGCTGTAGAACATTTCCAAGGTATACATTAACTTGCATTAAGATTTGAGGAGACAAACGGCACCTGTGAGTCTCAGCCTCAAGAACTAAATCACCAGAGCAAGGTGGCCATTTGGCTTGAATACAGCTCTGTATAAAGTACTTTTCTTTTTGAGCAAAAAGGAATCTACTAGCATGGGAACTCCTTTTCCCCTTTTAGTTTATTTCTAAAGTCATTCATTAATTTCCCCTCTGGTAGAAGTAATTTCCAAGTTTGACTTTTCTTTTTTACTCTTTTAGAAAAGAAGGGGAAGGGGTAGCTTTTCAGGCAGTTTCCTTAGTCATTCTAGGCAGCCAGCCAATGAAATATAGACTAAACAGCACACAGAATATTAATTTTACTTCAGCATACGTGCACATAGCTACTGATGCATGAAGTTCTCATTCCAGAGCTGATACTAAGAATGTTGTGCAATTGTCTGGATTCTAACGTCACCAACAATTTTCTGAGGGAGTTGGAAGGAGATAAGAGAACAGACCTTGGGGAACAATTTAAAAATGACCAAACAGTGGTGGCAGAGCCAAACTCATACCTACATTAGCACACAGCAGAGAATTCCTCCCTGAGTAGCTTTAATGCTGGATTTGAGAAGAGAAATGTCAAGTATAAACCTAAAAAATAAATTCATATTTCAAGATACATTTGAGGCTTCCTTGCAATGGAAGAGGGTGTGTAAAAAGAGAATTAGAAAAATTATCAGGATCTCAGGGTGCAGGGCAGTGGTGGATTTTGTTCTTAGTGTGAGTTCTGTCCCCAAAAGTAAAAAAGCAAACTTTTCATTGACGTATATACTGAAAATTTCACAAATCGAAAGAGCTCAAAACACACTTACAATGTGAACATATGCAGGAAAACACCTCTGCGTTCAAGAAACACAACACTGCCTCTATCCCAGAAAGCTCACTCATACCCCAATTTCATCACTCCCTGCCCTCAGGTTACTTGGGTTTTGACCTTAAATGTCATTAGGTTGGATTAGCTTTGTTCATGAACATTGCATAAATGGACAATGCAGCATATATTCTCTTCTGGTTCCCTTTTTCTTGATTCTATATTTTATTTGTCCCTTGACTCTGGTTGTAGTTCATCCATTCTCATGGCAGTATAGTATTCTCAGGGTGCGAATCGACCCCAAATTATCTATTCTATAAGAATGCTGGGATAGGAAATACTGTACGGTTTATATCTCATCAAGCATGATTCAGGACTTTTCTATCTAGATTCATGAGAAAGATTGGTCTGTGATGTTTGTTTATTGTTATTTATTTATTTTTGGTACCAGGTATTCAATCCAGAGGCACTTAACCACTAAGTCGCATCCCCAGACCTCTTTTTAGAATTTTATTTTGAGACAGGGTCTCACTAAATTCTTAGGACCTCACCAAATTGCTGAGGCTGACTTTGGACTTTCCATCCTCCTGCCTCTGCCTCCTGCTAGCTTGGATTACAGGCATGTGCCATTGGGCCCAGATTATTTTTATATTTTGATATAAAGATTATTCTAGCTTTATAAAATTGTCAGGAAGCATTCCATTTCCATTCTCTAGGAAAGTGTGTGTAAAACTGATATTATTTCTACCTTAAATTTTGGGAAGAATTAACTAGCAAAGATATTTTGTTTTTCATTTCTTTTATAAAGATTTCAATGGCAGAATGGAAAATTTCAATATACATGGCAATCTCAAAAAGTTGTGTTTTTCAAGGGATTTGTAAATTTAATACAAATTATCAAGTTCATTAATATGAAATTGTTAGTAGCAGTCCTGCATTACAAACAGTGGCTTTTTTCTTTTCTGATGTTGCTATTTTGTGTTATCTTTTTTCTAACTCATTTGTATTAAGGATTTATAAATTTTATAAATCTTTTCAGTGAAAAACTTTGCTGATTTTCTCTTTTTTAAGTTTGTTTTTATTGAATTCCCATTCTTATTTTTGCACTTCTTTAATTTATCTAGGATCTTTATCTAGGATCTTTTTCTTTTACAATTTCTCAGGAAAGAAGTTTACTGATCATTAAATTTCAGTGTTTACTCTTCTACTACATAGTTATTATATTCTACAGTACAGGATATGTATTTCCCTGTATATTGTTTATAAGCATATCATGTCTGTTTTATGTTTTTTCTTCTTTATGATTTAATTTTATGATATTTTAAAATTTACATGGTTAATTCTTTTTTTGACAGATTATTTAGACATGTATTATTTCCAGGTAATTTGAGATGTTTTATTAGTTTATTGTAATTTATTTCTAACTGAATTTTTGGGGTTAAATAATATACTCTGAATTATTTTAGTTTGTTGATGTTTGTTGAGCCTCTTTTTTTTTTTTTTTTTTTTTGGAGGGAGAATCAGGGATTGAACTCGGGCACTCGCTGCCAGCCCTATTTTGTATTTTTACTTAAAGACAGGGTCTCTCTCAGTTGCTTAGCACTTTGCTTTTGCTGAGACTGGCTTTGAACTCATGATCCTCCTGCCTCAACCTCCTGAGCCACTGGGATTACAGGCTTTTGCCACCACATCCAGCAAGTTGAGGCTTTCTTTAAGATCCAACATAAGGTCGATCTCATCAAAGTTCCATGTGCCTTCAAAATTTTTATGCATTTTATCTTGTTGGCAGTAATGTCACCTAAATATGTCAGTTATGTCAAGTCTGCTTATCATGTTCCTCAGTATGTCTATAGATATCTACATGTGCTGATATAGTTGTATGTATGTGTATATACATATATATATATATATTTATGTACATAAATGTCATGAATTGTTTTCAACAGGTAATTTTGCAATTTTGGAGACATTTTTAGTTATCATAACTGGAAGGTAAGAGACTTGCCCCAAAGACATAAGAGAGTTCTCCAACAAATACATCTTGCTGTACCAACCATTCATAGTGGTGCCTTAAATTCTATTTCTGTGATTAGATTGTGTCTATTTTTCCCCCTTTGGCTCCATACTTTGAGGTATTTCTACCCATCATATACACTGATATCTTTCTATCAGATTAGCCCCTTGATCCTTATTAAATTTCTTTAATTATGACTCCTATTTTGGGGGGTACAGAGGATTGAAATCCAGGGGTGCTTCACTGGTGAGTCATATCCCCCATCCTTTTTATTTTTTTATTTTGAGATTGAATTTTGCTAAATTGATTAGGGCCTTGCTAAGTTGCTAAGGCCGGCCTCAAACTTGTAATCCTTCTGCCTCAGTCTCTGCAGTTGCTGGCATAACATGTATATGCTACCACATCCAACATTACATTTCTTTCTTTGTCTAGTAATGCTTCTAGCCTTTAAGTCTACTTTGTGTGATATTAGTATAGCAAATCAGTGTTCTTTTGATTAGTTTTTAGTATTTCTATTTCTATAATTTTATCTGCAAATGTATTTTATACTTGAAATTAAAATGTTTCTTGTAAGAAGCCTAGAGTAGGAAAACTTCATGTTTTTGTAATCTTATTCCCTTTATTATATGTATATTTAATACATTTACATTTAATGTAATAACTAATAAATATGGATTTTAAATTTATCTTATTATTTTATCTGCATTAATCATTTTTATTCATTTTTCTGTTCTTCCCTTTAAATAAACAAATGTTGTGTTTTCTTTTATTTACCTGATATTTTTATTTCAACTTAGAAAAGTTATAGATTTACAGAAAAAAAAATCTCAAAGATGGTACAGGGCATTCTCACTTACTCTAAATCCATTTCTCCCTGTTATTAACATCTTATATCATCGTGGTATATGTGTTATAATTCATGATTACTTTTAATTAAGGTTCAAATTAATTTAGATTTCTTTTACTCTGCTTAGTGTACTTTTCTCTGTCCCAGGATCCTATTCAGAATCCTTCATTATATTTAGTAATCATGACTATTTATGCTACTTTTGGCTTATGCTACTCAGACAGGACTTACTTTTCCTGACTGGCAGATTTGAGGAATATAGTCTCTCAGCTTGGACTAGGCTGATATTTGCTTCATGATTAAACAAAAGTTTTCTGTTTTAGAGAGAAAGAGTACTTTCATATAATATCAAGAGTACGTAATCAATACTACTCATTATTTGGTAGTATTAATCACGTCAAGCCTGACTATGGGGTTGAGATAGTGTCAGTCTTCTCTACTCTGAAGGTAGTTTTCTCCCTTCTACATTGTGTTCCCTGGAAGGAAGACATTGTGTCCTGCCCACGTTTAAGGAGTATGGAGCTATACTCTTATCTTTTGGGGTGCAAAGTACCTACATAACTTATTTGGAATTATTCTACATGAGAGATTTAGTCTCCCTTACTCAAAGTCAATCACTTACTTATATCAGTATAGACTCATGGAAATTGATTTTAATATTTGGAGTTATAATCCAACATTATTCACTTTGTTGCTCAAATTGTCCTGTTTTGCATAATTGTATTATTCTTTTAGAGATTATTTAGGAAATATAACATGGATTCTTACTTTGACAATTAGAAAATTGGTCTATTTTAGAAGTAAAATTTTTGACATAGATGTAATAGAAAGGAAAATATAAAAAATGATAAAAGTTGTTATAATTGATGAGTATCATGACAAATTTTTAATTTGTGACTACACAATGAATCCTTAATTTATTACAATCTAATGCAAAATTTTAATTATACCATTTTCTCAATATTCCTAGAATTTTGGACTTTCTAAACTCTAAATTTTTTTTCCATTTGCAATATTTTGTCATCCATTTTATTTCTGTATACAATTTAAACTCAAGAAGATATTAGAATTATTGTTTTATAGAGTCAACATTCAATATATATATTATAAATAATAACTTTCCCATTGCTTTTCATTCATTTCTGAATTTCCTTGTTTCTATTAAGGCTAATTTTACTTCCACCTAATAAACTCTTTTTTACTTTTAATTTATTGAACGTCTGTTGGTTTAAAATTCTTGCCATATTTTCTTAATCAAATATGTTTTAATCTTATTTGAATTTTGGAATTTTTTTACATGTGCAATTCTAAGTTTGTGCTTATTAGTTTTCAGTGTTATAAAGTGCCAATCCATTTTCAAATGGGTTCTATTACTTCTGTTGTATAATCAGTATTTTCATGATTATTTTGAAAGAAACTGTTCTATTTTCTCTGGCTTTTCTCTTTGTCTTAATTGTCAGAAGTATAACTATGATATGACTGTTTTATATACCCTTCTGTGGTAAAGTGAACTTTCTGAATTAGTGAATTGGTTTGTTTCATAAATTTTAGAAAATGGTAAACAACTAGCTCTTCAAATATTGCTTCTACCTTATTTATTTATTTTTTTGAGACAGGGTCTCATTATGTTGCTCAGGGTGTTTTGCACCCGTGGGCTCAAGTGATCTTCTCCTCTCAGCCTCCCAAGTAGATGGGAGAGCAGGTGTGTACCACAGGCCCAACTTACTTTATTCTTATCTCTTTTCTTACTTGTAACCTTGTATACCTGTCTTATATCATTACATGTGTCTGATATATTTCTTCCACATTGCTCTCTTCCATTCTTTTCTTTTTTTTTTCTTTGCTCTTAGTTGTATATATTTTCTATTCACTTGTTTCTGAGCTTAATAATCCTGTCTCTTATGTGTCCACTTGCCAATAAGCCTTAATTTCAAGAGTGTTAATTTGCTATTTGTAAATAATAATTGTCTGTGTCTATTAATTATTTTGCTGGAATTTTTCTACCTTTTAATCTAATAATCAACTACTCTGTTATCTTAAACTTAGATAATTACTTTGGAAAATTTTTGTACTAACACTAATGTCTGGATCATTCATGGATGATGTGGATTATCTTATATATGTGTTTGCTCTTTTTGCATATCGATCATATAATTATGTCTTTTATTTTCTTAGGTATCTGACTAGATACTAAAAATCATAGCATCTTTAGATTTTTTTTAACTAAGCCACATAGATAATGTGTATTTACGTGATGAGGTAGGATTTAACTATCAATGGAGCTGGCTCAAGGCTAGTTGTAGTTTGGTGATGAGCAGTCCATTTCTGGTGAAAGCAGGGCCCTTCGGTGCCCACAACCTGAAATATCTTTTACTCAACCCTGTGAAGTCATAGAGGTTCATTCTCTGTCTTCAAGAGCTATTTGGCTTAGCTTTCCGGGCTTCTGATCCTAAAATTTCAAGTCATAGTGTTATGGTTTGGATATGAATTGACCCCCAAAGCTTCTGTGTTAATGCAAGAGTGTTCAGAGGTGAGAAGCTCAGATTGTGAGAACCTTAATCTAATCAATCCATCCTGCTTCGAATGGACTCACTGGGCAGTAACTGTAGGCAGGTCGGGGGGTGACCTGGAAGGGTGCATCTTCCCTGTGGTCCCTTCTCACTCTCTCAATTGCAGCTTCCTAGCCACCATGAAGTGAGCAGCTTTTCTCTGCCGTGCCCTTGGTTCATGATGTTTGGGCCCAGGGCAATGGACTTGACTGACCCTGGACTGAACTTCTGAAACCTTGAGTCAAAAATAAATCTTTTCTCCTCTAAGTTGTTCTTGTTGGGTATTTTGGTCACAGTGATAGAAATCTAATGCACGTGATACATGTCTTAAGAGAGTTATAGTCTGTTTGAGGTTCTTTAATTCTTTAATTTTGGAACTTTAGTCTGTGCAACGCAGTCCCTCAAGAGTTCGCTCCCTGGGACATTTCTACCCTGTAGTACATCACATTACTTCTGAATAGTTCTTTTCCTTCTAGATGTCTCTGCAGATCTCTGATATCTTCAAAGACATGAATTTGTCAGGTGTCTTTGGTGTCTTGTGAGCAGAAGTTGGTCTTCTCTGAAGGAATCATCTTCTTCAGAAGTTGAAGCTGAAAGGAGAATTAACAGAGACTAAACAAACACATCCAGTGAATGTACAATCTATACCTAACTCCTTTCAAAATGAGGACTCAACTTACATCACAGCAAACTAGTAGATAAACTTCAAACTTTTTAACATTATAACTTTATAACCTTATAACTCTTTAACTTTAAAAAATGTTTCTTTGCTATCATTTTTTTCTTATTTATCAGTGCAAACTCAAGTCACAGCAAGCTTTTATGTCTAGACTTAAAACTTTATAATACTATCACTTTGTAAAATTGTAACTTTTTCCAGTTTAGACATTATAAGTACCAAGACTTTCAGTAGAAAAACCCTTAAAGTCTTGACCCTTAGATGTATCATATCCACAGATTTGCTGTGGTTGTGTCTAATAAAACATTTTCTTGTCAATCTAAGTCGTGCAGATGTTACAATGTATTGGTAGCGGCCATGTGAGTTGACTCTTTTGTAAATCTTCCTTGGTTGCAGGGACACTAGGTAACTGAGCTATACCAATTACTGAACAAAGATGAATGGACCATCTGGTGATCCACAGAGAACCATGTTGCTTACCACACGTGGAGGTATTGCAAGCTGGTGAGTACAAAAAAATTGAAACGAGCTAGTATCATTTCAAAAATTAAATACATTCAATATGGATATATGTGTGTTAGTGCCATTGTTCTGATTTGGTATAAAATTTTTACTGTATTTTTGTTTGGAGTCAGCATGAATTAAATAGGCCAGTTATAGAAAGACCTGTGACCTAGCTTTCTCATTTGTGAAGAGGTGTTTTGGTTTGTTTGTTTGTTTTTGATTTTTTTTAGATTAAGTTAATTTGCACTTAAGGAGGAAGCAAAGTCAAGAACACAGACTTCATAGGCAGAATATCTGGCTAAAATCCCTGCGTGACCACCAGTAGCTGTGTGACCCCAGACAAGTTACTTGGTTGCTCTGTATTCAGTATTCCTCAAACAAGGATAATAATAGTACACATTTTATAGGGTTGTTGTATGATTAAATAAGTTGACATTTATAGAGTGTTTAAAATAGTTGGTACATAGTAAGAGCTATATAAGTGTTTAGTAAATAAATTTAAAAATGGAAGAAATAATTTGATTTCAATAAATGTTTGTTTCTTGAATTATTGAATGCTTAAAAATAACACTTTACAAATTTTTTCCTTTCACTGAAATTTAGTGTATGATTTAGGTCTGATAAGATTTGTTGATAAAGAACAGTTTTTTAAATAAATGTTTTCTGCATTAAAATTTAAAAGTTCTTAAAAATTTAAAATTTCTTCCAGGAGCATGATTACATATAAATGTCTAGTTAGGTAAGAGTGCAAATGTGTGTGTACATAAAGAAGTGGATATCCAAGGGCCATCTGATTCTGTCCTTTGTTGCTGTATCAGCTCTGTGACAACATCACTTTCTGGTAGTGGGTCAGTGGATATATTCTGATCTGGGTCTCTTATTTTTTCTGTTCATTGACAGTTTAGAATAAAGGTGAAAAAGCAACAGTGCTTTGATCTAGTTCTGATCCATCTTGCTTTCAAAAACAGAATACTTGTTTATGTTGGAGTATTTGGCAACTGAGAAGTAGGTTTTTTTGAAGGCCTGTTTTTAAGGCCAAATTTGCTCAGGGTGGGGTCCAGCTCTTGGCTTAGAAGCAGCATTCACCACTGGCCCCTTAGCTGGAGAATACAAACGGCCAATTATGCTCCAACCAGTTGCTGCGAAGCTGAACTGTTTAACAGAACACAGACAGGGGAGCCCGGTCAGAGCAGGTTCTCAGCAAACAGACTTTAACTTGCTGCAGAGTCTAGGTGTCTGAGGGTCTCCATTCTAGGGAAAACATTTTATCAGAATTTGATCTTCCTGAACTTTTTAATTGGAACCACAGTGGTGACTATTTAATTTGGCAATGGCTAGGATGATCTTGCGAAATGAGGATGAACCATCTTGGAAAGAACAGAAAAATGTAATGGGCATTTTTATTGACTATTTAAGTGCCCCAATACTGGTAGGTAATGACAGGACTCCAGAACTTCCTTAAAGAAGACATTTGTTTAAGGTTTGCATTGTCCTCAATTTTGGAGTGACAAGATTTGAAAGTTGATGGTCACCTTTTATTTCTTTCAGAGTTTTTCATAATAGCTGAGGAGGTAGGGAGAGATCTGTGGGAAGAACCTATAAGAGGAATATGAAATGTACTTAATTTCCTTATCTTAAGACACCACTCCATATTTTAAATATTTTGAAATCACTGTGTGCAATAAAATCACATTACATTAAATGGTGTGTGTGTGTGTGTATGTGTGTGTGTGTGTGTGTGTGTGTGTGTGGTTTTCTGCAAAAAGCTGTTACCTTTACCCTCCTTTCTCCAATTTCCCTCTCCCGTAAATTGCCACCAGAGACACTCCAAATCAAAGGGCAGGTGATCACAAATGGCCCGCACCTGCTGAGTGTGAAGGTTTCAACCACAGGGCTGAGTTTTCCTCTGCTCCATTTATGTTCCTTTCCTCTCCCTCAGTTCCGTTCTCTGTGGAACATGAGCTTAGAATCCTCATTTCCTTCCTAAAGGGCACACAGAGCGGTAGTGGGGAGGTTCTAACTCGTCGGGAGATCTTCTGGTTGCTTTTCCACTTCTTTTGGTAGAAATGCTCACTCTAGATCTAGTCCAGTTATTTTCTTCCAATTATTTCTTCATAGATCACCAAATCTTTCAAAAGTTCTAGAATTCCAAAGTTGTAATAAGCATCCATAATTTTTCTTGACCTATCATAGCAAACATAATTTTGGACGGAAAAATTAGAACTTTGGCTGTTTAATATTGCACAAGAATCTTAAGCACCCGATGGGTACAACATTACTGCTTAATTCTGTCGGGAAGGCAAACTGCTCCTCTGTTTGAATATTTGATAAATATCTTGACTATGTTACTCCTTCTGTAGTTTGGGAAGAGAAATAATTCTGTGAGTTTATAAAGATTCAGCCATTTTACTTGCTATTCCTAAAACCTAGTCATAGGTGATGGTCAGTAAAAGACCAAACAAGAACTGACAGAAATAAAACTCACAAGCCTGGTCATGCTGGGGTTTCCTAACTCCATGGGGCTTAGGACATGGAACTTGAGGCCTGTGGTGAGGACTGTGACTCTAATTACTTTTTGAATTCTCTTCCTGGGGCTTAGACTTTGGAAAACAGCAAGACAAGAGCTTTGATGATTTAGTATTTAGAAAGGGCAGCATCAGGGATGGCCTTTCAAATCAGCAAGTAAAGGAAATGAGGGAGGTTAATATCAAATAAGACTATAATAATAGAAACCACGTAAATTTTAAAAGCCCTATATGGGTGACTCTTAGCGGCACTTAGTGGCCGGAGCTGTCCCCTAACCAGTGATGTTGTGTTCATGAGTGGTGAATCTCCAGAGACTGAAGAGCTGAATTGAGTGACTGGTATACCTGATGTTGATATGCTTTCCTGTTCATGTGCTGTTCTTGTTACTGTTGCTTTATTTGCAGGGTGACTTGGACAATGACGGTTGAATCACCAGGCTCCAATTTAAATCCTGGCCACTAAATAACTATTTCTTGTAAATAGGAACAATGACATTTACTGCATAGTGTTGCTGTGAAATTTCAAGACATCTAGAAATGATGCCTAATACTAAAGGAAGTGAGTTTTCCTTCCCTCTTTCTCCAGTTCACCCCTTCTTCAAGACTTCCTTTCCTTTTAATCAAAGTTTTTCCTAAAGAACAAAAGGACACTATCCTTCAATCATTTATCACATTTTTTCAAATGTAGAAGATTCGTTCTGTAGCTAATCATAAAAAATATTTTTGTAGCACATGAATTGCTTTGCATGGATAAGTGATAAACTTCAAGAACACCATCAACTGGTAGCATTATTAACTGCAAGCAGGTTTCAAAAAATCCATCAATACTATGCCCCTCTTTCAGAGCTGTGGGTGATTATCGTGAAGAAGATGTTAACATAGTATTTTCTTACTCCTGGAATCAGTGGAGGAAATCCAAGTTTGAGATTCCAGTTCCACCACCAGGCTCTGGACTGATGGTTTTCTTTAGCTGTGAGTTACGTCAACACTGCCTCCTGGTGGTAGAAGAGATTTTTGTAAAGGCAGGAAAAAATGCAGGGGGATTGGTTTAACTGAAAGCAATAACAAAGATTCTCAATGAAAGCTAAATTCAGAGACTCAAAATGGGACCAGTAGCAAATGAGGCTCATACTTGTCTATTAGCACTACACTGGTTTGGATTTTGAGAACCCTTTTATAAAAGATGAGCAATGGGTGTTCCTTTGGCAGATGACAGACTGAGTGAGGAAAAGTCAAGGATTGGTTGAACCAGGAAGATGGGGATTATTTCACTTTAAGTGTTTTTGGGAGGAACACTATTTTCCTTGTTGTCATTATAGTAAACTGGTGAACACCCAGGACATTCACTCAGTGACTAGTAAAATATCAGAGTTGGAAAAGATAATTGTGTTTTTTAAGTCTGAGTCCCTTATGGCATGAAATGACTACTCCCAAATCACACAGGAAATTAGTGGCAGATCTTAGGACCTGGAATAGTCATTATTCAGAAAGTCTTTATTAAATGTCAGGTACTGGGTGAGATAATAGGGTACAGGGAGGAATAATTTAGAACAATACCTACCCTAATGGAGTCATTGACCCACCGACAACCGTACCCACTGTCTTCTGTTGTAGAAAAGCATCTACAAAAGGAATGATATTCAAAATGATATCTGATTATTTGGAGATACGTAAGGTTGAGCAGTGAAATTTCTGGGAATTTGCATTCCCTGGAGTAGGAAGGATTCTGCCCCTGTTTAATTTATAATTGTCAAGAACATTGATATCAAGCCCTTGTACTAGAAAAAAAATAAAGATTTTAACACTGAAGTAATAATGGATAGATCCCGTTTTCACATTACTGATCTATATTTGTAGAAATGTGGGTGTGTCAGGAACCTCTAGTCTCCAGCGAGGAAAGTCAGCACTTATGAATTTTAGCCAACATGAGAAGAGTTTACCTGTCACTGCTTAAGATCATTACCCCATGCAGCACTGTAATCGTCTAAGTATGAAATTCATGTGTTAGTTGGTAACACATTTCATCATAATGATTGATGTGGATAAATAATAGTAAATGGACTGTATCTTTTTCTAATCATGTAATGCACTTCAATGTAAAGGTTCTAATTATCTCAAAAATCACTTCTGGTAGTTCTACTTGCATGATGACATCAGCAGGAAAGAAACACTTTGTTTTTGTTTAACTGTCTTCTCTTCCACCACTTCGCCAAAGTGAAGCAATATGTCCCAAAGGAACTTCTCCCACAACTTCTTATCTAATTTCCCTGGATAGTTAAGAGGCATGTTACTACCAAGCATTCATTTGATTGACAATTTAAGGATTTATGTTTTTTATAAGTGTATTATAAGGATTTAAGATGCATATGCCTTTATTTTTCATTATATGTAATATTCTTGCCAAGTATTTAGAAAAGTCTTTGCTTTCACATGTTAAAGATGTATCCTGTTGGCCTAAATTTAAATGACATCAGTGATACCTGTCATTTTTTCTTTTTTCCTTTTCTTTGGCACAAATCACTCTTTTATTCCCTTCCCTCCTAATTCCAAAGTAAAAATCATTCAAAGTCTAGACATATAATCCTCACAGGGATATTTTTTTAGGAAGCAAATAAGATAATCCAGATACAGCATTTAACATGATATTAGGCACTAATACATTCCATAAAATGTGACACTTCCTTTTATCATTTGACAAGATAATTGGCAAATGAGCTGATAACTGACAATCAGTAGAAGTCCAAGTAGACAAATGACTATACAGGGACATCATGGGTTCAGTTGCTGCAAGGTTGGGCCTTCTGGGAAACTGAGGCAGTGTAAAGTCCCCCTTCGAACCCCAATTCTTACGATCAAGTCAGAAAGATTTCAGACCTGTCATTCAGAGTAACAGGCAATTAAAAGGGGTGGGAAAATGGAAAAGGGGTTCTCAAGAGAGAGAATGGGTCCTCTCAGAGAGGAGAGGGACAATGTGCCTCTCCTAAACTCCAGTTTTATTGGGGACCCCAGAGAGGTTTCCAGAGAGTCCCGCCCAGGTCCACTGCTTGACTTTTGACTGACAGCAGATGATATCGGACTTTTAAGTCCCCATTGCCATAGCAACTCCAGGTCACTTTAGCCCACACTGACTTGTTCTAATTAGATTCTTAATCGTAAATTCTTACAGATTTATGCTTAGGAGGAATTGTTCTTATCTCCCTGAGTTCCAGGATCTGATCTGTGAAAAGAATCGCAAAGTCTCCTTCTTCAGGTTAACTTGGGTTCCTCTCTTATCAACACTAATTTAGGCCTGCATTTCCCCTGCAGATAACAAGTAGTTTGCTGAGGAATGTGACATATCCTGTTCACTTAAGCCAGCCAGGGCTGCAGGTAAATAGCTTTTTAAAAGCATGTAGGGGTCAGCACAGTGGGCCCATTTTATGGAATTATTCCCTCAAATTCATGTTCCCACCACTCACAACTGTCTGTCCCCTATCACAATCACAGTGAGAACTGTATCCAAGATATAAAATTGTGTTCATGATACAGTGAATAAGATATATAGAAACCACATAGTTATGGTGAAATCGTGGCATGATACAGGAGTCTCAGTCACTGGAGACTTTGAGGACAAAGTAGGGCTTTCAAGACATGATTGATAATAAGGGGAATCAGTTCTGGGAATTGGAATCTCAAATCAAAGCCACACAGATGGAAGTGACCCTTGCACTGACCCCTCCCTCCCTGCCTCCATAAGGCGTAGGAACCAACTCACCTCTGGGGTCTTTAGGAGGACTCAATACATCCCTGCTTTGTCCCTGCTCCACTAAGCCAGGACAGAGGGAACAGGCGAAGGACAATCCGTTGGTTCAGTTCTTCAAAGGAAAAGTTAGGCTCTCTTGGGAATAACACTTATTATCAAACCCTGCAAAATGGGAGTCCCTGCATCTAAGAAAACTAACTGATGAACATCTCACAAAGAAACTGATTCTTAAAATGTACTCTAGGGAAAAATCAAAATAGGATTTGGGATTCATATTTTGTATTTCACTCCCCCCTCAACCTGGACCAAGTACTTAACTTCTCTGAGACTTAGTTTGCTCTGTAGAAACACTGCATATTAAAAATACAGAACTAGCATAGCAAATGAGAAAAGGCATGTAAAATCGGGTTGTAGACCTTGTAGAGCGCTTGGAATTGTTTTCCCATTCTCCCTCCTCTTCGTCCTTGTCCTTCTCCTCCTTCCCCCAGTTCTTTTTATTTTTTTATTTTGAGACAGGGTCTCCCTAAATTCCTTAGTCTAGCTTTGAACTTATGATCCTCTTTCCTTCAGTATCCCCCGTGGCTGGGATTACAGGTGTGCCTACCACACCCCTCTTACTGTATCTCTTTTGATCCCTTCCCCTCTTTGTCTGACCCGGGACACAGATTCTTCTAAACACAGAGGACAGCAGATTAGACCAACACTTTCTCCCCTGTGAATCTCAGCAAGAGTAGTATGAGGATTCCCACTGGCTCAGAAGAAGAAACTACTCTCTCAAGAGTGAACTCCAATTATCTCTGGCCTCTGCTGCCTGGCTCACTGCTCATAGAGGCACGGGATATTCTCCTGGCCAGTGCTGTAGGGCAGCTGCACAGGCAAGTAAGTGTGCAGTGACTGACTGAGTGGCAGAAACCTCAGGGCCAGAGAACTCTCAGCCCATCAACTCCTGACTGCTCAGTGTTTACTGAGCAGAATGAGAGAACACCTGCATTATTACTGAAGTCCTAGACGACATGCCCTATTCTGGGGTCCAAACAGACCAGACTCCGCCACCAACTGTGTGGAAAGATCAATCTGAGAGATGAGTGGTGGGGAAAGAGAAAAACCATTTATTTTGGTGTGGTCAAACTTGGAAGAAGAAAGGTCTAGGTGTTAGTTTTGTTAACCATGAGCAAGTGGGTGAGGGAAGACCATGAAGAGGACAGGTAGCACAGGGAAAGGCAAGACATATGCATTGAGAAAAATCCATGACTCACAAAACTAAGACCACAGGGAGCTTTATCAGACAGGTAAGCATCTGGAAAACAGGAGTCACAGTGTCCAGCCTTCCCCAGCTCACAGATAATTACCATCCATTGGCAGAACTGTTATTGAAATCACAGGGTACTTTATCAAAACAGACAAGCTTCGGGAAATAATCGGGTCTTGTGTGTCAGAAACGTCCCAGCCATAATCCCTTAAGTGAACTATTGGTTCCAGACCATGTTGCCACTCTTTTGTGAACAGGTCACCATGGACTTCCCTTTGCCACCTAAGCCATGTCACAACCACCCCTTGTGACTGGTGTCATCTGGACATTCATATAGGAAATTTGCTAAAGGCTATCCCAAGGCATCATTTGCTGCTTAAGAGAGTACAAAAATATAGAACAAAGACAAAGAAACTCCAACCCCTGTAAGCTCCTGGCTCTGTAAGGGCAATGTCCTTCCCTTGTTAGGTGATTTAGGCCACTCAGCACCTGAACCGTATGCGTATCTTCCTTATTCTTACTTTTCTAAATCAACTCCTGCCTACTTCTACCTTGTGAAATGGCAAGAGCCAGTGACTGAGAATGCTTTGTTGCCCCCTGGGCTCATGGGTGGGGTCCCTCTGTGATGGAAGGACCCCAGATCGGCTTCCAGAGTAGTTCCATGCTCTATGATGACCCAGGGGAAGAACTCGGGAAGGGGCGAGAGGCATGCACGGTCAAGCAGGTTTGGTCAAAGTAGGGGGTCCTACTGGCCCCAGGGAAATCATTATTGTTTTTGGAGGTAGATTTTGTTCCTGTCATGAGAGGATTGCTCCCACGTGGTGGATGTGGCAAGAAATGATTGTCTTTAGGGATCAGGGTTCCAGAAACTTGAGACAAGCTAAGGAGAAAAAAAATGACTCAGAGAACTGGTCAGAGGAGCAAAATGGAGTTAGTTGGGACAATGATAGGGTCCTCCTTTAAATCTAGGATTTAAAAAAAGCCCTTCTTATATCACAAACTACTTCTGAGAGAGATGGAGGCACTTACTGAAGCTGTTCTTTTCATAAGAAGTTCTTTCTAGTCTGTGGATCCCATTAATTTATCCAGTGTAGGACCAAAAGGAAATTTCTTCATCTGCCCTCTCATAGTTCTCTGGAATAAACCAACAAAAATGGAGAAAAGACAGGCAGTTTTACATTGCAAAGGGGAATGTTCACAGAAGTGTGATCTTTATTGTTATTATTAGAAACATATAACCTATTATTATTATTTCTTACAATATTATTTGAGAACCTTATTATTTAGAAACACAAATACCCATTTTTCTGTAGGGGACAATGTATACCGCAAGCAAGGCTTAGCTTGTTCTGGAGGTGAAGTCTCTCGGTAACTCCAGCCATCTGTTTGGGTCATATGTCCTGGTACAAGATCCCTCTATGCAGAGATGGAATATCAGACATGCTTCTATCTGCATTTGCTATTTATTTACTAATGCGGGTAGATGCCAATTTCTCTGAATAAAGAGATTTTTTTTAGAACCATTCCTATGATTACAGAGTTTGACTTTCTATAACCGATTTGAAATATGATAGACAAATTCACTTGGAGTGTGATATCAGACTCACTTGTGCTTCCCTCTTCTAACTTTATGGTTTATTTATAGATGTATTGTTGTTATCTTTCCATTGAAAATACCCACTGGCTTCCTCTCAGTAGATGGGCTGCACGGAGCTCCTCCTTTACCCTGTACCTGTAGAAATGGGAAGAGGGCAGGGAGTGTCCCCAGGGAACTATGCAGTGATTTCTTTTAGAAAGGGAAACATGTTTGTATGATGTTCGTATATAAAATCTGCCTACCACTGTGGAAACAAGGGACATAGCAGAGGTATTTGGGATTATTCTCTGATGAGCAGAGAAACTGTGACATCACAGGGGAGGGATCTGCCACAATTTCATTGAAGTCAGAGCCTGTTGGCTAATTTCACTCTTAGGTGGAGTTACAGTTAAAACTTGCATCTGTCTCACTGTCTTGCTATTGATGTTTTGGCAAAAGACAGAGCATAAGGTTTAACTCCCAAAATGAATTTATGGAGGGAATGTTATTTGTTATTGTTGTTGCTTTAATAGTTGCTTTGGGCTTCACATTTGCCCCCCACTTGAATAGTGCTTTTTATGATACAAATCTGAAGACGTTTTACACAACCTGTAGTTAGTTCCTTCTTTTATAGATGATTATTACAGAAATCATGCACTTTCCCTACCCAGAGGAATCCCTCTGTTGGTGCAGGAACATTCTAGATGGTGCCCATCTTCATCATCTTTCCCCTCTGCATTTCTGTCCTCGAGCCTGTTTCTGGCTGAAGTTTTTCAACATCTAAGCCAAGGCAGAAATGGACTTTATTTTTATCTTGTTCTCTACTTTCATCCACCAGGGCTAGCACAGCAATAGGGAAATTCTTTTCTCCAGTCATGTCCTTATTTTACATTAGGGAAAATGTTCTCCTTCTCCTTCACTCATGTTGCATAGTGCTGAAGATCCCTAATCAATGGACAATTTCTGTATTCACCTGGTCCAAATTCTTTATTTTTTAGGTGAGGAAAAAAAAGCTGTAGGAAATGAAATCACTTGAATAATATCTTACTTAGTGGGAACTAATTCAAAAATCTAGTCAACTGTATTTTCCACATGATTATTTCCCCAATTTTAGTAATAATATTGTAAATAATCATCTATTTACAAGGAATCTATCATCTATTTTTATTATTTTTCAATTATGTTTTGACCTCTTGGTGAATGCCAAGATGCCAGAAAAAAATAAGTGGAATATTGATCCTTCAAGCATGTTATACTTAGTAATAATTTATAAATCTGTTGAAGAAAACCTTTGCTATTTTTTGTGAAGATTAAAGAATTTGATTTATTATACACAAGAGGAATAAAAAAATTTTTTTTCTCTGTAATGTGAGGTCCAATTTGCAATTTTAGCCTTGCCCCCAAAATTATCCTGAAGTAAAATTTCTCTTGAAATCTCTTATACATGTACTTCACACTAGAGGTTCTGAAATGCAGTGAGACTCCTTCAGCTCCATTCCAAGGAATATTTCGCAATATTCAGAAAATTTTTCAGTTGTAAGAATCTGGAATGAAGGTGATGCTGTCATCTAGTGGGTGGGGGGCAGGTATGTTACTAGACAGCAATGCACAAGATACCTTGCCACATCTAAGAAGTGTCCAATCTGAAATGTCAGTAGTGTTGACATTGAGAAGACCAGAGGTAGAAGGGAGTCTTTCCCCATACCTGAGAGCTGTGCCTGATACTTGAAACCCCAACATTGACACAAAATATAGTCTGTTTTCTATGACTCCTCCCAACCCTTACTTCCACAAGACACCTACACAAAAGCAGATTTTGCTGAACATGTTTCTGTTACTTCCTAATACAATGCATACCCACACACGTGTGCACGCACACAGAGTAATCTTCACACTATTATGGGGGCTAAATGCAAGATCGTCAGTGGGCAAACTGGAGACCTGGTCTGAGACCGAAGGCAGAAGAGTCATGTCCCAGCTCCAAGACAGCTAGCTGGAGAGGGAAGACTTCTTACTCCGCCTCTTCTATTCAGGCCTTCAGGAAACTGAGGCACCCCAACTGCTTTATTTAGACCACTGTACAAATGTTAATCTCACCCAGAGACATCCTCATAGTCATACCCAAATGTAAGTGACACCACATACCGGGGTACCCTGAAGTGCAGTAACTGGACATAAAATGACCCGTCACAGGTTCCATAGCTGAAGAATCACTGGTGTGTTCAGCTTCACAACAATCTTACACTTTTGCTTTCAAGAAGAAGGAATCTAGGACATGATACTATTTTTTTTTTTTCTTTCTGACAGCTATGCTTCTGTGGGGGGAAGAAAGCAGTATCAGGACTTGTCCTCCTAATATAGAATTATGCTAAAATGTTGAGGAGACCAAGGTGGCAAAGTAAATTTTCCTCCAAAGGAAAGTTTTATTTTGATTATCTTCCAGTTGCAATCATAAGTGAGTTTTATGACTCACCTCCCTTAATTTGGGGGTACATCTGACATAGTTGTCCCTATGTTATCGAGACCAGGACCATTTTATCATTTATCAGCTTATCGATGAATATTTAGTGTCATGTGTTTTTTCTGAAAATGGCCAATAGCCCTTCATGTCCACAGCAAATTGGACAACTCATATTTTATTCTATTTCTCTGGAATTATGATAAAACTAATTATATCATCCAATTCCAGTTGCAAATATTCAATTAATACTCCATTTCCATATCTGTATCTGCCTCCTAGCAACAGAAACTAAGCATAAACGAACAATCAAAAGACTGTTAGTAGCTGTGCATGGCAGCTACTGTAATCCCAGCTGCTCTGGAGACTAAGGCAAGAGAAGTGCAATTTTTAGGCCAGCTGCTCACTTTAGCAAAACTCTGTCTCAAAGTTAAATAAAAAGGATGGGGATGTAGCTCAGTGATAGAGTGTTTGCTTAGCATGAGAAAGGCCCTGGACTCAATTTCCAGTACCTACCCCCCCCCAAAAAAAAAAAGACTGGTAGTTTTTCCATTTGGCCCCACATAAAATATATCAGCAGCTGGAATTAGCTCATCAAATCCACACCTACCTTGAGAAAGTATGCTGCTTTTTCTATTAACACTGATATGACTTTAGTCCAGGCTGTCAACACATTTTATGATGACCTCTTCTGAGTCACCATGCCTATTTCCTATCACCTCTGATTGGATGATCAGGGTGGTGCCCTTCTCTAGTGCTCTTTGTACTAGTGTCTCCTGAACAAAAGTTTATGTGACAGCTTCACACACAGATTCCTTATGCCAACGTGGATACAGGCTCTAACATTAGACCTAGGGATGAGCCTGTGGTGGGTGAGCCTGACAGTCTTGGTTGATGGGGAGGCAAATTTGAAAGAAAAGAGGTTCCATGCATCTACGTCATTCTGTCAGGATTGTAATGTTGAGGAGGTTTCCAGGTGGTGGAATAGAGGAGGATGTTTTCCCCACTGTTCTGTGCTGTGCAACCAAGAAACCAGACAGGCAGCTTCTCAGCAAGGAATTCCACCTACAGGATTACCTCTGTCACTCCAGCAATCCAGAAGGTGGAACATCATGTTCCAGATGACCCCACCTAAAACTGCTGAGAAGAGAAGCTGAGAATACGTTGAACTCCAACTGAAATAATTCTTTAACTTTTCATTGAGATTTTCTTTTCGTTTCTTTTTTTTTTTTTTTTTTTTTTTTCCTTTTCTCTAACTGTTATTGTACTGCTTCATTGGTATTTATACATACTTATATTTGGGTTTTTCTCATTTCTAGCATTTTTGAAGCTTGTTATTTTTCACAGATCAGTTTTCTTGAACATTAGGATGTTTTATTACTATATTTTAGTCTTATATTCATTTATTTTTATTTTTAATTAAAAAATTTTTACCTAATATATATTTTCATCTCTCACCTGTTTCCCTTGATTCTCTTTCTCTCTTTTCTTCTGCTAACAGTCAATCTCTGTTGTTCTCTCTTTTACTCTTTCCTTAATTTTTACTTCTATATTCTCTCCTTCTCCCTTATAATCATAGCATTCTGTATCACTTTGTTCCTTCCCTGTCCACCATTTGAAATTGTAAACCCTTTTGCAAACTTGCTGTTTTTATTATGGACAATAACTGATCATATCATTTCTGTTTATTATGATAATTAACATTCTAGATGTCACAGTAGGAACTATTTGGTTCCTATTGTATATTGCTTGCATTAGTTGTTATTATTTGTCTCCCCATAAACAGTGAGGTACTGGAAACTTTCAGTGATTCTGTAAGTCCACAGGGTAGAAACTCTACTACCTCAGATCCATATTGTTAGATAGGTAGACACACAAACAGCATGAAAAAGAAAGGGAAAAAATCAACCCAAGTATACCAAGATACTCCAGTAACAGAATCCATCAACACCACAGTGGAAGAAATGTCAGAGAAGGAGTTTAGAATGTATATAGTTAGACTGATCAGCAAGGTAAAGGCTAATATAAGGAGAGAAATCAGATAATAAATACAAGAAGTGAAAGATCACTTCAAAATAAAAAAAAAAAAAAAAAACCAAGCAGAAATCCTTGAAATGGAGGAATCAATAAATGAAATTGAAAATTCAATTGGAAGCATCACCAGTAGGCTGGATCACCTAGAAGACAGAATTTCAGTAAATGAAGAGAAAACATATAATCTTGAAAATAAAGTTCACCATGGAGAAAAGATGTTAAGATACCATGATCAGAACTTCAAGAAATATAGGATAATATGAAAAGACCAAATTAAAGATTTATTGGGATAGATGAAGGCTTATAGATATAAACCAAAGGAATGCACAATGAAATTTATCAGAAAATTTCCCAAACCTAAAGAATGAAATGTAAAATCAAATTCAGGAGGCTTCCAGGACCCCAAATATACAAAATTACAACAGACTCATGCCCAGACACATAATTATGAAAATGCCTAATATACAGAATAAGGATAAACTTTTAAAGACTATTAGAGAAGAACAAAAAGTAACACTTAGAGGGAAACCAATCCAGATCTCAGGTGATCTCTCTCCTCAGACTTTCAAAACCAGGAGGTCTTAGAATAATAAAATGGATGCCAGTCAAGAATACTATACCCAGAAAAATTAAGCTTCAGAATTGATGATGTAAAAAAACCTTCCATGATAAACAAAAGTTAAAAGAATTCACAAATAGAAAGCTTGCATTACAAAACATACTCAATAAGATATTTCATCAAAAAGAAATGAAAAATAAAAGTGCAAACCAGCAAATGGAAGTACTACACCAAAAGAACAGTAAATCAATGGAGAAACTAATTCAGATTTTAAAAAAATAGAAATAAATCAAAGTGACAGGGAGCATTGAATGTAAATGACCTAACCTCATCAATCGAAAGACATAGACTGGCTGATTGGACTAAAAAGTATGACCCAGAACTATGCTCTCTCCAAGAGACTCACCTCATAACCAAAGACATCCACAAATGGAAGGTAAAAGAATGGGAAAAAAAACCACATATTATTCACCTGGATCTCATAAAGAAACAGGGGTTTTTAATCCTGACATCAGATAAAGTGGACTTCAAGCCAAACTTAATCAGAAGGAACAAATAAGGACATTTCATACTGCTGGGGGAATTATACATTAACAAGGCATAACAATCATAAGTACTTGTGCCCCAATCAATGTAGCATCTATGTACATCAAACAAACCCTTCTCAATTTTAAGATTCAAATAGACCACAGTGCAATAATCCTGGGAGATTTTAACACACTTCTCTCACCACTGGATAGATCTTCCAAAAACTAAATTAAGAAGATACAGAACTCAAAAATACAGCTAGGCATGGTGGTGCATGCCTGTAATCCCAGTGTCTTAGGAGACAGAGGCAGGAGGATTGGAGTTCAAAGCCAGCCTCTGAATTTTAAGATTTTAAGAGGAAAATCTTTGAAAAACTAGCTCTGAGAACTTGGGAAGAAAGCAGTCCATGAGATAAACAGGTAAGGGATCAAATTCTGAAGACTTAAATATAAACTTCATTGGGACTATGTCTTCTCTGAGTTACTGACCATTGTAATCTCACAGCCAAACCTTTCCTAGAACATGAGAGACACTCCAGTCAGGCACATGAAAAAATGTGCGTTACATAAATAAATGACCTAGAATCTCCAAGTTTGGCTTGCTTATTTTGAGGTGCTGTGCCTTTGAATGTAAAATATTTCACAACCTTGCAAGCATAACACCAGAGACCCCCAGAATGGGTTTGGTATTGAGAGTAGAATCCTTCTCTAAAGACCTTGGCAGTCAGTTCATAAATCTGGTTTGCAGATGACCCTCTTTGTTGGTGCATCTCTGTCTAGCCATTTTTCAATCTCTTCTTCACAGGTACTCATTAGCATGAGGTTCTGTGTCATGCTGTGTGTGGGGGTAGAAACATGCTTGAATTCCATGTTTTGGACTATACATGGCCTTGGAGTTCTTAGAAGTCCAATCAAAGCCTCAACAGGAAGATGTTGACCTTATTCCTGCCAACAAGACACCTGTGTTTTTGTGTTGTAATATAAACAATAAAAATTACTGAGGACTGCATTTGTGCTCTGAGTTAGTGGAGCAGTTCTTTCTCATTGAATAAATAAGTGAATAAATGAGATCAAGTTTGTAATAAGACATAAATGCCAAGCCACTGACAGGGAGCAACACTGCTTAGCTGGTGCTGTGTATCTGTACCCTGAACCATCCATTTGCTCAAACAGAAATGGAACATTTCAGGTTAAGACAACGACAAACAATGGGGAAATAGAAAAAGACTGTAATAGCCTCAGGTCACCTGGACTCTGTACTCACAGAGCTAGCCTCAGGTCACCTGGACTCTGTACTCACGGAGCTCTGCCATGTGGTGGTCATGCAGTACTGGGCAGGTCATCTCACTTTCTGCTATTCTCCTCTGGAAGCTGATGAGCGTAGACTAATCTCTCCCTTTCAAGACTTGAAATTTCCCCGCCTACAATGTTATGTCAAAAGAGCTTCTTCCATCTTGGCTCTTAGAGAAACTTTTTATAGGCTATGTTCTGGCAAGAGAGAAACTGAAAAAATAAGAGTATCAGTAATAAAATTAAAGTATTTTATGAGCTTTAATAATTAGTGTTGCTGAGGGTTCTTCAAAAAACAAAATCTAAGAATGAATGCAATATTTCCATTATAAATTGAATATTCCTTGGAGTTTGCAACTTGACTAAAACTTTTTACTTAGAAATGAATCTGTGCAAGAAATGCACCAGCAGCTTTTACAAAAAAAAAAAAAAAAAAATTTAAAATGCTACTCTGTGGTATGGTTTGGCTTTAGATTACCTCCCAAAGATTCAGATGTTAAAGGTTTGGTTCCCAATGCTGCAATATTCGGAGGTGGGTTAATCTGTTGAAAGATTCATATCTGAATAGGCTATTGGTGGAAACTTTAGGAGGTGGGACCTAAGTGAAGGGAGTGGGTCCTGGGTGGCGTGCCCTTGGGTATTATATCTTGTCCCTGGCCCTTCTTCTCTCTCTCTCTCTCCCCTTCTCAATTGCCATGAGCTCAAAAGCTTTCTTCCATCATATATTTTCTCCATGATGTTCTACCTCATCTCAGGCCCAAAGTAATGAAGCCAGCTGATTAGATATAGAGACCTTTGAATCCACCAGCCAAAATAAATCTTTCTTCCCTAATGCTGTTTTTCTCAAGTATTTTGTCATGGGGATGAAAAGTTGAGTAATATTCTAGGCCTTGAGGTAAGAAACCACAGGGAAAAATGTATACAGAAAAACATTGACTTTGACACCAGATGCATACCCTCAAGAAGTCATTCAGAAAACTTTTTTGAAAGCTAATATTTGAGGCCAAAGGAAAAAAATTGAGGAACAGGTATAAGGAAGTAAGTGTACATATGATTTTAAAATTAAGGAGAAAAATACTAATACTTGTTAGCTTAGAATTCAGATTCCTGGAGAGGGACTGTCCTTTTGAGATTGAACCCCAGCTCTTCAAATTCATAGTTTTGTAACTAACAAAGGGAAGAAATGAGCATTCTTTGAATTAAAAGTTAAAACCTGCACTATGCACAGGAGGGAAAATAGCATATGTACTCTTATTATCTACTTAAGTTCCAGTTCCAATAAAGGCTGATGTGACGTTTATAGCCAAAATAAAAACACAATCCAAACTCACAATCAGACGTTGGCCCAGTGGACAGAGAAGAATGGGGGAGACCCACACCGTAGCAAGAATAAGATCCCAGGGTGCTTCAAAATTGGATTCCAGCCTGAGAGAGCCCTAGCCTCACTCAAGGCAGTTCTTTGGAGACTCAGATCCATGATGAGAAATCAAGGCAGTCAGGGTGGTCTCATTTTGATGAGGGCACAACATTTTTTTATAGAGTTTGAATGTTTATGATATGAATTTCAAAATCTCATATAGTCAATACTTCTTCTTTTATTTTATTTTTAATTTTTGTGCACTGCTGGGATCAAACTCACGCCCTTGCTGGGGATCAAACTCACGTCAATCTACTGCTGAGTTACAACCCAGCCCACAATATATCATCTTAAAAAGAACACTCTCCACTTGCAGTTAAGGAATTAGGACAGATAAGATGACTTAAAAATACTTCCAATAAAAATCATATCAACAATGGATAAAATGCAACATTCTTTTAAATGCACCATTGAGTTCGCGTAGTGTAAAGTAAGACTCCTCCTCCTGCAAAGGTTAAGAAAAAGCAAGATTAATAGGTTGTTGGGTTAGCAACTACTAATATTTCTCTCTAAGGGTTAGGAAGATAAGGTTAACTAACTTTGGATATCCATCTGGAATGGCAGAGAAAACCTTGAACCTATGCCTGCCTCACTGGAGATTAGGATTGGCAACTTTTACTTGGATTCAGAATCCACAAAGGTCTATACCCAGGTAAAAGAGTGAAATGGTGGAAGAATCTATTCTCCATCACAGTTAAGTTTATTAAACCCTGAGGACAATGTGCACAATATAAAATTTCAAAACATGTTGAGAAACAACCAATCCTGAGAGATTCAGCAGGCAAAGGATTAACTCCCTGCTCCCCCATTCCCACCTTCCACTGACAAAATTACTGGATAGAAACACAAAATAATTGTAGTACACTTATATAATTATAAGCATAAAGAGGGAAATAGGAAAAAAAACTCAAAAAAATCCACAAAAACCAAGCATATACAGAAAAAGTCAAGTGAAATTTCTAGAACAAAAATGTATTAAGCACTCCTACTCCCATTTTTCATTCTCTCTTACTTTTTAATAAGAATCCTGGAGAATGAGCCAAACTGTAAAAAGGCAAAGACAAAAATAAACAAAAACATATAAGCAAAAACATTCCTAGCCTCGCACATAAGTGTAGCCATGTGACTAAGCTTTGAACTTAAGTAGAGTCTGTTGATTAGTGACTTTCCAGGCACCATGCTGTGACAAATACAATGATAAGATCCCTCCAACTTCATAAAACTGCTATATTGCCTTAGAATACACACTTCTGGATGTCTTTTATTTTAAAGAAACAAATATATTATTAGGTCACTATTATTTTTGTGTGTGTGTGTTCTCTACTTTAGGAAACTTGACTTAATTATAACTATTGTAGATAAACAGAACAGACACTGTTAAAGAGAGAACTACTAAAGTAGTAGGTAGAAATAAGGACATTTTCCAGGGATTATCAAAGAGATGGAAAACATGAAAATGATGTTTAGAACTGTGGAGGACAGACTAAGAGTGTGTGAGTGTGTGTGTGTGTACGTGTGTGCACGCACATGTGTGTGTTACTGAAGAAGAACATGTTGAAGTAGATCTCAGGTAGCAGGGGAATAATGAATATGTAGAGGAGAAAAAGAAAGTTTGAAGAGATAATTGCTGAGTGTTTTTGCAAAGTCCTTAGTTTCGCAGTCTAGCTCAAGTTCATATATATAAATAAATTCACAATTAGACATTTCTTGTTAAAACTGACACAAATATCTTCAAAGCAATCAGATAAAAGGACAAAGTACCTTCAAGCAGACAAAAATAGGTCTGAGAAGCGAGTTCTTAGTAAGAATAAGAATAAAAGCCTGAAGATAATGCAGCAGTAAAAACTAATTTCAAAATGGTGGCATAAATCAGGCAATCTAAGTTCTCTTACCAGCTAAAGACCACTGAAATTTGAGAGGAAAAGAGATACATTTTCACCTGCAGAAAACTAAATAACTTTTACTTGTACCAAGCCCTGAAAGAACTGTTAATGGAGGTACTTCAGAGTAAAACCAGAGAAAACTGAAATGATAAGAATAGCAAACAAATAAAGTCATAGACATATGCATAAATACAAATCTCAAATGACTATATAAAGTAATAAAATATTAGTAATTAGTTGTGGGTTTAAAAAATTCAAGTTATAACTAATTGGATGACAATAATAGTGATATGAGAGATACTAATCAGAAGTAAGGAATGTAAATGCACTGATTAATATTAGACTTAGCTGAATAAAATGGAAGGGAAAGCTCTAAGGTATTATAAATAAAAGGGTAAACATATAAGAATTAATATGTAAATGGGGCCTGAAATATGTGCAGAATTAAAATATTTTATACTACAGGATGGAAGAAAATCTTTACCACATACATCAGATATAGTACTTATCTCCAGGATATATAAAGAACTCAAAAAACTTAACACCAAAAGTTAAAATAAAATAAAATAAAATAACCCAATCAACAATGGGCTAAGGAACTGAACAGACACTTCACAGAAGATACTCAATCAACCAATACGGAAAACCGCTGCCTCTTTGCCTGGCTGCTCCAAGCGGCTCCACAGCCACTTCTCTTATGGCCCAACCAGCAGGTTGAAAGACATGTACACTGCAGGGGTTCATGAAGCAGCTTCCGCTTTATTCAAATAACACCCTCAATATATAAGCAGTCTCATGTATAAGCAATTGTAACCAGATATGTCCATCCAATCCTGTTAAAGGTCAAGCGATCACTCGCTCAAGCATATATGTAAAGTATATCTGTCCACGCGCTAGACGGCTGAACTGATTATCATGCAACCAATTGTAAACGCTTCCTGCCATTCTCCAGGCATAATCAGGACACCGTTTGCTCTCTGCCAGTCGCCATCTTTAGATGCACGTGGCGTAACCCTGGGCCCGGGGTTTCGCCTGCCACAAACCAATATATGAAAAAATGTTCAACATCTGTAGTGATTAGAGAAATGCAAATCAAAACTACTCTTAAGATTTCATCTCACTCCAGTCAGAATGGCAATTATCAAGAATACAGGCAACAATAAATATTGGCAAGGATGTGGAGGAAAAGGAACACTCATACATTGCTGGTGGGATTGCAAATTGGTGCAACCACTCTGGAAAGTAGTCTGGAGATTCCTTAGAAAACTTGGAATGGAACCAACATTTGACTCAGGTATCCCACTCCTTAATTTATACCAAAAGACTTAAAATCAGCATACTACAGTAATGCAACCACATCAGTGTTTCTAGTAGCTCAATTCACAATTACTGAACTTTGGAATTCACAATTACTGAACTTTGAATCAACTTAGTTGCCCTTTGATAGATGAATGGATAAAGAAACTGTTGTATATATACACAATGGAATATTACTCAGCCTTAAAGAAGAATGAAATTACGGCATTTGTAGATAAATGGATGGAGTTGGAAAATATCTTGCTAATCAAAATAAGTCAATACCAAAACAACCAAAGGTCAAATGTTCTCTCTGATATGTTCATGCTGATCCATAGTGGGGTTGGGGGGTGGGGGGCGCAAGGAAAGAATGGAGGAACTTTAGATTGCGTAGAAGGGAGTGTCTGGGAGGTGATGGGTATTGGGATGGGAAAGATGGTGGAATTAGACAGACATTATTACCCTATGTACATGTAAGATTACACAGATGGTGTAACTCTGCATCCTATATAACCAGAGAACTGAAAAGTTTTGCTCCAGTTGTGTACAGTGGGTCAAAATGCATTCTACTGTCATGTATAACAATTGGGGAAAAAGTTACAAAAGTAACCAAAAATGAAGTGAGAATCAAGTTGTCAAGAGTTAAACTATTTGGGGGGCTCTTTAATTGAAGGATAAAAATACTAATCTGAGGTAGACTTTAATAATGACCTTTTCTATGGTAACACTAAGAGAGTGATTAATGAATAAAGAGCTATTGAGCTAATGGAGAGGAAAATGGATAAACATTCAACCTTAGGAAAATATAGAACTTCTCCACCAAAAGCAACTGGGAACAGAAGTCTCAACAAGAAAAGAATAGTTAGGCTAATAATGCCTCAAGCACTTTTATTTTTTATGTTCTTGTGGTGCTGGGATCAAACCCAGGGCCTTGCGCAGTCCAGTCAGCCTTCCACAGCTGGCTCACACCCAGCCCCTCCCCTGCAAGCTCTTTTAAAGGCTTTTAAAAAAGGAAACAACAAAAAGGAACAGAGAATTCATGAGGTAAACATAAAACAAATAGGGAGAACATCTCACAGACTGCAGTAGACAGCAAATGAACTAAAATTTTATTTTATGACATAACAAAACTGAATTAAAATGCCATTTACTCCTGTTTACAAGAAACACACCTTAAATATCAGAACCCAGAAAGGTTGAAAGTTAAAAAAATAAAAATAAAAATAAAACAAAGCAAGTATCACACGACAATTAATCAAATTAAAGTTGGTTTAGCTATACTAATGTCCGCAAAGTCGATTTTAAAACTAGAATTACTACCGGAGATGCACAGAGAGATTTCATAATGTTAAAGGGTTCATTTGACTAGGAAGATAAAATAATTCCA
Organism: Sciurus vulgaris; assembly: GCF_902686455.1. Classification (NCBI taxonomy): domain Eukaryota; kingdom Metazoa; phylum Chordata; class Mammalia; order Rodentia; family Sciuridae; genus Sciurus; species Sciurus vulgaris. Next base: position 194,029,879 of record NC_136461.1, read on the forward strand.
AAGTGGTGTTCACCTAATGTTATAGCCTCAAAGCACATGAAAAAAAAAACAGATAGAGATTAAAAAAATAACAAGACAAATATGTTATCATGGTTGGCCATTTTAACCTTTCATTATCTTACAGAAAATTCTAACACTAAGGATTTAGATCTGAAGGTATTCACAAATGAGAGCAATTGGCTTACACACAATAATCAGTAGTGACAGCTCTTACCTTTGGCCTGTTCTGTTGGTCAGAAGTAGGGCTGAAAGTCACAAGTTTCATGTGACCCAAGGGGAGCCAATGAGAGCAGGTCATGACTCACTGTGGGTCACCTTGAGGGTGCTTCCCACAGACACTACTGCATACTAAAGATTGCATATTGTACATCAGGCCTGCCAGAGAAAGGACAGCTGAGATAGGGGGAAGTTGCCCTCAAGGAGCTCCTAGGCTACCAGAAGCCAAAGGCTCAAACATTCAACAAACAGAGTGTGTGTGCAGTGACAAGAAGAGCAAGTGAGACAGGCGGAGGAGGGGCACCTACCTATCCAGTGGTGCAGGAAAGGCAGTTAGGAAGACTACACGCATGAAATCAAGCCTGAGCTGTTTCTGCAAGGAACATTTCTAATTATGCAGAGTAGAGAAGATTTCCCAAATAAAAGGTCCCACTTGAGTGAACTCCCACATGGACATGTGGTGTTGCTGAAGGGCAAGAATAAAGTGTTCTTTTAAAGTCAGACTTAAGAGCAAGGGTTCATTGCCTTGCATGGATAATCCCCATGCTTCTCTTGTGGTTTTATCTCTCCATCTCGAGTCTAGACCACGAGGCTGCGCAGGGCAGCTGATGGCTTATGCATTTCGCCTCTTTATCCGCCTCCCTTCCAATTTCTCCAGCGCAATCACTGTGTCTGTCAAATGTTTGTGGACTGAATCAACAAGTCAGCAAACATCACTCTTTCTTGGGAGTGAATGTCAGTGGCCTCTTTCCAGTCGGGATCCACCTGCCACCCCACCCAGACCCTAAGTGTGCCGCTGTGTGGCCTCGCACAGCTGCTGCGCCCACCCCGCCTCAGCTGCGGCTGTGTCACCGGGCGGATGAAGGGATCCCGTGTACCGGGAGCACATGGCCTTGTTTGTGACTAGGGTTCCCCAGGAGAAAACAGACTGACCAGCCAGCACTGCTTTTCGTGTTTCGTGTTGTGCTTTGTAGGAGGGCGGAGTGCATGGCCAAGGAAAGGTCCAAGCGGGGAGCCGTGTTGCAGTGATGATGACGCCCACATGCTGCTGTGCGCCCTACTTTGTTCCCCAGGCGACAGGGGAGGGGACCCGGGCTGTTCCTTTCAGTGCAGCCAGGTCACTGAGCAATTGGGGGAACACCCCCTCTCTCTGCCAAATGGGCAGTGGTTAGGCTGTGCCTGGCTGGAAGAGTCTGCTTAGTCACTTGGGGCTGAAGTAGGAGGAGGGGTGCAAAACTCCAGTCCTGAAACAAAACAAACAGATCTCCCGTCTGCAGACCTCGCACCACAAACCTGCACTTCGGAGCATCAGTGTCTGCATCCTCACCCTCGGCTGCAGCCCCCTATGGGAGTGCCTATGGGCAATGGCCATGTAACCCTGCGATCCCCATCAGGAAGGCAGCCAGACTTAGGGGATCTAGAGCAAATTTTAAAAAGTTGTAAAGGAAGGCCAGCTGTCTTGTCTGGGCATTTCTAAGTTTCCATTTTTGTATATTATACATTTTGAATTCCACCTCCCTTCCTTCCCCCCTAAAAAATATTCAAAGACCTTAGTCCCAGGATATGTCTGTTGTTTTAAAAATTATTTTTTTTTAAGAAAGTTTAACTATGTAATTTAAATAAAAGCCAGAGCATACATTCAAGACAAAAATAAAATAAGACTTAAAAAAAAAAATAAAACTTTCTTTGCAGGTAAGAAGAATGTTTCTTTGCAGGTAATAACAAAATATGTTACTTGGGGACCGAACTTCAGGTTGGGGGAAACGTTTGGAAGGAGTGTAGCAGTGGTATCAGGAGATGGCAGCACCTCTCTGGCCCTCTGGCCCACAGTGCCCTCATTGAGCTAGCAGGGCCGGGGCCAGGGGATCTATAAACTTCTTTCTTACCTTTCTTAAAGTCTAAGCTGTTGAGATGGTCAAGACTGCAGAAGGAATTTGCAGTGCTGTATCTTTAAAAGCCTCTGGCAGGTTTTGAGCCTGCTGAGTAGGAGTAAATATGGCCAGGTTCCACTCTGGTCTCCAAAGGGAAATCTCTAAGTTAATGGGTGGGAGCTCTGAATGAGTTCAGGAAAGCAGAAGGGACACAGGGAGTAGGTGTCTGACGTCTGGGAAAGGTCGGTAAACTTCAAGAGTGAGACTCAGACATCTGGGATCTGTTTCACAGTTTGTCTCATGAATTCTGGGGATTTTCTCCTCAGGAGGTTTGACTTAAGATGCTGAGGGAGGGTCAGTTAACACTGAAGGTCCGATTGCAGGTGATGTGCTGAGGCCATTGACTGATTGCACTGAGTTTTACTCCTAGAGAGGAGAGCTGCCTCCAAAGGACAAAGGGACATTGGCACTGGTACAGCATGGAGTGGGGGAGGGGGGTCAAAGAGGTGTACGCAGGTGCTGGGAAGAACTGGCTGTTGGGCCACCAATACTCAGCCCCCGGGGGACTGGTAGAATGGGCTTCGCATGCAGTTCTATCCTTAGAACCAGTTTAGCAAATGTGGGTTCAGAGGTGCTTTGTGCTACAAAATTATATACAGTGATTCTGAGACTTATTGGATATGATTCTTGACCTCCCAGCTTTTTAAGTTGCATTCAAGAAATGAACCCCGTGCACAAGGAAATCTACCACATCAGAAGGTATGGTTACTGTTTGCTGAGACCACAAGCTCCAACTCACACAGATTTGAGTTCCAGTTTTGGTAAATCACATCTCTCTGTTAGACCACTGAGTTGTTGAATCTGCTTGTACAGGACGTTCACTGCCCAAGGTCCAAAAATGAGTGGGATTTTAAATCCAGTCCCTACTCTGGCACGGAGCTGCTTCCACTTGAAAGAAGATGTTTATTTCTCTTACTAGCACGGAGACATCTTTGGGTTGCATCTATGTGAAAGGACCTTACCTTAAACTGTTGGGGCTAAAACTACAAAGACTATATGGCTTGTAAACAACAGAAATTTGTTTTTCAGCTATGAAAGCAGGGCACCATGTGATTCATTGTCTGATGGAGACTGGTTTCTTGGTGCATAGATGGCACCTTCTCACTATTCCCCCATTTGGATGGGAGGGTGGCCAGCTCTCTGTTTCATAAAGTCACTTATTCCATTCATGAGCACTCTTGACCTCTTGACCTCCCTAAGACCCTACATCCTGAAACCATCACTTTGGTGATCAAGTTTTAAAATATGAATTTGCGGGGGGGGGGTGACACAAATATTTAGACCACAGTATTCTCTCTCCAGCATCTCAAATTCATTTTCTTCTCACATACAAAACATACTTATTTTATCCTAATATCCCATAAAGCTTTAACTTATTCTAGCAAAAATTAGTACATTAGATATGGGTAAGACACCTGCTACAGTTTGGATATGGTTTGAATATGATTCCAGAAATTTCATGTGTTGGAAGATTGGGTTTGCAGAGTGGTAATGTTGTGATGGTGGGATTTTTCAGAGGCAGAGTCTAATGGAAAGTGGTCAGGTCATGAAGGTGTGGTCCCCAGAAGGGATTATTGGAGTTCTCACAGGGCCCAGATTAGTTCCCATGAGAGCAGGTTATTATATAAAAGCATAAACCTAGCCCCTGAAACTGAGAAAAAGAGAGTTTATTTTTGTTGAAATTTGGCTATGCAATAATAGAGGGTGAGGAGTCCCACGATATGCCATTTAACAAGTTGGAGACTCAGAAAAACCAGTGGTGCAATTCCATTTGAGTCTGAAGGATTGAGGACCAAGGGAGATGATGGTGTAGCTCCCATTCTGAGACTGAAGGCCTGAGAATTGGGGTGAACCAGGAGCTCCATTGCCCAAGGTCTGAGTACTTTTTGTTCTGAATCCTCAGCGGATTAGATGATACCCAGCCTTGATGGTGAGGATGGATCTTCTTTACTCTTCTATTGATTTAAATGCTATTCTCTTCTGGAAAGAACCTCACAGACACATCCAGGAACAGTGTCTTACCAGCTACCTGGGCATCACTTAACTCTGTCAAGTTGACACAAAAAATCAGCCATCACTCTTTTCTGGTTTGCACAAAGGCATCATATGAGTCAGCAGTGGCCCCACAACCTCAGACCCTTGCTTACCTTTTGTGGTCCTCAGTTTTCTTATCTGGGAAGTGGGGAGAACAAAACACACTTTGGAGAACTGTGCAGTGATGTGCATAAACAAAGAGTCCAATAGATGTTTAGTTTGGATGGTAAATGCTCAGTAAATAGCGGCTTGATTATCCTTGTGATGCTGATCTTGAAAATGTTCTCTGAAGATGAGTTTTATGAAAACTATGGAGGAACAGATCAGGAATCAATTAATGTTAGCAGGGGCTGTCTTCCCCACTCCTCTAGTGTTCAATAAGGTCATGATAAGGAGAGGAAACAGCGATATGGCAATTGAGGAGAGGAGCAGATTCTTTAAGTCAAGGATTAGGACACTTCATGGTGGAGGTAAAGCTGAAGTTGGGCATTCTGTGCAAGGGTGCTTGGAAAGCAAGAGGCATGAACTAAAGCAATGGAAGATAGAACTCGAAATTTTCCCTTTTTTCTCACATTGTCTTAATTACATATCTGGAAAAATCTTGAAGTGGAGAAATAATTTGGACAACTGAGGAATTTATCTTGCATGGGCCGTGGTGGGATGTTCTTCAGCACCAGAACCTTATCCAGGGACCACAGTGGGTTACCAGATGTTTGGTGCCTGCTCTCCTGCGAGCATGCCTGACATCTCAGAGGGGTAGTTTAGGAGTCACAGCTTTGTTGAGCAGAGAACAAAACTTCTACAATTATTCTAGAAACATTCCAGTTAGTCCTAAAGGCCAAGGGCAACAATGGCTAGATCTGTAATTAACAATTGATATCTCATCAGGTCCATTCTGCCAACAAGCCTGCTTGCTGCCAACTGCCTGGGAAAGAGAGAGGGACATTTTGTCTTTGTTTAACCTGCAAAGGCCCACATCTTCTAAACTTAGAGCCAAAGAATACAGTTTTCTTTTCATCTAAATTAAAGAGATCAAAAGTCTTGCAACTTTCCAAATCATCAAATACAAACATGCAAACTCATATTTTTCACTTCCACTTTTCATTTTTGTGGATTGGACCTTGAGTCTAGTTCTGTCTCTACCTGTAACTAATTGTGTAGCCTTGGGCAAGGCACATAAACCCTCTGAATCTCTTTTTCTTCATTGTTTAAGGAGATGACTTCAACTATTTCTAAAATAGACCTTTTTCCTGGTTATTCTTTACAGCACCATTATGTTTACCTCTTTTCTAGGATTACCCAAAATTGTAAATATTTAATATATTTGTTATTATTATTTAAAACTCTGCCTTACCATTCTGGCAAAGACTTATGCCTATCTTGTATACTATTCTGTCTTTGGCATACAAGATAAGGACTTACTACAGCAGTGCAATGATATTTATTGAATCAATCAGTCACATTAATTAATTAAATACATGAGATTTTTAAAGAATAAGCTATTACATGGTTTAAGGCATTATTGAAATCCTTGTTTGAGACTGGGGAGGTGACTCGGTATTAAAGCACTTGCCTAGCATGTGTCAAAGTTCTGGGATCAACCAAAGGCCAAATGTTTTCCCTGATAAGTGGAGAATGATATATAATGGGGGTGGCAGAGTGGGGAGTGAGAGAAGAAAGGGGGAACTTTAGATTATGTAGAAGGAAATGAGAGGGAGGGGGATATGAAAAATGGTGGAATGAGACAGACATCATTACCCTATGTGTATGTATGATTACACAAATGGTGTGAATCTACATTGTGCACAACCATAGAACCAAAATGATGTACCCCATTTGTGTACAATGAATCAAAATGCAGTCTGGAAAAAATTAAAAGAAAAAAAAAAGGTCCTGGGATCAATCTCCAGCACTGGAAAACAAACCAAAAAAAAAAAAAGGAAATCTTTATTTGCCATGTAGTATTTACTTCCACTCATGCTTTTCTTTCCCCCCGACTATTTTGCTTTGTGGTTAAAAGCAAAATCAGGAGAAGTGTTTTAAATAGTCCCCATCACAGTCACTAGACGCTGAGATTCTACCACCTTTTTTTAATCCAAGGATATTGCATTTGCTTCAAGAGATGCCACTCTTGCCTTTAGGTCTCTTTCTTTGCTGGCGCCACAATCATTCCGTGAGACATTAGCTTATTTGTTTAATACCTTGAATTGCCAGTACAAATAACATAGGATAGAATAAACTCATCCAGATATCACCAGACATTAACAGTTTTCATTAGGACAAGGAGCACTGCTATCCCGTAAGGCCAGGAGCAGGAATGTGAGGCAAAAGAACCTCTCAGACATGTACATACATAGACATTTCCTTAACAATAGAGAAAAGCACTGAAGGCATGGGGCTATGTAATGCCATTTCCAGAAAATAAGGACCTCTTTAATGAGAGCAGTCCCCTGAGATATAGCAAGACTCTCACCAAATCCATTTCATTGCTGTACACAGAGCTATGGGAGATACCTCCATTATAGAAGTGCTTCTGCTTCCTGATAAAGAGAAAACTCTTTGGAACCTAAAATCCATAATCTTTCCATTTTTTAAGATTAGCACTAACAACAACAAAAACAACATATCTAAGAATCCCATCTCACTTAATATCAGTCAAATCTGTTCATAGCCCATCACATGCTTTTAGTAACAATAAGGACAAGAAACTACGAATGATAGTTTGTATTTATTACTGTCTTTGTTTCAGACATTCTGGAAGGTGTTTCAGGCATAATCTCAACACTCTTTCCTTAGATTGTTCCTGAATATACAATCAGATAATGGCTGGTGAACTGCTGTTATGTAAACAGCCAGCTGTTCACCCCACTCCATTATCTCCTTTGCTTCAGGAATGGAGCTGTAGTTGGGATCCTCTTCACTTGCTTAAGAAAAACATTTTGGTTCTGAATGTTTCCTGTCTGCTTCCTGATGAGGGAAATGATGCTGGTTGTAGCAGGTGTAGAGGCTTTGTCCTGAAGACGATATCGCAGCTGTCATCTTGGTCCCCAAATGACCATAAGGAGGGGAATCTTGGACTGTGGTGTGATTGGGAAATCAAGTTTTTTGCTGAATCACTCTTCTTGAGCAACTCTGTTTTAAAGCCAATTATCATACCCTGACTGATAAAAACATGAAGGAAAGTTCCCCGAACATAGAATCGTCTCAAAAATAACTAGTGAGCACTGAGAAACCTTGTGTTGCCCATGTCAGGAATTGACTAAAGAATCATCCAGGGAGGCTCGGTGGAGGAGATGAATATTCTCTCAGTTATTTCAGGTACTGACTTGAGATCTCTCTTATTTTGAGTAATTACCCTCTTTCTCTGTTCTACAAACTTTATGATTAGGGAAGGTGAAAATAGCAAATACTCGTAAAAATAGAGGGATTAGGATAAAACACATGAGAAGGGAAGTTATTCTAACACGTACCCCTCCCTACAGATGAAGGACTCCATAAATCTTAATTCTAAGGGAACATGAGCATTAGCTTGCTTTTCTCAATTCTTGGAGCAGGTACGGGCTTCTTGGAAAGCTCAGAATTTCAGGAGAAGGTGGGAGATCTGACGATTGTGTGTGTGTAGTAGGGACAAGACATGGAAAAAAGAGGTATGTGGTCCATCTTTGAAATATGGTTCCTCTGTCTATCCTTTAATGAGACATTTTCTCATATCCCATTAGTTTTCTCATTATTCCACCCCAAAATGGTCTAAGCTAAAACTACCTAGACTCAGAAAAAGGGGAAAATAATCAATTGGGTTGGGTCATGGCCTGGGAGACAGGGCTCCCTCATCTGTTTTCCCTTTTCCCTATAATGACACCACCTTGTTTGGTTCCAACAATCCCGACATGTACAGGAAACCCTGCATCTCATTTCTGTTGAAATATGTTTTCAATTTAGGATCTGAGTTTCCAGATTGACTTGTGAACATCTAAAGGACTCAATGTCACTGTGACATGAAATTCCCCAAAGGCCAGTTGGCCATCAGCAAAGAAATAGACAGTGATTAGCTGCATGTCAGTGGTCAAAGGTGCTGAAGGGACTGAGGAAACCAACGTGGGAAAAGAGAGAGGGGAAGATGGAGGGGGATGAGGGGGATGAGGGAGATGAGGGGGAGGGGAAACGGCACCAGAGGACTTTATCAGCAAAAGGGTTCAGGAGAAAATGAAATATGAGCAGGGACTGGATAGAAAAAGATGGAAATTTTTGCAGATGATTTAAAAGGTCACATTGAATTAATTTAAAAAATATGAAAGCTGTTAAGAAATGTATTTTCAACCAAGGGCTAGCTAGGAACCACAAGAAAAGGGAAAAGTAATCTATGTTTGAAGAAATTAGATTCACAAAAGGTCCAATGGCTAATCTTGATGTAATTGCTTTATACATCGTGATAATAATAGCAATTTAAAGAAACTAGTTATTCTAAGAACAACTACTACCATTGGTGAATGCTTCCTTTGCCAACATTTTAAGTAAACCATCTTACTTAATCGTTGTTGGGAGTATTGACATGTTTGTTTTATAAGAGAAACAGTAACAATCAATAGGTTAAAAAAATTGATTGAGATGTTTTTAACTGCATATGAGAGGGAAGAAAAGAGTCACAGAAGTGTAACCCAGGGCAAGTGGAGGCAGGAGGAGGGAGCCATCCCATTATATGTACTCCGCGAATGATGAAGATGGTTTGTTTAGTGTATGAATCTGTATGAAGCATTTCAGTTCTCGCTTTCCTCAAAGCCCCAGAAGCACTTCATTTCTCCCCCTTGAACCCTCTCCGACCCTCCTTCCAGCTGCCCTCAAAGCAGTTCTTTCCCTTATCTCTAAGGAGCCCCTCTGGTGGATTATGTCCAATTCACTGTATTTTAGGGATGATATCACTACAAATCCCACCCCTTATAGAACTGAGACTCTTGAGAGGCGCTCCCTAGAATGTATTTCTGTGTGGTTTCTGGGAGAGTGGTTTGGAGGGAAAGAGCCCCTTTTCAATATTTAGCTTGAGAGGTTTGTGAGGATACAGGGAATATTATTTGCCAAACATACCTTGCTTGTTTGCCTGGTTTCTTCCTCCCTCCCTCTCTTTCTTTCTTTCCTTCTCTCTTTCTTTCTTTCATTCCACTATTTTGAGTATTCTGTACCATGGAATTTTCTTGTCATATAAATAGATATATTTGACATTAAAATATCCTATCAAAGGAGTCACTCTCTCAGAAATTAGAAAGCTAAAAATTTTTTCAGAGTTTCTTTCCCCATTCCCTCTTAAGTCCCTTTTCTTGGGTTCTCTTAACACTCAATGCTTTTCCATTTCATTGTGATTATTTGTGAGTGGGTTTGTGTTTAAGTAGGAAATTAGGTCAGGGGGCAGTAAACTCAAATCCAAGACCAACCAAGTAGAACTGGGATTATATGCTAAGTACTTTTACTTAGTGGCTTGTGGCTTTAGTTTTAATTTTCTTGGTTGTAAAATGAGGAGCATAAATCTTAGTTTTCATAGTTTTTATGAAGCTCTTAGGAGATACATTGTGAATAGGGTTGGTTTTTCACAAATAATAACTATTCAATAAATAATAGTTTCATGTACAAAGTTCTTTTAAAGGTTGAAGAAATACAGCTATCATAATGGAGTAGTACTCTGTGGGGAGCATATTGGTGGAATTTCTCAGTCAGAACCAATTCTTACTTTCCTTGGGCTTTGTAATTTTTCCTTCTGGTGAGTGCTAGAATTTACCTGTGATGTTAAGTTGTTTTTAATGTTCATGGCCCTTCATGTAGTTGATGAATGTTTTTGGAAATTTGGGGTGATCGTTTTAATTCCTTTTGAATATTCTACGTTCTGTTTTACCCAGTGAGTTATCAGTGCTGTTCTTTTTGTCATTCGACATCCTTAGATGTGTTCATCTGTGCTCCTCACCCCTGCACCCCTGTTGGCCACCAATCTTGTGCCCAGGTCCATGGCTGACTAGGTTTGAAAAGACTTGGAAAGTGTGCATTCTTCTGAAGTGTTCACAAGTCCTCCTCTTCCTTTTAGGAGTGGCTTTTAAATTAAAAGTCACCAATACCTGTCCTAGACAGCACGGGATACCCAATACCTGTGTGTGAGATGCAGTCTCTAGAGCAGTGCTTTTTGGATTTTTTTTTTTTTTTTTTTTAAGTAAGGAAGATCACTTCTTCAATTATATTAACAAATACTGATTTTGCAGATTAAGGGGTTTTAGGGAGACATCTACACACCTGCTTTGGCCTTGTCCACCTTCTGTGCTCTCCTTGTTTCTTTCTCTCTCTCCTCCTTCCAGTCATACTCCCTGTCACTTGAAATCTCTCTCTACTCAGGCAGTCTCTCCAATCACCCCTGCCCCTACAGCTAATTCTATTTTCTGCATCTTCTATTGATTTACAAAATCTGACTACAAAATAGTCCATACAGTGGAATAATGGGTTCATTTTATCCATCTTGCTTCCTTAGATTTCTGAATTCAGTATGTACACGTGTGTCAAGTTTTTAGTTACGAATTTAAAACATGCTTTCAGTTAGAAAATCTGAAGGGAAAACACAAGAGAGCAGTTGTGATAGTTTGAAACAAATTTTCTAACCTGGATGTTATCTTGCTATGTGTTTGATATGGAGAAATCTGAACAGCTTTTCCCAATGTCCTTTCTTCATTTGGAAATGGGGCGTTCAATGTTACAGAAAATCCTTTGTGCTTAGTCACATATGTAAATGTCAGATTACTAAGAGGTTTTAGTGCATTTTAAAATTTTTTATTGTTGTTGTCATTTCAAAATATACTTGTAGTCCCTGGCTTTTCAGCTCTCACAGAAGACTGGTTGGGAAGCCAGGTTTGGCTAAATGGGGCTGATGTGAGGTAATATTAAACTATAACAGGCTCCCATTGTTCCTTCCATCTTTACCTCAACAATCCTCCTCAATAGAGGAACTGCCTGCCTTTTAGTTAATCCAACCTACTCTGTCCTTCAGCTTTGGTGTTGTCTCTAGATGACCAAGTTTCATCAAGGCTGCTGGATTATGAGCCCCCTTCTGAGCAAGTTCTTCAGAGGTCAGAGGCTAATGGTATCAAACACCAGGCTGTCTGGTTTATTGTAAGAGTGTTTGGGTAAGATCAAGATCTCAGATAAGAGGGGAGCAGGCCTGGGGAAAGGAAATGGCCTCTGATAGAACACAGTGATTCCTGGTGAGCAGAGAGGAAGATCCGATGCTGCACATTTCACAGGTCGGAGTTTACTTTTCTCTAGAACGGTTAGATGGTAAGAGTACCTTCCTTTAATCCTGAAAGAACCGTATTTTGACTGATGGGTATAAATAAGAAAGATTCACTTTTAGAGCTACACTGTTAAGATTAGCAGCTCATCAGATGACCAGAGAGTAACTGCAGAGCAAAACAAATGAGTTTCCAGTTCCCTGAGTTTCAGTGCAGACTTCCTGGGACTGGAGGTCAAAGCTCACCACTCAACGTGACACCTCATATTTTACTTAAGTGCTTTTCTTCTGAGGAGTTGAAAGCACCTGGCAGACAGGAGCTATTTTGTGCACTGAAAGAAGACAGATATTATCTAGTGAAGAGCTACATGTAAAGATTTGCGTTCCTTGGTTCATCCAATGTGATTACTATTGATTGTATTTCACATTTTTTGTTTTGTTTTGCTTTATTCCATGTACACCTCGAGTTGACACCCCACTTCAGCAGTCAGCTGACTTGCAGGAGGACCACCTCGTCTCCTGGGCTTGCTTGTTTTCACAAGAGATTTCAGAACTCCCTTGGGGTTACCCCTTAGGCCCTATGCATGGGGCTGCATGCTCTGCTAATTAATTGTCCTCATTTTTGTGATTGCTTTCATTTTTCTAATTATTTGATTCTCATTTTCTCATCAATCAAAGGTTGTCTTAATAATGGCCAACAATTAATTTAGGAGAAAATGTTCAAAAGGTCATGGAAAATAATTAAGATGTGGTAGGGAAGTGGAAGTGAGTGTTTACAGTGACACTGTAGTTCAATGTCTTCATTTTACTGATGAGGAATAAATCCCACACACTGCCAAGCCCTTCATTACCAGAATTAAAAAAAAAAAAAAAAAAAAAGTTGCTTTTGTTTATGGTGATACTTTCCTTTGAAATCTGAACCTTGGAAGAAGCACTGACCAGGGAAGACCAGATTTAGGAGTGACTGAGTTTCTGGATCTGCCTGGTCAGGAGCAGCTCTGCCCCTCAGGAGTAGGATTCACCCTCAGACAAAGACCAGGTCATTCAACGATGCCCTGTTGTCCATCTCTAAATGACTAGAATTATTTGGTGGTCCTCCCTTGGATGGTGCAGTTTGCTGCGCTCTGAATAGTTATGGCCTCAAAGCCCACGGCTTGTATAGAATTGGTGAGTCATATCTGCTTCCCGATGGGCCCATCAAACCCAGTTGCCACACTGGCCATTTCCAGCTGCTAGGTGCTCTTCAAGAGCATGTCAGAAGGAGACCACGCAATGGTGGTTGCTTCTGCTGGCCAATTATCTACTGCCCAGTACTGACGGAATACCATGACACCCCTATGAATCTAACCAACCTTTTAGAAACATGAGCTGTTTCCTCCATGAAGCCCTGCCTGACTCCCAGATGCTCCCAGTTACAGCCCTAGCTGGTTGCATATGTGATGTCAGCTCTTGTATTGCTTATTCTTCTGCTCGCGTAACTACCTGACTGGCCTCCTCAATGACTCTGCAAAAGCCCATAAAGGTAAAGGTGGGAACTGGGTCTTTCGGTCTTTGGCATCAGTCAATATCTGTCAAGTGGTTGGACGTCAAAGTAGAATGCCTAAGGAATACTTTCGATTTTTCTCTGCCTCAGAGGTTGTGTTTACGAGAAAATGGAGACTAAATGACTCACCTGGGGTCTCATGAGCAGGAAGCGGCAGAGTGGATGTCAAGACAAGACGGGGATTCTGAGTGGAGGACGCTTCCCAGTTCCTTGATGTCTTTGTGTCCTTCTAAGATAATATAACAATGCTCCATTATACGAACTCTGCCACACTGACTGGAACTGCTGGGAGCAGACCCAGGCCTAGCCTGAACAGGATTATGAGGCAGATGTTATTTATCTTGGCTATCAGGATTCCCCCTGGTGTTGCCCTTTCTCTGGAAATGCTCAGGACTTCTCCTTGTCCGCAGCCTCTCTCAGCTCTTGCTCTCCCTCCTATCCTGCTTACTCAGTGTCTCCAACCTCACCCACCTGGAAGTGTATAAAGACGCGAAGGCTTAGTATATTTCTTCTTCCATAAGAAGCTGCAATTCTGGAGCAGAAAATGATGATTATCAACTGGTAGAAGCTCAGACATAACACCAGAGAAAACGGGAGCATCCACACACACTGCCAGCTAGTTTTCCCTCAAAAAGAGTCATAGGCTGAAACCAATTATTTAGGAGAAGTACCTTGCCTGTTCTCTAGGCAGAGTTCCAAGACCCTACCCGGACTTTGCAGGTCCCACCGTAGCTCCACTGCAACAGGAGTCTGAGTGAGATACTGGATGGTAATAAACCAAGAGGTTGAGAGTGAACCAAGTGAGCGTCCCTGGGGCGAGTGTGATCCAGAGTCCAGAGCCTCCCCTTGGAGCATCTCCATAGTAACAGCAAAACAAACAGGTGCAGGGCAGGTGCGTGGGGTTGAAAAGAGTCTCAGCGGGAGAGTCACTCGTGGGCGTCACAAAGACCAATAAAAATAGCAGCCTATATGCCATGTCCATCTTTTGTATTTTACCCTATTGAATCATTTGTTTGGATTAAAAGTAAACTTATTGACCTTTTCTTTTTCTTTCTTTTTTCCCCCCTGAGGTGCTGAGGATTGAACCACCCATGCTTGGCAAGGGCTCTACCACTGAGCTACACCCACCACCCTCCCCCAGCATTTTCTGATTGAGAATTACCTGACTCAGAAAAAAAAGACTTTACTTTTCTGTGAGTTTTCCTGTTGGTTCATTAAACTTAGATTATTTTTTCTCATTTATCATCCCCCCCATATCATCTGCTTTGTGTAATTTGGCTCCTCCCCAGCATCTCCTCTCCCCTTGAACACTGTTGAGGTTAGGAAAGAATTTGCTTACTTCTACCATTAGCATGAGGTCCTGCTGGACATTCTCTACTCATGTCCTCTCCTCCTTGCCACAGTGAGTGGCTCACAGAGGAGCATGCAACTCAGCCCTATTTCACTAACCATCTAGCCTTACTATCTAAATTGGGTCCCATCAGTGTGAAACACTTGACTTTTGTTTATTCATGATGAAGAAAATTTACATTTATTTTTTTCTGGACAATGCTCAGATGTAAAAGCTAGGATGCCTATCATCCTTTGGGTATCAAGAAACATGTCAGTCTGGGAAAACCATCTACTCAGACAGAAAGATAGCAAAGAAGGGGGACCTGCAGAAGCGGGGTGCTGGGGCCTTGATCAAACCATATCTGCAACTGAAAATGGTCTTTTCACTTAAAAACTAGCAAATCCTCTTTAGTATTTAAATCTGTTTGAGTCAGATTTTTCTATTTATTGATTCAAAAAGCAGGATAAATAAGTTATAAATTATATCTATGCTTGCTTTCATCTCAAGGCACATATGTATTCTTTTTTTAATTTTAGTATTTTTATATCAAACTTACATACAATCAAATGGACTGAAAGTGTACATTTGAACAATGCGTGTACATCCTCATAAGTATCATATTAATCGATATTGGAGATGGAAAGAACAACTGTACGTTCTTTTCACTCCTGTGCCTTTTTTATTCTTTGAAAAGACAGGACCTAACACTCAACACAGAGCTTGGCTGGATTGAGCTGCTTTGCCAGTAGCAAACATGCTTGGACAGTTACAAACACGACATTGGCAAAGATTTGAAAAATGCTTGTACATTACCACTTGATGAACCTGAAATTCAGAGAATGACATGTGAATTAGGTGAGCTACCCTGCCACAGGATGGGCACATGGAAGAGAACCAATGTGTCCCAGTTCAGCCTGCAGACATCCGGACCTTGAGAGAGGCGAGGCCATCCAGCCTCCAAATGACTATGAATGTAGAAAGATCTAAAAGATTCGCTGGGCTTGTTCAAAGGGGAAAACCTACCCAGCCCACCAATCAAATCTCCTGACAATGTGAATGTTGCTTAAACTATGAGGTTTTGCAATGGTTGGTCACACAGTGAAAACAAACTAATGTAAAAGTACAGACTCTTTCCTTACTTCAGGAAATTTCCCCAGCCCGATTCCAGTGAGTTTGCTCTCCCCCTGAAGACAGCAGCTTTTCTGACTTCTGTCACCACAGTTCACCTCGACCTGCTCTTACACTTCATCTAAGTGTGTTCATGTACATGTGCTTCTTTGTTTCTAACTTCTTTGGCTCAGCAAAGTATTCAGAGTTCACATTATTTTTGATAGTCAGTAAAACCAATTATTTAGGAGAAGAACATTTTTCATTAGAGAGTGGTGCTTCATCGTGTGACTATATGACAAGTGTATTTAAACTTGGCACATTTGTAAATCTGGCTTATAGGAACATTGGTGTACTCGTCTCTTTGTGGTCATGTATTTTCATTTCTTTCAGTTAAACACCTGAGTAGAAATACTAGGTGTTAGTATACATGTTGTTAATCTCATCAGAAAATATCAAAAATACTTTTTCAATCAATTGAACCATTGTAGATTGTCGGTAGAAATGTTAGATTTGTCAGTGTAAATGTTCCAGCTACTCAAATATCAGCCAACACTTGAAATTGTCAGATTTTATCATTTTAGCCACGATGGTGGCTATATAGTGACAATGACTTATGGCTTTGCTTAGCATTTCCCTGGAAAATATTGGTAATGAATATTAGGCATGGGATTAATTAGCCATTTGTGTATGTCCTTGGTGCAGTGTCAGCTCAAATCTAGTGTCAGTTCAAATCTTTCTTTGTGGGGAGGGGCAGTAACAGGGATTGAACTTAGAGGTACTCAACCACTGAGCCACATCCCCAGCCCTATATTGTATTTTATTTAAAGACAGGGTCTCACTAAGTTGACTAGCACCTTACTTTCAGCTGAGGCCAACTTTGAACTCTAGATCCTCCTGCCTCAGCCTCCCACACTGCTAGGATTACAGGTGTATGCCACCACACTTGGCTCAAATCTTTGGTCCAATTTTTATTTGCTGAAACTGTCAATGGATTTTTTTTACAGAAATTAAGAAAATTTCAAATGTGTATGCATATATACTTTCATATTTACTCAAGCATTTGCATTGCTTATTTTCTTCATTTCCTCATGTCATTCATCAGCCTCCTTTGTACATGTATCAGTTTTATTTATCTAAGAACTTCCTTTGGTATTTATGATGGTGTGGGTATATTTGTGATAGTTCTCTCAGCTATAACTTATCTGAAAATATTTTTATCTCACCTTTAAACTATATTTTCACTAGATAAAGAATTTTATGTGTTTTTCTTTTCCCTTCAGCTCTTTAAAATGTTGTTTTATTTCTTTGGGTTTTCATTGCTTCTTGCATATTATCTGGTAGTCTTATCATTAGTCCCTCAATTAAAGTCTTACTTTGTGTGTTTTTTAAATGTTCTGAAATTCTTCTTTCTCCTGGGTTTTCAGAAGCTTGGCAATCAAGTGCCTCATTTTGAGTTTCTTAATATGTCCTACCTCAGGTTCACTGAGCTTCTTGGATTTGTGGAATTTCTTCTTCTTTTATTTTTTTTCACCAAATTGAGGTGATTTATGCTCATTGTTCTCACCAACATATTTGTCTCCCTTAATATTTTCTCCTTACTTTTTGGGGATGCTAATTTCATGCATGTTAGGCTTGATATTCTTTGAGTCGTTAGGTTCTGTTCATTATTTTTTAATAGCATTTTTTCCCTTGTGGTGGATCTGCTCTTAATCCTCCAATGTATTTTTTGATACAATTAATTTTTATTTGTATTTATACACATTTTCTAATGTCCTTTTAGTTTTCCTTTCTTATTGATGTGGTATGATAGGTTTCATTTTGGCATATTTGCACATTCATAAATACACAGTTTGTTTAGTTTCACTCCTAAGCACCCACTTAGTTTTTTCCTCTTTCCCCTGCTTCCTCTCTTTACCCTAATGTTCTCCCTTCTACTTTCATGGCCTCCTTTTTCCTACTTGTTTCTTCCCTCTAGTTAAATATTCAAGCTCTGAGGCAGGTGCCAGAGTGGCCTGAGAGAGCAGGAAAGGTGACTGGCTTTCTCGGACTGTGATCAGGAGGTGGGCTGGGCAAGGGCACCCAGGGAACTGCAGAGCTTACACCAAAGGAGGCAGAACTGGGCCTTCGCGTCCTCTTACCCAAATACAGGGCAGAAAGGGAAAGGGAGGTGGTGGGGATTGGAATCTGTCCCCAAGTACCAGAGTCAGTCTCTCCCTTACCCCTTCTAACTCCTACCTCCTCACCTCGGCCCGCTCTTCCTGTTTGGTTTTACTTCCAGCGCTTACCACCTTCCTCCAATTATCTATTCACCTGTGAAACGGCTCTTTCCCACTCATGGAATCAAATAGGAAAATACAAGCTTTGTTCACAACTGGATAAGCATTTGTTTGTCATTCAAAAGAAACTGCAATAAGAATAGAATTTATGGAGGAAAACTTTATTGGGGGCTCTTGGTTTCAGAGTTCTTGGTCCTTAGATGGTTGACTCCATTGCTCTGACCCAAGACGAGGCAGCATAGTGAGAGGAAAGGGCCCAGTGGAGGAAACCTGCTCCACTAAAGGTGGGGTGGGGGGGCGGGGGGGGGGGGGATTCAGGGTCAGGAAGCAGACACACTTTCCACACAGCTGAAAATATAGTAGGTGATCAATAAGTATCAGTTTCATTATTGCTATCATTTTCAGATTTATCATTATCATTATTTACCATCTATAGATGTGAAATTGTCCCAGTGAGTGCAAATAAAGGTCTTTTTCATGAGAAAAAAAAAAAAAAAAGAATAGCATTTATGGGATTTAAGGGTGAATCTTTTCTGTGGTACTACATCTTTGTTTGATGAAAAGGAAAACTTCTATAAGCATATCTTTAATTCCCAGACTTCTGTTTATAAAACCTCTAGCGACCTCTAAGTCAAGGGCTCTTGCTTCCTTTTTGCCAAGCACTTTGGTCTCACGTTTGTACACAGTGTGTCCCAAAAGCTTGCTTTCCCTGCTCTACTCTGACCTTTCTCATCAGCCCCATCAGAGGGAATCCTCAGTGAGAACAGGAAAGGAATGAGGTAGCACTCCTACGTGTTCATGCTCCTACGTCTTCTTTAGAAGACTTATTCCCTTTATTCATTTATTTCCTTACTTTTCAAATCACTTACACCAATTCCCTCGTTCCATATTTTTCCAATAAGCAAAGTCTTTCTTCTCTTCACCTGCTTGGTTGAAGATGTTTGAGCTAACTGTGACATCGTGTGTCTTGGCTTATTTTAGCAACTCCCTAGCAACTGATGATTTGTAGTGATCTTATTCTTTAAACCTTAACTATAAATTCACAAATAATGTGTGGTTTTATTATCCAATTCTTAGGCTTTCAGCTGATTCTTTTCTGATACCATAATCCAAATAATAAGAAGGTAACTCTCATGGCAAAGTGAGCAAGATGAAGGGTGAAGAGGCACTGAGAAGTTTCTTGTGTGTTATTTGATATTTGCTGAAAAAAAATTCTCTTTTACTGGGTGACCCTTCTCCCTTCTCTCCATGCCACCCTAAAGTTATCGTCCTCAGAGAACTTTATAGTTCAGGCCTTTGCTGCTGTATTCACTAAATAAATAGTTATGTTCTTTCTACTGAGAGTATTTATTTACTTTCTAAAATTTTTATTGCTCAGATTCTTTTGCCCACTATGTCTTCAAAATGCTTTTTTTCTAGAAGAGACACACTATGAAAACAAAAAATTTATCTTTCCTCCTAACATTTGATTGGTACTTGATATTTATTGGATTGCTTTGGTCTTCATTCTGGGAAATGGAAAGGCCAATTTAAGGACCAATGGACATGCTCATAGGATATATATATGGCAGGAATAAAGAAATTTTTCACTGTGCTCAAGTAGGGTAAAGGTTAAAGAAGTAATGTCAGCCCTTGCACACAACAGTAACTAACAAACAAGTTAGTCAATTCTGCAAAAGCTGAATGAATAGAGCTTATTCACATCAAAACAAAAGGCTTTGATCTGCGTGACCCATGAGCAATTTTAGGGAATTCTGACTTCTCACTCATTTTATTATCTACAAATTATAATTGTAAGGAAAATATTTGAATGTCAGTTTGATGGAAGGATTCTCCAAGTGAGGCAAGAAAATAAGAATATATTTGAGATCAAAATTTCCTAAGAAAAATACCAACAATTATATTTAGTTTTAGTGTTACTCTGTCCTTTTTTGAGAGACCAGGACGTTTTCTACCTTGTAGCACTACAAATTCTTCATTGCTAAAGAAGGAAATCTCCAGTGTGGTACTTTTCCTCAACATAGAGAATGAGGGTTGTCTCTCTATTACTGAAAATAAGTGAAATTTGAGGATTTATTGAAATAGATTGTAAACACGTGTAAATATAGAATGGACTTAGTGGTTGATCAATAGTGTTCCCAATGTTGAAGTCTAGTGCTGCAGTGCCATATATTTTCCTATTAACCCTGTTTCCAAAAGGTGGCAGGACAACTGGGAAGAATCACTCTCCAGTTTTTGATCTCAGTGGAGAAGGTCCTATTTCTTTGCAGGAACATTCAGAAATATTAAGAATGAGAAAGCAAAACAAAAAACAGAAACAGATACAGAAAACAAACCATTTCTCTGAGTGAAGCTACTCAACCATGGACATGCAAGCAGATGGATGTCCAAAGAAAAGTGTTATGGTTAGGTAAGAGGCATCCTCCAGAAGCTCATCAATGAAACAACAAGAGAATTTTCAGAGGTGAAAATATTAGATTATGAGAGGTGTAATCCACTGATAATTAATCAACTGGGCGGTAACTAGGCAGGTAGGGAGTGCCTGGAAGAGGTGGGTCACTGGGGGCATGACTTTGTGGTTTGTATTTTGTCACTGATGAGTGGAGCTGTCTTTGCTGGCCAGTGCCATGTCTTGAGCTGCTTTTCTCTACCATGCCCTTCTGCCATGATGTGATGCTTCTCTTTGAGTCCAGAGCTAAGCTATGAACTAAGACCTCTGAAATTATGAGCCCAAAGAAACTTTTCCTCGTCTAAAATTACTCTTGTCAGGTCTTTTGGACCCAGTGGTGAAAATGCTGAGTGGAACACAAAGGAAAATATAAGACAATTTTTTAGGATGGCTCCTTATCTTGAGCAGATGTTTCTTTCATTTTTGATGATAAGTTATAAAGGATTATTTTAATATGACCAGGAATTTCCTTCTTTGCATAAATCAAGTATGTTGAAGTATATTTATACCATAGGAGAATAATGAAAAGAAATGGGGTAGCATTCCTCAAATTATGGTAGCTTGTAATACATTCAACAAAGTGTAGACATGTTCTTAACTAACTTCCCCTTAAACGAGCTGCCACATTAAATGATGCTATTTCTCCATTAAGCATACAGGATGCAATTCATATATACAGAAAGCTCATGACTAGCAGAATCTTCTCCAGTATGTCCATACACCTCTATTCCCATCAAATGAATTGAATGCTTGCCCATAGTCAGGTATGGTGGTCCCTAAGCCAAATTTTCCAGTGAACTTTTTGGTCTTTATACCATTTACTTAAATAGGAATCAAGTACATTAGCTTTGAACATAAATGAAAAATTATTCTAGGAAAAACAACCTGTGTGCTTTGCAAAAATGTCTTTGGCATAAAGAATGCTGCAGAATATGATGGAAAAAATAACTGCAAAAAGAAAGGAAAAGATGTAACAACCTATGTAAAACATCTCTGCACTCAGGGTGATTTATGAGTAGTTTTACAGATTTTGTTCTGACTTGAAGAAAGTCATTGCAGAACATGAAAATGCACTGTGTGTATAACTTTCATGAGAAATATGATACAGATTTCTAATCAGGGAATCTGTGCTCAGAGAAATGTCTTGGCTTTACATCAAAAGTATAATAAATGTACTTTTTTTAGTCAAATAAAAGTATTTTATTTTAGAAAAATATTACATAACTATTTTAATTGTAGTCAGAGTCTATAAAAAGATACAATTAGTATATAAAAGTAGAATAGTGCAGGAGTTTGTAGGTCCTAAATTGTATCCCTGTAATTACAATTTACTAAATTGATGACTTTGCATCAGTTAGTGAATCTGAAATCTTCACTTTTAAAATATGTTAGAATAACAACTTACTTAGTATATTATTCATGATGAGAACCAAATGAAATCATGTACATTTAGTTAATTAGCCTACATTAAGTGATCTAAATATGGTATGTCAACATGTGATGCTAAGAGCTGTACAGGCGGAAGATCAGCTCATCCAAAGCTAATGAAGCTGACACCTTGACCAGCCCTATTTAAATTACAGTTTTAATCATACTTCATTAAATATTATTACTGATTGATACACTTTGCATAATATTTATTTCTTAAGATGTTTGGTTAAAGTAAAATTCCTGCAGGGCTGTATTTTTACATAATGTTTTCTTTCTTGTTATATTTGGTTAATCTCAAATTTACTCCTGGACTATATAACCTATCTAATATCACACAAATTGAATATTTGTTTTAAAATATCAAAGACTGGTAAATAGCATTTTTGTATATTTAAGGAAAAATAATTCTTAAATAATGAATGTACTTCTTAAAACTTTAAATTTGATTAAATAGTTACATGTATTCCTCATGATGCTTCTCTGATATTTTATTTTATTTATGAGTTTTAAGATGAGGAGTCTTTCAGTATACAGTGAGTTATTTTGTTAAATAACAATGCAGCAAAGAAAACCAAAAAAGTGAATCTAATTTAGAGGTAAGCTGGTATTCTCTTTGCTCAGAAATCCAGTTAATATTTGTGTTGAGTCCCATTTTTGTGTTCTTTGGAAACTCCAAGCAGTTCATCTATTTCTTGTAACTTATAGCATTTTTTGCAGGTTGTTTCTGGACCCTGAGTCTACAGGTAGTTCTTGTGTAACAATTGCCCTTCATTTGTAGGTGAGAGTAGTTCTGATAGTAGTTTTGATGCTCTGATTATTTTGAATCCTGACAGTAATTGTGCAAAGTGGTATCTTACCCACTGCATCTGTTAAAAGTTGGTATGGAGTGGATCTGGAATGTTCCCTAAAGTCTCATGTGTTCAGAGTATAGCTTTTGTGAAATCAAGGGATCATGAGGGCTCTGACCTCATCAGTGGATGAATCCATTTGATTGTTGAATAATTTGAATGGACTCCTGGGAGATGGTGAAAACTGTAGGCAGGTGGGCCATGGCTGAAGGAAGGAGGTTACTGGGGGATGTGGCCTTGGTGACAATCTGTCCTTGGCCCCTTCCTGTCTCTCTCTCTCCCCCTCCCTTCTCTCTCACTCTGTCTCACACACCCCCTGCCCCCCACTCTGGTTGCCTTGAACAGATCAGTTTTTATCCTCCATGCCCTTCCTCCATCATGATGCTTCTACTTGGAGCCAAATGACCATGGAATAAAATCTCTGAAACCATGAGCCCAAATAAATATTCCTCCTTCTACAGTGATGAAAAGTTGTGTAACACAAAAGTGAAGAATCAATGGACATGTGCTCATGAATGCATGTGTGTGTGTGTGTGTGTGTGTGTGTTTCCCCAAGTTTGCACAAAAGTAACTAAGACCAAAATTTTAACCTAGGTCATTCTCTTTGCCAATTAAATGTCTTTTCAGTTTGTTATCTATCATGCATTGAGGAAAACCAGGGTTTCCTTGCATGCACGCAGAGGACCACCTAACCAGGCTGAGAGGAAGAGGTCCTTTCCAACATCGATGGAGTACCTGTTTTATGTTTCAGCCTGATGTATGAGTTGTTGCTTCTTGCTGCCATACCTTGGCTGGCATTTTGGTTGGTTAATCCAACTCTCCAACAATCCATTTTCCATTGTGGAAATTCTGTTATTTTTTTTTTTTTTTCAGATTCACACAATCTGCCCAAAACTTCTAACATACATCCTTAGTATAGGGATTTTATAATTATTGATACTAGGAATAGTTTTACTAATACTCAAAATGAATGGAATTTTTCCCGCTGTACTAGGCATTGTGCTAAGTGGATTATGTGAGGCATAGGGTATTCATGAGGTTGGCATCTGGATAAGATTCCTAAGAATTTGAAACATTAAGATTCTAAGGTCATTCTGCTATCAAGGAATATGGTGGAATTTGAACCCGGGCATTCCGAGTCTGGAGTTCAGATTCCTTCTTACTACCTTCTACGTGCAGAGTAGACATGTTCAGAATAGTCAACATTTATTCACAGGAAGCCTATGCCACTTTTCTTTCTCCAGTGTGAGGGTTATTCCTGGAGTTAAACCTTTCAAGGAAGCAGAAATAATGTTTGAACCACTAGACTCATGGAGATTGATTTTTAAAACTAAGATACATTATAATCATGGAAACAGAGACATGAGAAAAACAGTGAAACTGTTAATTAAAAATCGCTATTGAAAAAATCATAACTCAGATTTCAGGGACAGAAGAAAGTTGAAGGGAATTTAGAGTAAAATAAGTCAGTGCAATTACTCTCTCTGCTGTTCCCCTGAAATACACCAATAGCCATTGGCAGCATACTTCTTAAATGCTCAAGTTACAGAAAACTGTTCTTGCTATTCTTGTTTTTACAAGTTAGTGTTTATCTCTAGTCTATCTGATTTCTTATTTTAAAAATAATGGATTAAATGCCTGTAAAGACATCTTCCATAAATCAGTTTCAGACAAGTTCAAAAGAAAGGAAGATGTGTAAATTACCATGTAAGAAAAATTTATTATGAAGCTGAATAAAACATGTTTTTCAGTTTTACAAAAGATCTTTGTGAAATATTTCTGCTGGTTTTGTTCTCTGTATTGTATGATTAGACAATTCGCCATGAACATAAAAAACTCAGTGAATTGTTTAATAATGCTCAATAAAAATGCCTGCCAATCTCTAGTGAGTAATGCATGGATGGATATTTAACAACTTGAAGTGTTAACATATTTTGTCATCCAATATTATATCTGATACAAAAAGTAAATTCTTTGTTACTGCTACTAAATCTCTTCTTTCCTATTCAGTAGTCATGAGAATATGATTATTATTATGTTAACATTTAGGATTAGATATTTAAGAGCAATTCACAGAGGTATTTCGAATATTAAACTTGAATAAGGATTGCATATCAGATAAACTCAAGAATGGAAGAGTAGATTGCAAACCTGAAACTCTGAGTGTGTTGCACAATGCCTTGTACATAGTAGATGTTCAATAATTATACCAAAAAAAAAAAAAAAGCTGAGCAAAAAATAGTGTAAATACAGTGAATGCAGTGAATGCGATGGAATCAATATCAAGCTCTCAAAGTGTGAGATCCTATGCAAAGATTGCTTTAGAATTAGGGTTACCACAGCTTCCGGATTAAGTGTAATCTTTTCTGAAAAAGTAGTATTCAGTGACAATGAATCTAAACTGTCGTATGCAATATAGTGTTGTGCTTAAGGGTATTTAAAATGAAAGT
This sequence comes from Sciurus vulgaris, assembly GCF_902686455.1. Taxonomy (NCBI): domain Eukaryota; kingdom Metazoa; phylum Chordata; class Mammalia; order Rodentia; family Sciuridae; genus Sciurus; species Sciurus vulgaris. The sequence goes on from NC_136461.1 coordinate 194,054,752, forward strand.
TTTGGGAATAATACTGTAAGTTTGAATTGTCATTTTCTTGCACTGTTAAATTTCACAAGTTAGTAATCAGGCCTCACTGGGAAATCAGTCTGTGTCTCACCTGACCTTCGCTGTAAAGTGGGAATTGTCACAATTCTTCTTCATAGGGTTCTTAAGATGTTCCAACATCCAGAATTTAGTGAGAATACTTAGATGCTGACCATTCGCCTTTAATTTTATTTGTGTCTTCCTTGTGAATTTCTACCTTGGGAATGAATGTTAAACTTTTTAAACTTAGAGGAAGCAATGCTTTTAAGGACTATCTATTCATGCATTGAGTTATTTAAATCTGCTTAGCTTTATGTAAATCTGCTTTAGCTTTACAAGAAGCTTAGCGGGACTTTAGTGTATTTTTGTTTGCATTTTTTAAAAATCAATGTTTCTTTTCACTTATAATTCTCATTATTCTTATTTTCCTTTTATTATAATTTATGCCTTTCTTCTTTTGTCAACACCCTAAATTTTTAAAAGAAATCAACTGTCCTTCAATTTAAGTCTATCTATTTCAATTAAAAATTGATCATGCCTCACCCAGGGGATCTTTCCCTGTCTGTCGGGTTTGTTCCTATCTATGTCCAGGGCCAACTAGATTTAAGAACAGTCAGACTTGTTTTTCCAAGACAGAAGAGAAAGAGAAGGGCACTTTTTCTTTCTGTTTTATTGAAATAAAGAAAATATGATTGCAGAGGTACCGAAAGTTACTATCTAGAAACATAAAATGAAGAGAAACTGAGTCTTATTCTCATGTTTGAGCTCCTGGTGTAGCCAGGTGTTATGGAATCATAACCAATACATTGTCTTTATTTAAATGCATTTAATGAACTTTCCTATCACTTGCAACCAAAAGGTAGTACAGTGATAAGTGTATCCATGGTGAGGCTCGCCACTATTTGTGTTGTGTCAGGTGTTTTTGCCTTTATCCCACAATCCTACAAACATGGTACCAAACTGCTACAACTAATGGGTTCTGGGTTTAGAAGTGAGATAACCTAGTTTGACAACATTTCATCCTAACAGGAATAAACACGCTCTGAAAGTTTTGAGAGTTTTTTAACATAACGGCGTAAAAGCATTCTTTTATTTTATTTTAGCTTTTTTCAAAGGCTTGGCTGTATTTTGGAAAGATGATTCTATTCAATAGTAATATGTTGCTGAAGGCACTATGTCCTTAGTGCCTTAGAGCCTGGCTTTTATTTCAGGCTTATCACTTATTTGTGCTATGGACTTGAAAAAAATATTTAATATTTCTCAATTTCAGTCTCTTGATTTATAAAACGGGGATAAAACTACCTGATTTGCTACCTGATTTGCATGAACCATCTAGAGCAATGGGGCAGGTGACTGCTCGCTATATGTACTGTACCCTTTCTAGCAAATTCCTAAGTTGATGGGAGACTCTTCACAATTCACATGATGATCATGAGCCCATGCATTCTGTATCCAACTTTATTTCGCTCTCAATGCTTATGTTAAGACATTTCATTTTCCTTTTGCACTTCAGAGGACAGAGGAACAAGAGAGAGGAGAAAAAATAGTGCCAAGGAATATTATGCTCTGTTACTTAGTTTGGTCTCAGATAAAGTCTGTCATTTCACTAAGAGTTTGGATCTGGGAGAGCATATTCTTTTGTTCTTGATTTTTTTCTATGTTTAAAACATTTTTTTCCTCCTACACATACTGTTTTTTTTTTTTTTTCAGAATAACATTTTAGTAAGTATTTGAATTTTCTAGAAGGACAGTAGAGGAGGAAATGCCTGGTTTCACAGCCTCAGACATGGCAATGATTTCAGAGGAGGTGGTGTTCCAAAGTCCTTCTAATAGTTCAAATGTGCCCTAACACATCAGCACTTGCTGGGAACCTTCCTGTTTTATGGCCTCTCCAATTCAATCCTGCTTCCCCATGTGGAAGACAGCTAAGAAACCTGCTCAGATTTCCTTCCCTCAACCTCCCTGCTGGCAGTACTTCTATTTCCTTCTATCCCTAAAAAAGGTTGCTCAGATTTCTTTGTGGGGTACAGGTCCCCCTTGGCTTCTTCCGCTCTTGCTCAGCAACAGGTGGTTGTTTTTGTGCAGTCAGATCCCCTTAACTCCCTGGCTGTCAGAATTCATTCCCAGTGGGAAGGTAGACATCTGAGTTTCTTTCAGACTTCCATGGGTAAATTGCCAATTTTCCATTTTATAAAAATAATTTTCCTTTGATGGAATAATCGTGTTCCTGAACCATTTCATTAAGCAAAAATAAAAGAGATTTCAACCATATTTAAAGCTGAATCAGTATTGATCACTCTGACGCCTCTTTCCTGACATCTTCCAAAAGGTCTCCAAGCATATGGGTTAATCGAGTTAACCAAAGAGAAATGGAGTGAAAATTCTAGCAATCTCATTTTAAAAAATCATGGTTTCATGATAGATTTCAATGCAATTTTATTTACCAGTATTTTTGAATTTGGAAAACAGTTAACGAGTCAGAATATCTAAGGAGAAGACACAGCACCATATACTATAAAAATATCCAACCCCATAAGAGCGAATGTCAGTCAGGTTTGGAAGTCCTGCACAAAGTCATTATCTTAACAATAGAAACAGAAAATGCTTAATATGTGTCTTTTTCATAGGAAGAGACTAAGAAAGTAGTCCTTTATATTTTCCATAAAGAAAAAGTGAAAGTTAATGGGCAATATGATTAAAATGATAAATGGCCTCAGATTTTATACCAGGTATAAATTTTTCCCAGTCTCAGGAATGTGAGAAATGATAGTATCAATTACTTAAAGATTTATCAAACTTAATTTTGTTCTGAGTCCTCCTCTTGTTGATCTAGTTAGAAGTTTGGTCTGTTATTTTTGTTTTTTCCTCAAGAGTTTTGTAAAGTCTGATGTGCTTCAATACAGAGAAGAATATTCTAGAAGGCCTCTCCATTCTTGATCCATGCTGGTCATCATTAATGGGTTCTCCATTTTAGTCATCATGGGAACTTGGAGTCAGGAAGCCATCTGGCTCCCTAGGTACTTTTGGATGCATAAGTTCCCATGCCTAGGATACACTCCATCTTTCTCAGAGAATGTCACTGATTTGTTGTGATTTGTCCCACCAAAACTCATGTCGAAATTTGATTCCCAGTGTAGTGATGACAAAATGTGGTGGGATCTTCAAGAGGCAATTAGGCCACAGGGTCTCTCCCCCTGATGATTAACATAGGCTTACAGGAGCTCTCTCTCTTGCTCTCTTAGTGAGAGTGGGTTGTTATAAAGCAAGCCTGGTGAGTCCCTTCACTCTCTGGCACATGCTCCCCTCTGACATGCCACTCTCTCTTCTGCTTTCTGCCATGAGTTGACACTGGGAAAGACCCTTACCAGAAGCTCACACTTTCCTATCCTCCAGATTCATGAGCTAAATAAGCCTCAATTCTTTATATTAATTATCCAGCCTTAGGTGGTCTGTGATAACAGAAGACTGAATAAGACAGCCAACTTATCAAACTCTAAGCCTTCTGCCACAGACTGAATCTTGGAGCTTTGCTGGTCTTCAAATATGATCACAGCAGATTTCATCAAAATTTTCATTGCCAAAGCCATAGAAGCTTTTGAGAAACACGGGGCCGATTGGTAGAGAGGAAGAACATCAGCTTGAGGATATATACAACTGTGCTTAAGATTGGAAAACCATTCAGGCGCAGGAGTGTCTGATTCTCATTTCTAAAATGAGCAGAGAGACACCTGTTCTAGAGGTAATGTTGCTATTGAGGTTAGAGGTGTAAAACACCATCCCAGAACACTTGCTCAATCAATAAGCAATACCTCTCGTTACTGGATTCCTCATGGGACGTGAGGTTGGGTGAACATTGTGAACAAGGAATGGATTTATATGAGTCTCAGATGATATCTCAAACAAGAGTTCTCTGGGCTTTCGAGTGAGAGTCTAGTTTACCATCGTTATGTGACATCATTTCCTCATTCTTTCATTCCACAAATGTTTATTACTTAAGATAATTCATGCTATGCGATGTTCTAAGATTTCAGTAATATGAGCTAATAAAGCTCACAATGTTTATATTGAGATGAAGAAGGAATTGGGGGAGGGACAACCAATTAAAAATGCAGGATGTTGAGGGTGAAGACAGAGGTAGGGATTATAAATGCCCATGGCATTAGTCTAAGCTGAGTGCTACTGAGAAGTGAGGTGTAATCAGGGAGTTCACTTGCCTACTGTCTCAATTTGCTCACTTTGTTGCTTAGCTTCTTTTTAGCAGGTAAGGTTTCTATAGTTATTGGGTTCTGGTTTTCTCATTTTAGAACACAATACATGGATTTGCCAAAATTCTATTCATTTTATTAATTTTCACTTAGCCGCATCAGGAAATATTTTAAAATGGCATCAATGTCCATACCGATCATGTAGACCTCTTTTAAGTTGCCTACAAATACATTAAGGCAATGATTTCCATTTGATTTCTTTTTCTTATTTCAACTGTGACTATTTTATGTAAACAAACACTTAACTGAAATAGTAAATATTTAAAATAAATAAAAATATTGTGTACCTATTGACCAAGAGCTTTGCAAACTTTATCTACTCAAGGATGCAGTGAATATTCTGGAAGGGAATTACAGTGCCAGGATGATCCAGAAGTCACCATGCCTGAGATTCAAGAGGGTGGGCAGGATGACATTTCAGATTACTTCAGCGACAAGACTTTATCAGTCAATGATGCTTTAATGAAATCTTAACACCTTTGATTCTAAACTGTTTATTTTATATTTCAGTGGTGGTTTCAGGTCATGAAGATGAAAAACTTATCAGTGACATTGGAAAAGAGTGTATGATTTACACTGGTATATAAAGAAAGATCTTGCCCGTTTACTTCTTCTGGAGAAAGAAGGAAACTGTGTTTTCTCTTTCTGCCCGTTCAAGATATGAAGTCTCTTTCTTTTCATATACAGGGATTTGGAAGGTCATTATTCAGTGAGATTTGGCCATATTTTATGAAACTTGTGGGAGAAGGACAGAGAGAGCAAGCAAGAAACAAGTTTTCCAAGTGGTTGCACAGATGAGGTACTATTGTGTGGTGTACATGCTCACAGCTGGTAGCAATCACTCCCCAACATGGTACAGTTATTTCCCGGTATCAAATGTGAACACATGTGAGCTTTCCTTCAAGGGCACTTTTTATTCATGTTCTTGAATATAGGTTATCATTGTGATCCTAACCCACTTTTATTGGAGTCTGTTTTTAATCAAATAAAAGGTCTTTACTGGATCTTTCTTGTGGGTGAAAAAAGAACATTGAAAAATTAATAACAGAAATTTCTTCAGTAATTCATTCAGTTTTCTTTCTTCATTTTTAATCACAGTCTTGGTGCTGTGTCCTGTAAGAGGTTGCTCTTTTCTACATGTTACTTGGCATATTTATTTACTGTAATACAGAATTAGCCCCCCAAGAAAGTGATTCTTAAGACCATCATCACATTAAAATAATCTAATTTGCAATAAGGTCAATGTTATTTTGGCCTTATTTCCTCTTCTATTTTTTTCAGGAATTTTACAAGCAACTCTTTAAGGTAATTTTAACATGATGTTGTTATTACTGTGAGAAACTGAAAAATATAGTCCCCCAAGATACATTAACTTCTTGTGCAGAATCTGTGAATGTGACTTTACACAGTAAAAGAATGAATGTTACATTGTGTGGCAAAAAGATGGGACTAAATTAAGGATCATGAGAAGGGAGTTTATCCAGTAGTATCTGGATAAACCTGAATGTCATTTCAAGTCTTTATAGGAAACAGTAGGGAGTGATTGGACAAAGATACACAGAGGGGTAGATGTTGGAAAGACCAAGAAGAAGGAGATGCATCCATAAGCCAAGCAATGTTGACAGCCACCGGAAGCTGAACAGGGAGGGAATGGATCATCCTGGGAGCCCCTGGGGGGTATATGGCCCTGCCAAAGTCCTGATTTCAGACTTCTGGCCTCCGGAACAGGGAGAGAATAAAATTCTGCTGTTTTAAGTAACCAGTTTGTGGTAATTTGTACAAAACAGCCATGGGAAACAAACGTAGTTACCTTAAAAAAAATACTAAATAAAGTTACCCAAGAGAATGAGTATGAAGTTTCTATTTTATATAAAGTGAAAAGCAGACACGGTTTCTGGAATTGCAGATTGTTCTATATGTTTTAGTCTTCCTATAAGGTTGAACCCATTTTCTTAATCTCACACTTCATTTTTATTAAAATATTTCTTCTGATTCTGGTCCTACATGAGGTATCATATTCTGAACTGCTTGGAAAGATCTGGGTCTGTGGTTAAAATTCAAGGTTCTCCTGTCATCTGAACTCCTGGAGAGTCTCCCCCTCTCTTTGACTCCATGTTCAATATACATATGTTTGTGACCCAGAAGCGACTCTGCAGGATTAATGACGAGTCAGTTAGTTAGGCGTGTCTTTTGCTTTCATAGGGTTAAGATCAGTGAAAATATAATATAAATTAGAAAAAAAATGCCAAAAATTGAGAACATTTTCCATTGTACCTGAAGACTATTTTCATCAAGTTTTATAATTGTAATTATTTTATAGAATTTGTAAAAGTGGCTTAACCCAAAGAAGTTACTACATGTAATTTCTATATACAGTTATTGTGTGTATACACTGTGTATGAATTCTCATATATGCATATGTTCATTATATATCACATGTGTGTTATGTATCATATATATATATATCACACATGTGCATGTGCATGAGCACGTGCACACACACACACACACACACATCTTGAATTCTCAATGTAGTTTTTGTTTTTCTTTTGCTAAAATGAGGAAAATATCCTGCCTGTCATAGTACAAGTCCACAACAGTTCTAGTGTTCTGAGGCTAAATATACTAGGGACTGTACAATGCAAAGGCAGGAATTGAAATGCTCTTCCCTCATAACTAATCTATTAATGTCCCCTGTGCTGCCATATGAGACATACCAAACTCTAAGGATCCCATACGATTGTATTTCTTTAAGTGTCATTATTCTTTCTTGTAACATTATTCTAAATGTGGAATGTTTAGAAGGAACTTTAATAATAATAATAATGTTTAATAATAATAGAATTAATAGCATTGTCTAATTACTAGCTTCTCAAAGAAACTGTACTATATATTCGTTATGTTGAACACTGGAAAATGAAGCAAAACCTCTGACAGAGGAAAGATGATGAAGAAGACGATTTTTTTTTTTTTTTTTTTTTTTTAGCTCTGGATAATGAACCTAGGGGTTATGTACCACAAAGCTACATCCCCAGAAATTTTTTAAATTTTTAGTTTGAAACAGGGTCTCCCTAAATTGTTGAGGCTGGCCTTGAACTTGTGCCCCTCCTGCCTCAGCCTTCTAAATCTCTGGGATTATAGGCATGCTCCACCATACCTGGCTAGAAAATGTATATGAAAATAAACTTATAGATTCTATCTAATGGAATCATGAGTCATATGAAATTGCCAACATTTAATTATTTTTGACCTACAAAAATTGTGATTTCATATGGTTCAGTACAGTAATTAGGAATGATTTGGCAGCACACTGGTGAATTTAATTTGACTTAATACAGTGTGCCAAACCTGGTAAATTTATTCCAGCCAGTTTTCAGTTTGTTTCAATCATACTCACCAGAAATCTCTGGTTCTCTTTGATTTCCCAAAGGTCCATACAGATTAAACTGGATTTCTGCAAATAACTCTGAGAAATGTTCAACTTCCAATGGGTTGAAGTTTTAGGAAATGAAGTTATTCTCACTCAATTTGTTTCTTAATGCTCTAAACTAGAAATGGACAAACTTTTTCCGTAAAGGGCTTAATGGTAAATAATTTAGAGTTGAACCCTCTATATCCTCTCTACCAAGTGCCCACTGTCATTATATTACAAAAAGAACTGTAGATAATAGGTAAGCAAGTGAGCATGGAAAAGTTCCAATAAAACTTTATTTATTCCTGCTGAAATTTGAAATGAAATATCGTGCTTCGTTTATTTTTTAGTAGTTACAAAATATAAAATCCATTCTTGTTGTTAATGAGTCATCCCCAGTCATGACGAGGGCTGCCTAGGACCTTGCACTGTAGTGCTGAGCCCTGCTCCCAAAGCACACCTGGGAAATTTCTACCTGGGAGGGCTTCTAATGTGCAGCAGGCTTTGTTCTTAGAAAGGAGATGCTCTCTTCTCCAGGAGATATTCTCAGCAGTACTGTACACACATATGCAGAAAAGTTCACTGAATCAGAGAAGAAACTAAGCCAAGGGGCATTTCATTTCCTCTTTTGCAGAGAAATACCAGGCAGTGTCAGGTTTTGGTCTCCACTCATCAACACCTGTTCTAGATGAAGGGGACTCTTTGAAGGTCAGATAGAACAGAGGCCTGGGCATCCCCATTGAGATCCAAAGACTTCCCCACAAGCTGGTTTCCTCATTCTGAAAGCCCTAAATGAGCTTAACTTGCTTCTCTTTTCCTGCACTCTGTCGTTTTAACTATTAATATCAACTGAACAATCTTTCATTTTGCCAGCTATAATCACAAACAGCCATGAGGTCGAACTGTTTATGCTCCTAACTTACAAGGATTTCATTCAGTGATTGATTTCACATTTTAAAAAAGGTGGGGGGCTTACCTATAAGTTGCAAGCAATTGGGTGTGAGTGACCCCTGGTCTTCAGAAAAGTGCCCACTTCTTCCTGAGCTGGAGACTGGCCAAGCAAGCAGCAACTTGAGAAATCTCATTCATTTACTCCTTCTTTAGCAGCTACTGTTTCCACACTAGATAATTGAGCTTTTCTTTTTTGTTCCTGCCTGAAAATCAAGTCACTCATTTGCAGATCTGTGCCATTTTACAGGAGATGGCTGGAAGTGGAAGGCAATAATGTCATTTCATCCTACTTCAAACCAAGTAAGCTGATTTTAATAGGGTAGATGAAGGGCACCACTTCATACTTGAAGTTTTTCTTTGTAATGTATAAAAAGTCCGGAAATGAAATTATGAGTTCAAAAATTGTGAATGATAAGCACTACGTGTGGTTCATTTTTTTTTTCATAGTAGCTGGCTGAAGATTTTTATTTGATGTGGACTTTGGTGCCCTAATTCTGTGGTTGAATCAAAACCTCATGATTTACTTTGCATGAGTTTCTCTTCCTGAGCCTTCAGTGTTCTCATCTATAAAATGGGGTAAAAATTTCAGGATGTTTTTAAAACAAATAAGTGGATTTGTGTTTTTTGTGTGTTTTATTGCATTTGTTATTGTCTCAAATACCAGTATATCTCTGTGACCTGAATTTCACTCCTTTAATACATTCTGTTTTGTGGGTGAGCAGGCTTACCTGGAAAATCTGTTTCTGCATAACTCTTACTGGTTTTCGACTCAAATCCCATACTCTGATCACAAAGAGGGCTTACTTTGAAAGCCCCACATTTCCATGCCTTTATTCACTAACTTTCTCCGCTTTCCTAAAAAACTAAGTGCTGGCTGCTTACCTAGCTTCTCTTTCAAGACATCCCAGCTTTTGTCTTTGGTCCCCTGTTCTAAGCCAGGTGCTCTGTGCTTCCTGTGACTTTCACTAGGGCACTTGCCATAGTGCTTTATCTATTCATATGGTTTTATATATTCATATGCTCCTCACCTTTCTCTGCTATGACACAGGAAAGGTTGCTTTGCCTTAGCTTTAATCCCTTATCTTAACATGAAATGAGAATTAAAAGGTGAATGTTATTAGGTTGATCAACCATCAAAAAAAGATTTGCAATGATAGAGAAGCCTGGAATTGTATAGAAAAGCTTAGAGAGACTTTTTGTTCTTTTCATTGTCACCTCCTGTGCACTTAATCAAGGAGAAAAAGAAAAAAAAAAAAAAAAAAAAAAAAAAAAAACCAGAAAAACAAAAAACAAACAAAAACCCCACAACTACATCCAGAGGGAGGTAGATGAGAAATCATGTCCTGTTGTACAGCCTGTCCAGAAATTCCTGTCTCCTCTCGATTCCTAGCTTCATGACTTTGGTTCTATCCCTTCCTCTGTTATTACATGCAGTGATGTCATGTGCCTGGGTTTGGGTCACAAGAAAATAAGTAAGAACTGAAGGATAGTGGGTGTAACAAGTCCTCTGGGTACAGCCATTTCTTCTAGATTCTACCTCTATCATTTTGTTCGGAGACAAGAGGCAGCAAAACCCAGAGATGAGATAACATAAAAAATCAAACCAGACCATAATCCCAGCAACTTGGGAGACTGAGGCACAAGGATCAAAGGTTCAAAGCAAGCCTTAGCAACGTAATGAGGCTGTAAGCAACCTAGTGAGATCAGGTCTCAAAATGCTCTTGAGATACACACACACACACACACACACACACACACACACACACACACACATATAAAATCTCAAACCACAGAGGTCCCTTCATCACAGACAAGTTGCATAATTGCCATTGCACAGGAATATCTATGTATCTTATCTTTATCATGAATATCTATGTATGGTATCATTATCATGAAAAGTCAGTGGACCTAGAGTCCAGACTGCATTTTTATTTTATTTTATTTTTTTATTAGCTTTGCCCTCTGGTCTCCAGGGCAGGCCAACTCCCTGACCAGTGACAGGCACCTCCATTCCATTCCTGGTTTCCTGGACAGTGGGAAGGTGCTGAATGAGCCTAGGTGATCTCAGAGGTGGAAGCTCATGTGGCGATAGCTCAGAAGTGTGGGTGTGGAATCCAAGTCAGCTCTGCTAAATTCCTTTCCAATTTATTCTGTCCTAGTCCAAACCAGACTGCTAAATGATCTACTATAGATTAGGTGACTTTTTCAACAGAAATGTATTTCTCATGGTTCTGGGGACTGGAAGTCTCAGTGGAAGCACCCGCAAATTTGTTCATGTTGTAGTGATTTTTACAAGGTAGACAAAATCTTATATATTTATGTGAGCTCAACCATGTAGAAAATATTATAGAAGGGAGAAAGAAAAAGAAGTATTAGGCTGAGATCCTTATTCTGAAGTTTACTGAGATACCAGGTAAATTTGAACAATTTATTCTGTGTGCTTCAAATGTTCTCATCTGTAAAATGGAGATAATGCTATTCATTTTGGAAGATTGCTTCAAATACATAATAATATATTAAGATAAGATTGGTGTAGTGGTATGCAGTTGAAGTTGCAATTGCTACTGTTTCATTTCTGTTGACTTTTCAACAGAAATCTATTTCACTCAGTTCCGGGGACTAGAAGTCTAGACCAAAGCCAAGCTGCAGATTTGGTATCTGGTGAGAACTTGCCTTCTTGTTCATGTTTGGAGCTGCAAACTTGGAACTCCAATTTTAGTCTTCTTTCCACACAGAGAACTAGTGGTTTGTTGATGAAACTCAGTCTTATGCACAGAGTTCTTTCTTATGCACAAGAGATTTCCCATCTTCCATTAACACTCTGCAATAGTGAGGTGTGGTTACAGTCTACTGTGTCCTGTTGTCTGTGCTAGTTGGGGTGAAAAGGGTTATGTAGGAATATGTAGAATACAGGAAGTGGGTTGAAATTTCCCCTTTCCAGGACTGTACATCTACTCAGGGTTCCTTTTGCTAGAATATGAAAGGGAACTTGTCCCAGGGGTTCTAGAGAACGTATAGAAGGTTGGGTCATAAGTTTCCCACCTCGAGATCAGACTGCATTTTGATTCATTGTACACAGATGGGGTACATGATTATGCATGATGTAGAATCATACCTTTTGTGTAATCATACATGTACATAGGGTAATGATGTCTGGGTTCTTATCCTGACACTGCCACTTCCTAGTTGTAGGAATCATGCACTGTCATGCTTAATTGCCAGTCTTCCCATCTGTACAACAGAATCTCACCTGGACAAGATCTGACAGGCCTTTCCTCTAGCTAAACAGGTCTAGGTCAGCTTTCCGACAAAAAGCCTCATCCCTACCTAGTACTTTGCCGAAGTTAAATCCTTTGTTGTCACTCTGAATCCCTGGACAGCTCATTCTGCCTGAGGAGTGTGGAAGAGCCAAACTTGGGGACAGCACTTCAGTAAATAAGATTGCTTCTAGTTCTGAAAAGTCCATATGAGACATAAAGGAGGCCTCAGAGCTTGGGCAGGTATTCTCCAGGACATTCTGAATTTCCAATTAGAATCCATTTTATTCCCCAAATCAAGGGGCTGTAGAATAGAGTCCATAGTAATCACCACTGAGAGGGAAGTGCTCTCAGACTTGTTTCTGGCTCTTAGAAGGGCAAGTCCATTGCAGAGTAGCCCTCTGTGCCTCTGTAGCCAGAAGGGTGGGGGGAGCGCTTGTCTGAATCCAGGGCAGTCTGCAGAAGCACAAGCCATGGGTGAATTCAGACCCAGAAAGTGAGTGCAAATGAGTGCAATTGACAGTTTCCTGTCTTCTGACCGAGATCTCCTTGTTCCTGCTGAACTCAATGTTCCTTCTTCCCCACCCCTTAATCTTGGGCCCCAGAGGCCTCCATGTGGCAGGCACTGTGTGCATAAGTTAAAGGAGACGGAACTTATTGTCTATTCAACTTCAGGTTCATTTGAGAACCAGCTGTACTCCTTGTCTCTCCTAGAGGCACCATTCCTGGTTTCCTCCACTGGCTTTCCTGGTGTCTCCTTCTACAGGTCATGTGGTCCTTCTCTCTCTTCCAGAATTCTAACTAACTGTTACATCTTCATTCCTTTCCAGAACAACTATTAAGTCCCAAGTTCTGATTTCTGTGCTCTGGTGGGGGAATGATTCCATAATCTAGTTGAAATTAAATGATCTGTGTTATATAAGAGGCTAAGGTGTTTCCCCCAAATTAATAGCAATTTGATGAGAATAGTCATGACTGTAATCCATGGGGCAATATCAGCTAATATCAAATAATCAATTCGGCAGGACTTTATTTGCCAATCCATATTCTACCTTCAATACACCTGGTTTTGCCCTAGTGACTTGAAATCTTGAGATCTCTGTGAGTTATCACCTGACATCATACATGTTTAGTTCAATGCCAAGGAAGAAAGTTTTGTTAATAAGCTATGTAGTTACTCTTCAGTCCTTCTTCCATCTCATCTTTTCTTTCTTCTTTGTCCCCTTAATCTTCCATTTCTGCATTTTCTTGGCCTGTGTTTTATTAATACATTTCTCCTACTTCTATGCAGAGAGAAGGATGAAGATTCATTTCAATCTGGCCCCTAAAATTGTCAACAACTAAATTGTTTCCAAACGCTTCCATTTCCCTACTGTTGGTGATCATCAAAATCATTGACAAACACTGGTCGAGAGCATCCCCATCCAATTGGATGGAATTCAGTGTATTAAGCATAAAAAAACACAAAACTTATTGCATTTGGAAGACTTAAACCTATTTTGAAACCTTCAAAATGCATTAATTTATATAGGTCTTTTGCTTTTTCAAAAAATATGCTCTGTTCACTTTATGACAGCAAACATTACTCCTTTGGGGCGAAAAGATAAAATTTTCAAATTGCCAGATAGATAGTAAAGAAACAGATTCAAATACATTTGGTGGAAACAAAATTAAAAAGCCTGTGTGTTCCACCTCCCCCGGGTGCTCCCAGTTTTGAAATATACAGCAAGAAAAGATGGGAAAACGGCCTATCCTCTGGGTTAGGTACCATCACAATGACGTCTGGATTGTATTAACCATTCCAAGTGAACTTTCACTCCATGTCTGAAGCAGAAGCAGGGGCATAGTGAGACCATAAACACTTAGCACAGGAAAGAAGTCCCCTAGCAACTCTTGGAGAACTCCCTGTCAGGCCATAACAGGATTTATAGAAAAAGTAGAGAAGTACGTGACTTTCCTTACTCTTGATCTAGGGTGATGTCCTCTCCCTTCTGCTGGTTTACTTCTGTAGAAAGTAATTTTAAAAATGTGAAACAGCAAAGGGACCGCACCCTGACGTTTTATTTCACCAGATTTTCATAGCCAACTTGGGACTGGTGGAAAAAAAAAAAATCAAGTCAAATAAAGTTACATTCTGGGTTGTTGTGGCTCTTTGTCCCTATGTGGCAAATAAAGAATAGGAATGTGGGAAGGAACATGTCTATTTTTTTTATTTTTAAGATGACACACAAAATAAACCAACATTTTGGTCAACATGAACTTTATCAGGGTCAATTACTTTTAATTCCCAGGAGAGCTTTAAATAACATTTCCACAACCAGACCTTTAACCTTCGCTACAGATTGGTCAGGATATCCTTGACCTTTGAGAAAATGCATGTTTCTCTACCTATCTACCTTATTTTCCTTAACATATTGATGACTAGGTGATTTCACTGTTAGCTCTAAATTTAGTACATTGCAACATGATTAAGTAGTACATATTCAGTTAAATTCTTCTAAGTAATTGATTCCGCTTACACTCTTTTTCTTTGTTTTGACTCAGATGGAAATTATAGATAAATTAATATTTATTTTTAGAAATTTTATTTCAAGTTGTGGGGTCTTCATAAAAAGTTAAGATTTCGGAAAAATAGATACAGATATCATAGTATCTATTTTCTAATATCCAAGAGTCATAGAATCAGATTGCATGTAATTTAGGGAACTGTAATGCTGTTTTTCAATTTCTGATAAAGAGCAACAAACCAAAGAACTGGAAAAAAATCCACTCTCAAATGAAGTTTGAAATTATAATTAAGAGGGAAATCATTTATCAAGATAATAAAAGATGGATCACCTTCAATTATTTGAGTCAGGCAGTATTTGAACCACTTTGTAGATAAGACTTATGTCTTTTTTTTTTTTTTTTTGTATTGCTGGCTTGCAGCACACTAACATACTGTACACTCAATAACCTTTTCTTAAATGAGTGATTCATTGACTGAGTGAACATTAAACAGGGCCATTCTATGAATTAAATACTTCGTTAATGAAACTAACATACCTATACATAAAATGACAATATTTTCGATCCCTTCCTTTGTCATATTTTCCATATCTGGTCAGTCACGAAATGTTATAATTTCTAGTCACTTAAATTGCATCTCTTCTCTCCTTACCACTCTGATGATGTCTTAACACAAAACTCAGTTTTCATTTCCTGGTTTGTTATTAAAATCAGTATTTTAGAAATTATTCCAAAATTTAGTGGTGTAAAACAATAAATGCTTTATTTTACTCATGATTTTTTTAAGTCAGGTATTTGAAAAGGGCTCAGCTGGGCAATTTTTGCTTGAACTCTTACATGCAGCATCATTGGGATGTCATTGGGGTCCAGCCATCCAAAGATACAATTGGCTGGACTTTCAAAATGGTACCCTTACATGGATAATGGATCCCTGGAAGCTCAGCTCATGCTTACCTTTCAAAGCCTCTCCAGCATGATCTCAGGTGAGCCAGATTTCCTACATGATTGTCAGCTCCTCCAAGGACAAGTACACACAGAGCATCGGACTGAAACTGGAGTCTTTAAGACCAGTCTTGGAAGTCTCCCAGGATCCTTTCAAACCCATTGGTTGAAATTTCTACCATGTCCTGATTAAAGTGGAGGGGACAGAGACTCACCCTATCTGGGAAGAGTCAGAATAGTTGAACCTCATTTTGGAATAGTCACATTTTCTGTTGAGACATTCTCCTCTGCTAACATGTTTTGCAGTGAATCCTAATCTAATTCATCTTGCATGCTGCCATTACCCCTGCTGACCTTTCTGAGCATATTTCATAGAGTTACTTCCCTCCTCGAAAGCCTTCAGTGAATATTCCACTTTCTTCTGAATAAACCTCAAACTCTTATTTCCAACTCACATTTCCAGTATTCTCTTCCAATATTCTTAGTATTTGAACTATATGAGGCCCAACCTTGCTGCTTCCTAAAAATATGTTTGTTTTCCTGTTTTTGTTTGCTTTTTGTGTATGTATCTTTCTTCTTCCCCTGAAAATGTCATTTTTTACACCATCAATTAATAAAATTATATCTATTTTTTAAGACCTAACTAAATAGAGACAAGAACAACAAAAAGCAAAAATTCACAACTCCTCTCAACTACTCCAGTATTTTTCTCTAAATCCCTATGGCACTTTCTACTTCCAACTTGCATTGCCATACTTGATGGATGTATCTCAATCCCTCTTACTGATGTGATTTGTTTAAGGACAGATATTTTACTCAATTTGTTTTTAACTGGAACTGGAACAAAGTTTTGCTTAAAATGATGCTCCCTAAAGGTGTTTTCAAATAATGAATAATTGTGGATGAGATGGAAACAGATAAAATGGATGATAGCATAGTAGGGGGATCCATACTTGAAAAGTACTCATAATTTGTTAGCACAGGCAGTATTGATGATTTTTAACAATTTTTCTTCTATACCTAAGGTATCTAAATATATCTAGTTTTTATATATTTAGAAAGTTTCTACAAT
Organism: Sciurus vulgaris; assembly: GCF_902686455.1. Taxonomy (NCBI): domain Eukaryota; kingdom Metazoa; phylum Chordata; class Mammalia; order Rodentia; family Sciuridae; genus Sciurus; species Sciurus vulgaris. Next base: position 194,071,186 of record NC_136461.1, read on the forward strand.
GAACAAGGTAAAAGAAATAATATTTGACAATGGAACAATATCTGATGTATTTCTGACATATATATGTATACACACACACACACACACACACACACACACACACACACACACACATGCACATTCTTTTAACATTCATTAATTCAGTACCTGCTATGTGTAGGGGTATTTTAGATAGTATGGCTACCTTAAAATTCTAGTATGAAACAGCAGACAATAAAAATAAACAGAGAACTGGGGTTGTAGATCAGTGGTAGAGCTCTTGCCTAGCATGCGATTCTCAGCACCACATATAAATAAAATAAAGGTTCGTTGACAACCAAATTTTTTTTTTAAAGTACCAAACTGAATAAAGAAGAAAAATGTCTACTGTATAGATGTTTGAAATAGGATGATGTGAGAAAGAGTGGGCAGGTCATCACTGGGTAGTTAGGGAAGCCTCTCTGAGAGTTGAGCTATATGAATTGAAGCTCCAAGAACATTCTTGGCAGAGGACACCAAAGGACTCAGAGCAGAAATGGGTTGTACATGTTGAAAGAACTGAAAAACAGACCATTGATTTGTAAAATTGAGAGAAAGGGAGAGGCTGTGAGATGAAGTCAGAAAGATAGGGGCCAGGTCACTTGAACCTTTAAAGGATAATGATCAAGAGTTTGGGTTTATATTAAGTGTGATTGAAAAGCCACTAGAGGTTTTTAAATTCCTAAATAATAATTCATTGTCCTGAACATCATGGTGAGTTCTAAGAAATTATTCTGAAATATATCTTTCCAGCTATATATATTAAGAAATAAATCAATCATGTAAGGTTCAAATCTTCTAATTAAAATATTAAAACTAAACTTGAAACCAATATTTATGCTTATACATGATAAAAATGTGAAAATAAAAAGAAAATAATGCACGTCAAATGAACCACACATAATAGGTCTTCCTGGAATCATAGTTACGTGATAGAATGGGAAGTAACTTCCTCAAAGACCAGAACCAACCAAATTACGCCCTGATAATTTTCCCAAAATGACAAAGTCAGTGACTTTCTGGAAACTTCTGGATTCATTGTGATACTGGAGCAAGTGTCAGCCACTATGGTAAAATGACTTCCTCAGAGCAAACCAAATATGTATTTGAGTCAAAGCACAGTCAGATGGATGGAAAATTCAAAGTTCAGCCCCACATCCAGATGTTTTATCAACCTAACACAAAGCAAGCAGATATTATGAAACAAGCTCTATGTACCCCACCAGTTCTAGTTTAGTTACAGGCAGTGGGTTTGCAGGAAGGAGAGGGAGAGTTTTAGGTTAATAATCAAATTTATAAATGGGGGGATAAGCTGTGAGAGCTTCCTATATTGAGTGATTCCCCCAAACCCTCTCATTTCTCTTAAGTAATTTCAGATTTTTGAGTTTAAGTGTTTCCTGTTCAGTAATTCTTCGACCTACATTTACATCTCCAGTATCATCATTTATTATTAACTAAGAAACTCAGTGGAGTGGAAGCAAAGGACGGATATACAGTAAGTGTGAGGTTTCTTGCTTTCTTACTTTTATCATTTGTTTAATCTGGAAAGCCATTGGGCACAACATAGGCAGATAGATCTGAACTTGAATTTTAGCACTTTTGCTCTACACTCTGATATCCAGTACAAGGTGGTAACTTTGCCTGCTCACATCCTGCTCACCATCTAAATACCAAAATTTTTAACAGGAAATTTTCTGTCTGCTTACTTTTAAACTAAAGCAAATTACCTTTGGTTTATTCGTTGGCAAGATTTGAATTTATACACATACAACTTCTTTCCTAATTCCTTCTAGAAGTTACTTTCAAAATAAATAAAACAACATTAATTTTTTTTTCCATACTGGGGATTGAACCTAGTGCCTCACACATGCTAGGCAAACACTCTACTACTGAACTATATCCCCAGCCCTAATATTATCATACTTTATTACAGTACAAGTGAATAAAGCTTTTCTTCCTATTGGATTCTGTATAGAAAATTTATATATTTTGTGTTTTAACTTAGTTGATTTATACTTCCTACTTTGTCATTCAAACTAAATCGGACATAAACACCCCATCAACTTTTACCAAACACATTGGTCCAAACTATAAAGGTTTCGGTTTTACTTCAGTTTTCCACTTCATTTTGCCAATTTGGATAGAAATGGACAAGCAAAAATATTTGTTTAAAACAAACAGATAGACATCTTTTGCCCTGTACTATAGTGGTTCCTAACATCTGGGTCATGCAGTCTTCAAATGTAAAATTGCCAGTTTTTTTATTCCTTGGTGTGTTACTTTTTTCTGTAATTAGGAACGCATTTCATTACGGCACTATTTGTTAGATGGAGCACAGAGCTGAACGGTTGATAACTCTATTAGAACATGTCAAAAATTTATTTCATGAATCCATATGAGTATTTCTTGCCAAATCAATAAAACTTCCTATCCAGATGGTGATGTATATTGAACAGTGACAAATAATTGAATGTTTTAATAGATTTTGTTTACATTTTGGTTGATTCTTCATGTTAAATTCCTGTATGTACGCTATTCAAAATCTCTTTTTTTAAACTGTCCAGGAGCACACAAAAGGTGCCACCCTTTGTTTCATTAGCACCGATTCAGTACACTATTAAATATTTCCTGTTTTATACATAGTCTTTCTTTTAAGGCAAGTAGTCATTTTATCTCTTAAGGAATAATCTTAACAAAATTCTATAAGACGAAAGCATATTGCTACATGCAGACCTGTCAGAAGCATTGAGAACTTACAATCTTTTTCTTGACATTTTCCTAAGGACACAATTACATACTCAAGCAAAGTTTTCTGTGTGCACATAGAATGTTACTAAAAATACAGCTCAAAGTGGTCATTTCTTTTATGTTTCATCTTCTTCAATTTCGCTTGACACCTATTTTTTTTTTAAAATAAATTTGAGGCCCAGTTTATTTGGAAGAATATGCATTCTACTTTTTCCATGATATGGTTTATTTCTCTTCTTAAAATACTTAGGTTCCTTTCAAGAAAATGAAAACTTTTCTTTAGTTGTTTTTATCTATGGGAAGAAAGATTTCTTTAATTTTCAGATGATGATTTAACTTTTATCAGGAATAAAACCACCAAACCAAACTTCCACTACTTATTGAACACCTATGTCCAGGCCTCTGCATTAGGCCTCATAATCTCACATCTCTTGCATTATATAATTTTCTCCTACTTTACACAGGAAAGGCCTTTACAAGGAGAAGGGAGAAAACTCACCCAAGATCAGAAAGTTGATAAGTGAACTTGAACTCAAGTTCTGCTTGCTTCACAACCTTTACTCTTTTGCAGTATAAAATTCTGTCTACTTGCAATATCATATGAATAAGTAATAATTACCTATTAATAATTATCTATTGTATATATTATCCACTACATCCTTCCTTGGATTTTAAGATTATATTTTAATCTACTAGATTGACTCAAATTGCACATTTCAGAATGATAATTTGATTCTGAGCAGAAAGCCTCCTCAGTTGTGAATTTTGTGATTAGATAAGCCACAAAATGTTTATTATCATATGCTGAAGGTTATTATTTTTTGCCAAAATACATCATCTAAAAGCTTCTCTTTCAATTTTTTAATTCATCATCTATTTGTCACTTAACTCATAATATGACAAGAAAAATATTAAAAGAAGCATTTAAAGGAACTGTCACAAAGATGTTTATACCCTGCTGAATGGTACTTTTCCTTTAACCTGAGATGTGTGGAATGGGACTATTTCAAAGGCAAATCTGAAACAGATCCAAGGACTCATCATATGCTTGATTCTTTGAATGAAAAATCATTACTATTGTAAAATACCCTCAATCATTCTATATTTTTCAATCTAAAGTCACAACGGAAAACTTTCTCCTAAACCTGATTATATGTCAAGGGTTTCATACATAATTCTGCTTATGTCTAAAATCATGTTAAAATGTCTAGAGTTAGATGATTTTTTCTATTATATATGCACAGAAATATACAATTTAAATCATAAAAATATAAAATAATATATAATTACTCTTGTAAAAGTTAAGGCAATTAAATCTATAATATAAAACTACTTCATAAAATTTATATATATTTATGTGTGTGTGTGTGTGTGTGTGTGTGTGTAATGTGAAACCACTCTAGTAGAAGTTTAAGCAATTAAATTTGAAGTTTAGTCCAAACTGTTTTCATTGATCATACTTTTTGCCAATGGTTATTAAATCATTCTCTTTATTTGTGTTGGAGGTTTAATCACATTTTAAGACCTTTTTTCTGTTCTGGATACTTCTGACACCATAGGTCTTGTGTCGTCTGTTACTCTGTGGCAACTGTATACAATAACACCTCTACTTGACCTGGTTTTCTACCTTTTGTTTGCTCCATTTTCAGACAAGGGTTCTCCAGTTCAACTTCTAATAATGGAATTAGGCCACTTTGTTTCATGGTGGTTTTGAACCTGAAGTATCCTACCTGCAAGAGGCCATTTGCCTACTCTTCCTTCCTTAAGTCAATAATTTAACATTTAAAAAGTTATAAACTAGATAAATAGAAATGTTTGTTGACACAAATGAATATATTTCTTGAATAATTTGAAAAATGTCTAAAAATCCAAAAAAGAATTTACATCATGCAATCTACCATTTCTATTGGACTCATACAATTTTTGTTTTAATTATTGATGAATAGCATAAGCATAGCATAGCACAGCATATTATTTATGTAGTAAGTAACATAGTTTACTCTAAATATTATCTTAAATCATGGCTTATCCGCCTCTAACAGTCTTATATGTAATTTTCTGAGCAAAGAGTTTCTCTAGGAACAGAAATAAAATTGTTCTGTTTCACTGTTTCTTTTCAGACTTCTAACCAGAGTGAATGTCATAAAAATAAAATTATTGAACACATGGTTCTAATCATAGAAAACTTGAAAGGCATAATAAAATAACAAGAACATGTATAATCATCTCACTTTGCTAATTAAATAGATGTCTGAAAGATTCACTACTAGTTCTTTAAATGTAGATGTAGGTTACATTAATGGTATGTTCAAAATAAGCAATTAACAAGATTAGATTTTTTTAAAGTATTAAAAAAACTTTAGAGAAGAAAAATTTGGAAAAAATAACAAGAAAACAATCATGCATTGATTAAATAAATCATGCTGAACCATGAAAGAGACCACTAGCAACCTATTAAAAATGAAGTAGTATTTTTATGGCATGACATGGAATGATGCTCCTCCTTTCATGACATGAAATGATGTCATGTTCATACTGTTGAAAAAAAATGAAGTTTCAGAAGATCATGCTTAGTGTTGATGCTGCCCTTTCAACTTCTGAAACCTTCAAATCTTTTTTGATTCTTCTCCTTTGCTCACATTCTGTTTCCAGTATTTCAGGGGAGAATCCTTCTTTTTGATTCTATTGCCATAATATATCTAGGATTCCAACCCCTCCACTGTTAACATTCTGATCTGTGATGCACTCTCTCCTTACCAGGGCCGTGTGCCTACTAAACTTGTGCACCACCACCAAGCAAACTCCACAGCCCTGACACCATCCTCAGAGCAACACCTCTTAAAATTCTCTTTGTTCTTACTTTGCTAGTCTATTCTTAACTCAGTGGAGTGATTTCTTTAAAATACAAGTCATACATGTTTACCGTGTTGCTCAGACCTTCCGGCTGTTCCAATACATGCAAAATAAAAAAGCCAAAGTCCTGACAATGGACTAGGAGGACTTCCAGGATCTAGTCTCCCGTTCCCTCCTTTTCCTCTTCTATGCTTTTCTCAAGCTTCTCCCCTCTTGCTCCACTTGTTTCCTTGCTCTCGTTTTGGAAGCCATTCCACCTTAAGAATACCTTCCACTGGAAATCCCCATGGAAAACTCGCTAAGCTCCTTTAAGCCTTTTCACCAAGTCAGCTTCCCAATGAAGCCACCTAGATCACCCTGTTTTAAAATGGCAACCCTGTTCTGAGACTCCTCCCCAGCACGCTCCACTCCACTGTAATATAGGTTCTTTTGTTTTCCTTAGATGAAGTGCCTCCTAGAATACCATACATTACTGTTCATTGTATTTATTATTTGTTGTCTGTTCCCAAGAAAGTTTTGTAAGAGAATAAGTCTTTGTGCATTTTGTTACTGCTTGTATTCATAGAAGAGTGTCTGACTCTTCTATAAATAAAATGCATTTAATAAACATTTGTGCAGTCGGCTTATTTTTCTTTTGGTTAGACAACATATACCCTAGTTTCAAAGAACCATATCAACTGATAGTGCAGGTTCAAACTGCAAATTTTAGAGTGGTGGAAATGGTTTTTAACCTCTACTTTCTGTGTATCTCTCACTTTAGAATTTCCCAAAATAGAATCACTCTGCCCAGGTGTGGTGGTGCACACCTGCTTGGGAGGTTGAGGGAGGAGGATGGCAAGTTCAAGATCAGCCTCAGCAACTTAGCATGACCCTAAGCACCTTAGTGAGACCTTTTCTCAAAAGTTAAAAAAAAAAAAAAAAAAAAAAAGGCTGGGGATGTATCTCAGTGGTGAAGTGGACTTGGTTAAATCTCCAGTACAAAAAGTAAAAACAAAAACAACTCTAGAATCACTTCCATTATAATTATACAAATCTAGAAACAAAAGTGGACAATGCCAATCTTAATTCTACTATTATAACATTCTGTTCCGATTTTTTCTATGCAATAAAATGTTAATGAACTCAGATTAGGATATTTTTGCAGCTACAGCTCTTTGGAGACTTGATTCTCATAGGCTGCTCCAAATTTATTGTCATTTCAAAAGATTCTTGATATATGTTCATTATGAGTTAAGGAGGGTAGTTAAAATGCAGACTATTCAGTGCAGTTTATCTTTGAGAATGCACTTGACCTATGATTTAAATTACACTTCAACTTGGTATAACTTTTGAAGTTGGAAGTGTGTGTGGATACATACATGTCTGTGCATGTTTTTTTTAGTTGTGAAATTCATCAGATTGTGGGCATTATTCGTGCTCCTTTCTCCAAAACAGGAAAAGTATTAAACATAGGGACTAGAACAAGTAGTTTAAAGTATCATTAAAAATCTACCTTTGGTGAAATGTTTCTATGATCTGATCCTAGCACCCTAAATAAACAGAAATAAGACGTTCTTGCAACACTTCTGTTGCCACAAGGACTCACTCATTTACAGAAACTAACAAGTTGATTTCATAGAGAAGAAAGGAGCAGATTAGTGGAATGGTCAGTAGGGACTGGAAAGAGCAGTAGTAGCCTGGTGACCGAAGGAAGTCAGTAAGGGGCATCAAAACACACAGAGGAGGAATTAGTTCTGATTTCTATAGCACAATAGGGGTCACTATCATCTCCATTTGTGTTTGATATATTTCAAAGTAACTGGAAGAGTATACAAATTCCCTGCACGTAGAAATGATCAATATTTGAGAAGATGCAAGTACCATTAACCTAATTTGATCCTTGCACATGGTATACATAGATCCAATCATCATACTGTACCCTGTCAAGATGTGCAAATATTGTGTCTCAACTTTTCAAAAAGTGAAAAGAATTGTTTGCATGAATATTGTAAGAATTTATCCATGTTTTCTGGGAGGGTGAACTCTGGAACTTATCTGAATTGCATCTCATTTTAATCAAATAGTTCTTTCCTAGCACAGCCTGAAAACAACAACTGACAGAAGAGATAAACATTGTGGGTAAGGAGAAGAAAATTGAGGAGGAAAATACCAAGCATGCGGAGTGGTGGCAGGAGAAGTCTAATGGGAGAGGGGCGGAACTGTGAAAGATTGGGGCCACTAGAAGTCGTTGGTTGCAAGGAGCTTGTTAAAGACCCTCAAAATTAATCTTGTACTTCATTTCTGGCCCTATGCATAACAAACAGAATTGTATGCCTTTCATCTGGTCATTCGTTCACTCACCCATTTGCTTGGTGAAATTTCAATGAGCACATATTGTACCATGAGCACAGAGGCAGGAGAAAGAGGCCATGTGCAGATTGACCAGGGAAAGGGACCTCGTTGGACACTCAAGGAGGTCAAGTGTCTGTTGCTTCCTGCCCTGAGGCAGCCTTGTCAAGCTCACTTGGACTGCTCCCTTCATTTCCTGAAGGGATCCAGCCAGCATGGAAATGGGAGGATGCAGCAGTTTACACAATCTGACTCCAGCCTGCTGGAGCTGCTCACGTGCCCAGCTGCTTGGACAGGGACACGCAAGGCAGCTGCACAAGCCCACAGGCCTTGCTCGGCCACCCAGGAACTCTCCCTGGAGGGGAGAAGCCGGAGCTACAACCCACCTGGCTACTGCAGGACACAGAGAGGTCAAGCACGGCCCAGCCTGGAGGCTACAGACCCCCACCTTCATACTGAACAGTACAGAGCAGGGCTTTTGAGGGCAGCAAGATAAACAGAGCTCTGAGCTAAGGTTAGCGTTTGGCTTCCTCATTTCTTTGCTTGGCATGGGAAAGCAGTTGGGATATGGGCTCAGACAAGCATAAAGCTCAGTTCATGTTGAAGCTACGCACTTTAGTATCCGTATGCCTGTGTGTTACTTAACATCTGGGGTTCTGTGACCATATCTGTTAAACGGGAAAAATAATTAAACCAACCTCATAGAGATGTCAGTAGGGCTAACGGAGAAATTGTACATCAAGCAGTTACTGTTTCCCAAAATATTGTAAGGGTTAATGCCATTGGTCTTACTGACCCATATTTTTAATATTATCTTTTTAAAAATTTGCTGGTTTCTGTACATGCTGTCAGTAGCCTCCCTATTTATCCCAATATTTACTGAGCACTACTTCTTGCCAGGCATTTTACAGGATACAAAGGAATACAGAAATCAGAAGGATGTTGATCCTTCTCTCAGACTCCTGAGGAAGTGGGGAAGCACCCAATGTTCACTGTGCACATGCCGAGCATCAGGATCTGAAAGGATATGACACAGGTAGACTTCTCTGTTCTCACTGTAACCTCCTAAGTGGGGAAACTATTGACAGTTCACAGACAAGGAGACTGAACCTGGCCCCGGCTGGAATGGGACAAAGCAGCAGAAAGTACAGGCTGGAATGGTCTAGAATTGCATCTTGTCTCTTCCTACCACTGCTACATTCAGGTCTCAAGAGCTACCGTAAACCTCAAGTTATTTGATGCAAAGTGAGAATAATGGCTACTTTACTGGGTTTTTCTCCAGATTAAATGGAATCAAATACCTACGACCAAACCCAATTTCCAACATATGAAGGGAACTAAATCAGTAATATTACCACTGACAATAAGAATCACATTTGAATGAAGTTCTGTCTGATTTCTAAAATCAAAAACATAATCTCCTTTTATAAATTGTAAGGAAATGGACTATTAGAGCATTTATTTGTAAAAGCATTAAACATTGATTGTAGGTAAGAGTCCTTTCTGAAGCTTAGGTGTATGTTTTTGCTTTTTAAACTCCATTTTAACTTTTGACGACTAGGAAGAGAGATGTCTGTATTAATCAGGGCATAGGCTAATTGTTCAAACAAACAACTTCCAAACAGAGTACATTAAATAAGATGGAAGCTTACTTTTTTCTCTCCCATAAAATAATGTGGAAGTTAGTCAGCCATCAAGATGGACTCAGTCATTCTGCTCCACAGGCCATTCAGGGAACCCAGGTCAAAGCCAGGTCACTCCCTGCCCTAGATTTCATTCCACAAGGAGGCAATGAAGAGGGAAACAGCATCCTTTAAGAAAGAGACATGGAAGTTGCCAAGAAACAACACATCCACTCACTCCCAAGGGCTCCGTTGAGCTGCACAAGAGGCTGAGAAACACAACTCTGTTTGACCATCTAGAAGGTCAAATCAACGTGTATCCATGTAAGACAACTTGAAGGAAGAGAACTGGTAATTCTGACAGGAGAAAGGGAGTGCTGATTTTAGTTTACACTAAGCACATCATACTCCTCTGATTATTTGGTTCATTTCCCTATTATGTATAATTGGATAAGATGACTAGTAGTTACAGTCTTGGCAATTTCCTCCTAACTTAACTATAGCATACAATGCTTTAAAATACAATTCAAAATAGAATCTTCTGGAATGCATGTTCTTCGGCTGAGGATATAATGAATACCTTCCATTTTTTTTTATCAGTCATTGCTTTATTACAGGACAAGATACATCTATCTACTAGGTATCATTTTTCCTAGAATCTCTTCTTCACACGGTCAGAATCCTGTCTGACACCCCTTAAATTCTCAAGGGCCAAGCTGTGGGTCTGTTGTATATCAGAAAAATTAATGTTGAGCAAATAAATAAAACAACTAGAAAAATATATAATGATTTCTTACCTGGTGATTGACTTATTTATCAAGTACATTTCATGGGGCATTATTAGATGATAATGTGTGATGAAAGACTAGATGACTTAAATATATTCAAATATATTTGTTCCCATATTGGATATATTTCTGATTCCCTGAGCTACATAAAATTGTTTACTTATTTACATGGCATATATTAAGACTTGGGCAACTTCCAGGTCAAGAAATATATCATTCTTGGTGATAAGAAAAGTTTTAATAAGTCACTGTTCTTCTCTTAGGTATCTGTTGCATTTTTCCTTATGCTCAATTGAGTCGTTGCAAGGTCTGCAATTCCAGTAAAGTTTATGGAAGGCTTCTTATTTTCCCAAAGCAGTTTATGAGAACTTGAAAGAGATTTCTCTCCACTCCCAACAAAATAACTAGCCTACTGATTTATTGCATTTCCCTCTTTTCCTGAAACCCAAATCGCCTTTGAAAATTTTGCCTGTTTTTGATTTTCATTTCCCTGGCAATCTGTCTTACTCTTTCTCTCCTTTAGTTTTCTAGAAATGACATTGTTCCCTGGTCCCCATACCATAACCCAGTCTTCACTGGTTTGAGCTTCTTTTCCCCAAATCTCTCTCTTTGTTTTCTCAGTCACAGCACAATGAAATATCTTCTTTCAAATATTTTAACCTCAAATCAAACAAGTTTCAGAATAAGTTCCCATTTTCCTCACCTTCTTATAGTATCCATATTATAGAACCATGAAAATTGATATATTGCAATTTATTTATAACAACCTGCATATTTAGCAAATAATGCAAGATATTTACAGTATCTAACAAATTCAAGGAAGTCATGCTGTTGGTTATTTGTAAATTTGGCAACATTTACTGGTTTGGGTAAACATTACTTAACATTAAAATATATGTTTTTTGCTCAAATCTGTCTTAAAAATTTGTATTTATTCTTAGCTAAATTTTCTAATCGAATATGTTCTATTCAGCAAATAGCTTTCTAAAGAAGATTACTTCTTCAGTAAGGCTCAATAAAATGTTCTACATGTCTATGCATTGTATATCAATTTTGCTGTGTGTGTGTCTGTATTCAAACATACATGTGTCTGAATTTTTTAGTTATTTTGCCTCTTTTATATCACTGGAACTTAAAAATACTCTGCTTGGCAAGTATTCTTGATAACTGTTGAATAAAAACATTCCTATACACACTAAGTTGAGCACCCACTAAGGTGGCCAGTTTTATGTCATGAAGTAACCAACCAGACCTCTGCTTACAAAGAATTCACAATGTAATCAGGCAGAGAAAGACAATTGCACTAATTGTGATAAATTCCCTAGAAAATATGTTAAAGTGAGCAGATCCTAGACTGAGTTGGTCAAGATGTGCATCTAGATTTGGTAAAAGATTTAAAGACAAGCAGGAGTTTTCCAGGCAAAGCAAAATAGGATAGAGTTGTAAAAAAGGTACTATAGGGGATCCAAACACAGTATAAAATGCAAACTGTATATTTCTCAAGTAATTTAAAATAATCATAAACATTTAAAAAATTATAAATTTGCCAAAGTGAAGAGCACATGGACAGTTGTCTTTGTCATTGGGCAGCAAATGAATGCACAGAGTTGATTTTATACTTTTTGTTGAGGAAGCAAAGTCCTTGATAGCACAGAAATCCCTCACAGTTTATGTGCTTCCTTGACATGGTGTGTGAATGCAAGGAGTTCAACTGATGTCAAGTTATGGAATTGAAGATGCTTAGAATCACCTGTGTCTACTTATCTCACTTTGTGCAAAGAATATGAACTCTGGAGTCAGAGAGTTTCATGCAACAATAGGGGACATTTATGATGAGCAGTCTTAGGTAAGTACTGCAAAGTCAAGGAGTTCCAGTGTCCTCAAAGTTGAGAGAGATAAAAGAGAAACAGCTCAGAGTTCATTGTGAGAATTAAATGAGATAAAAATATTTGTATTAAGGTTCTTTAAGAGAAATGGATGAAGAGGAGGAACAGTTTATTATAAAGAATTAGCTCATGTGATTATAGAGGCTGACAGCTCCCCAGATCTAGAGAATGATCCAGCAAGCTAGAGACCCAGGAGGGCCAATTTTGTTGCTCCTGCTGAAATGCCAGCAAACAGCCCTTGGAAGAGGTGATGCTTCAGTTCAAGTTAAAAGTCACCCAAAACCTGACATCCCAGTTCAAGGCGCTCAGGGTCAATCTTTTTGTTCTACTTAGGCCTTCAGTTGATTGGATGAGTTCTACCCACAGTAGAAAGAGCAATCTCCTGTACTTGGTCTACCAATTTCAATGTTAATTTCATCTCTAAACACCCCCAGAAGTACCTAGAAAAAGAGTTTGACCATATATCTGGACATCTGTGACCCAATCAAGTTGACACATAAAATTAACAATGATTGAAATGGGGCTTCATAAAAGTCTTAAATAAAAGAATAGATGAAGCTATGATTAAACACTAATACAATTGACTTTCTTAACTGTTGTTTAGTAGGAAATAGGAAAAATCAGCAAACCCTAAATAATGATTCTTGTAGTAGCTGAAGATCATTTGGGGAGAGTGAGAAATGTGAGAAGGAACCGATCTCTAGAACTCACAGTGAAATACAGACTATTGACAGTTTTCTGGGGAATGAATGTGGCTCACGATCAAGCACAGCAAACCACAAAATAAGAAAATCAGCTTGTGGCCAACCGAAAAGACAACTTCCTAACCACCAGCTGTGATGGCCCATGAGCCATAATTCTAGTGGCAATCCAACGTGGAAATGGAGGGGAAAGCCGCATGCTCCCCGGGCATCTCGCTGCTGACTTCATTCTTCGGTCCCTTAAGACAACAGACGAGGGCAGGGTCATTGACTTCCTCAGGAAGATAAAAAGAACTCCCCGAGGAAAAGAAGTTCTGAAGTGAGCGTGGCACGGGGTGCTTTCCGAAAGCTTCTCTCCTTTTGCAGTGCCTCATCTGCATAATTTATATTTATGGAGTGTCTGCTGGTTCCTGGAATTACACTGCTTCCTATCACTCAGGTCTCACTCCTAACAAAAGCATTGTAAGGTCTACAAAGCACCCATTTTATAAATGGTAATAATGGACCTCAGAAGTGCCCGGTGACTCTGGAAATTAAGGGAGGAGGATTGCAATTTGAGGTCAATTTCAGCACGGTAGGGAGACCCTCAGAAATGTAATGAAAACCTGTCTCAAAGTAAAAATTGAGAAAGAAAAACAAAAATTAAGAAAGAACTAGGGTTGTAGCTCAGTGATAAGGTGCTTCTGGGTTCAGTCTCCAGTACCAAAAGAAAAAATAAATACATAAATAAAAGCCAAGGTTAACAGGTTAATATGATGTTCCCAGAGAATACTGGATCTGGGATTCCAACGCAAGTCCTTCTATTTCAAAGCCGGAATACTTCATAGCCCCAGGTAGTCTTCACAGGTATTCCTTTATTATTATATGAAGCATGACAAATTGAGATGTATATTTTAGAAGGTTTTGAGCCTCTAAAAGCTACCAGAACACTGACTTTGTACACACTTAGGTAAAATAAAACTGATATCCATATTATACAATCAAGAAGAGAAATCTTGTGTACAGAAAGTAATGCCATGTCTCCTTGCATCGTCTGCCATGGAGAAGGGAAAGCATGTGTTAGTTCCATCATGGTACGAAGAGGTGGGGAGAGCCGCCTGCAGTAGGGCACTGCAATTCACCTCTTAAGTTCACGCTGCAGGATTTGGTGATGCTCCTCAGTGGCTGAGAACGTGAGCTTTGGGTGCTTTTCTACAATAAAGCAAATTAGAGAGACATGAAAATGAAGTCTTTAGGTCTTGAATTGAGAAGATATATCTAAAAAAGATTATTACTGAAATAGTTATTTCCAATGTAAATCAAATGCAGGAAACTTTTAATAATTGATGAACATAAGTTAAAGTATATTGGTGTTTCTTGCACAGTTTCTGCAACTATTATGCTAATTTAAATTTTATTAAAATTTTTTGAATTGTGAATAAAGGAAAAATAAAATATTTCCCCTCAAAGCAGAATGGGCTTTTCAGCTGGATAGGCCTGACTCAAATACCAGGTGTACCACTTAAGGTGTGAGATTTTGAGATAGGTTTTTAATCTTTCCAAGCATCAAATTTCTCATCAATAAAATGGGATAAATAAACTGAACCTAATGCGAATTTTTCTGTGAGAATTTTAATATTTTGTGTAACTTACTTAAAAATAAATGATCATATATCATGAATTAAATGTTTCATACAAATTTGATTATTATTGTTTCCTTGATGAGTTTAATTTGCCTGAACTATCTAAAAAATATTCAAATCCTCTTTCCCAGGGAGACATGACTCAGATTTACGTGAAAAGATTTTTCTAGATTTTAAAACGTCAACTTTGATCCCAGAGTCAAACTAAGCACACTTTGAATAATCGTATCTTTCTTTGGGAAAAAACAGAAGACAAAACAAAACAAAAACAAAACACTGGGTTATCTTTGTAAAGCTAATTTAAAAAGAAAAAAGCATCTAAAAAGTGCAAGTAGATCTTTCCCTGGTTTGTCAAAACAAAGACTTTTCCCATAGGAAAATCTGTCAGTAAACTCAGCCTCTCCCCAGCTACTGTTTAATTCCATTTCCCTTTTATGGGTCCATCAAAAAAGAAAAGGAAAAGGAAACAGAAAATCTACTCCTTCCAAAAAATCATGATTGTCTAAAAATATGGTTGGTGTAAAGAATAACGTGATTGCTATGATTGTTGTTAATAAAATTGCCACAAATAACACTGAGACCAGCTCATGCTTCTTTATGCCTTCAGATATTTTGGAGTTACTGTGTGATTGCATTTATACATACGACACTCTTTAAACACCAACATCATCAACGTAGAGAAGAGATTGGCTGTTGAATGGTTAGGGCTGAGGTTGAAGGTTGAGGTTAGGACTGAGTTAGGAAAGAAAGTTGGCTTATTGAAGGTCAATATGATGGATTCTGTGTGATGCTGGCTGGCTGGTTCTGCCTCTTGACTGCAATGGTGGATGTGTGAATACACCCCTGTGATAAAATCTGCATAGGACTCCACGCATGTGAACACAGTATTATATACACAAGTGAGTGCAGGTAAAAACTGGTACAATTTGAATAAAATCAGTGGATTTGATCAATACCAATTTCCTGCTTGTAATAATATGCTACGGTTTTGCAAGATGTTAGCACTTGGGGATTCCAGATGAAGGGTACATGATATCTCTCCATTATTTCTTCCAATTGTATGTGAACCTACAGTTATCCCACAATAAAAATTGCATTAGAAAACATGTTATTTAATGTCTTTCATTTACCTCAATGCCTGTTGTAACCTGGTGACATAAAGAAGAGAGATTTTTACAGGCTATTTCAATGGATTTTAATCACGTCTGGGCTTTGTTCAAATTCTAGAGAGAGTTGTCTTCCTTTTACAGGACCCATAACTAATGCAGAACCGCTGGCTCTACCATTCAAAGACAAATACATTAGGTAAATATCAATGTATTAGATTTGTCATTTGATGAATGAGAAAACAAAACAAAACAAAAACAACAAAAATAAAACTTCTCCAGGAAGACAGTGGCAGTTTGAGGGTGCAGTTTCTTGAGTTACCCAGGGGGAGGTTGAAGTCATGGGTATCTAAGGGGACACCTTTAGCAGCCTGACTGCCAAATCTGCCACCAACGACGACTGTCCATAACAAGAGAGTCTGGGATCAATTAAGAAAAGTGAACTTCTAACCTATGTGAACTGGCACGTTGGAGGCCTGGCCTGGGCGGTCTCCGAGTTCCCAGGGGCTAATCATAGCCCTGCGAAACTGACAGGCCCTCCCGTCTTTCCCTACCTCCATGTACCAAGTGGTACTCTCTGAGAGCCTGGAGGAGAGTTCCCTTTTCCTTTATTTCCAAGGTAGGGGGGAAAAAAAGATAAGAATAGATAAGAATGCAGGCTTTATAAGTGAAGCTGTGACTGGCATATAATAGGTGCCCAATGTATTTTTGTCAAATATTTATTTGAAATAAACCTTAAGAGGGGTTCTAATCACAGCTTCTGATCTACACACCAGGACAAAAACCAACCACTGGTTTAAATGCTTCCTCTGTGTACCAACCCTTCCTTTTCAGTGTTCTCTGCAATAAATGACATTTTTAGTGCCCATTTAACAGATGAAGCCATTGAGACCTAGGCAGATGGAACAGTTGCCAGTTCACATAACTGGGAAGTGGTGAAGCTGGATATGACCACAGCCAGTTCTTCCCAGCACTTATGGTTAGGCATATCCTCCATCTAGACCTTTAACAGGGAGTCTCTATTCACTGGAAGAAGTAGGTATTCAACAGTGAAGGCATCTCTCCTGGTTTGGATCTTAGCCAAAATTCTCATACAAAGTTTCAAAAAGTATTCACTTAATGTTTATAAGAATCCTATGCTGTGGAAGTTTTTAAGGCAAGAGTCAGGTCAATGTGGTTAAGTGACTTAGAATGGTGTCCTGTGGAGTAAGTGGTGAACTCAGTCTGTTAGTTTTACCTTCCAAAACTGGCTAGTGGGTTTACTGCTTATTGTTATTCTTGCATTTCAGTGTCAAATTTGGTTTGGCAAAAATTTCAATTCAGTTTTAAGAGCTGACCCTACCTAGTTTAATTAAGTTCGTCCAGGTATAGATTGTTCATCTGTAAGAAAGTCGGTACTTTCTGTCTCCATGGGTTGATGAAGAAAGAATGTGATGGGACCAGTGAAAAGTCTTTGTTAGCTGTACCCTAGAAACAACTTTTAGTTACCAATTTGACCATTGTTTTTCAGAATCGTTTTTATTTTAATAAACAATGCCAAAATATGAAATACATTGGGTTATAATTTTGGTCACATATTTAATTCTGAATTCAATTTTATGTGTTAATTCACTTGTTTCACAAGTGAACTTTGTTCATTGTTAAATGAAATACGCTACACGAGACCTCATAGAAATATACAGTAGCATCTACATAAATATCACTAAATTTTCACCTTTCAGCAGCCATGTCTTACTTACCATTACCTCATCTCACCCCATGTGTGTTAGTCGACTTTTCATTAGTGGAACCAAAATATCTGGTAAGAACAACTTAGAGGAGAACAAATTAATCTTGTCTCATGTTTTCAGAGATTTCAGCCTGTGGTCGGCTGGCTCTGTTGCTTAGGTCCTGAAATGAGGTGGAACATCAAGTTGGAAGGTGTGGCAGAAGAAAACTGCTCAGCTTTTGGTAGCCAGGAAGCAGAGAGAGAAAGAGGAAGGGACTGGGGATAAGTCCAGGGCAAACCTCAGTTATCTACTTTCTCCAATCATTTCCCATTGCCTACAGTTTCCACCACTCCCCAGAAGACAGATCAGTTATTAAAGAATTAAACCACTGTTGAAATCAGAGCCCTGATGATCCATCCAATCACATCCCGAAAGCCCCACCTCTGAATTGTGTTGTCCTGGAGACCAAGCCTTCAACACATGATGCTTTGAGAGACATTCCAGATCAAAATCATAACACCATGTCTAGTAAGAGTTAATGCTTAGCAAATGTTGATTAAATGTGGAAAAAAATCTACGACTTACTTCTTTTCCATTAAAAGTTTATGAGGCTGTCAAAAGTTAATGAGAAAATAAATGTCATGAGTCAAAAGAGAGATACAGGATATTATTTGATGGATTAGAATTATCCAGTTGGCTCTATGGAAGAGGTAGTGTTTGTTGAAGGTAATACAAACCAACCAGATAGCCTTGGTGAACCAGAAATTATTCAGCAGGGTAATTTTCAAACTTACTTCCATCAGTGTGCCCCTCTGCCCAGAGGTGCTATTCTGATTCCTTAGGTCAGGCTGAGACCAAAGAAATTGTTTTTAAAAAGCATTGGTAGTAATTTTTATGATCATTTAAGTTCAAGGAACACTATTGTAGAAAAAGTAAGGTATTTAAACAATTTGGGTAAAATAGTTGGACAAGATGAGAGAAAAGGTTTGTAAGATTATGTTCCTTTTTCTTCCAACTTATTCCGAAAGTAATCTTCCAGATATTAGGAACATTTGGGGAAGGTTTTTCCAAAATGTACATAGGTTTAAGCATAGGTTTAACATTGGCACTCATCCATTTATGTCCTGAGTTCAATGCAGCCATTGATTACTACTCATAAAAATGATTTCAAATACTTTAAATGATTCTTTACTATTTACTATGGTGCTCACTTTACCACCATCCATGAGTTCTGACTCAAGCTTTCCCTCTGTCTTTGAGACATGCACACCACACACACACACACACACACACACACACACACACACACACACACCGTGGATTGTTCATTCTGAATCTTGTGGATCTCACAAGCTGTACATGAAGCTAGACAATTAAATCAATTACTGTAATTATAAGGACTATGATGGGTTATGCAGAGAATGCAAATTCAGTTTGCCAGTTCAGTCTGCCACTAATTCATGACTTCACAAAATCACTTAGCTTCTGTTTCAGTGATCTCTGCCCCCATTGAGCTGAAAGAATAAACAGATCTAAAACCTAGAAAATTCTGTGTGGTGATGTTTTAAAATTACTGACAGCAAGAAGTTATTTACAAAGCAAGACTTTCTATTCAATCCCATAGGTATCATTTTACAGTCACTGTATGGTGGGCACTGAATATCTTGGTGTTTCTGAAAATAACCACTACCTCACTGTAGTGAATAGAAATATATTCTCCAGAGCTGTTTTCTCAATAACATTTATTTTAACAATAATACTCTTAGTCTGCTGTGCAAATACGACTTCAATGATTAGGCAGCAAGCCCAGTCAAACATAATTTGGGGTTATAATTATAGCTATTTAATTGTTGAACCATCTCATAATAGCTGCAAAAGAATACTAGCTTGTTTATACACAGCAATTTTGAACTTGTTTCTTCTCGCATCTTATTTCTTCTTTGAGGGGGAACTCAGGATAATTCTTTTCTAGCCTGAAACCCCAGAGTACAATTAAGTCCCCTGAAAACACGACAGGACCAGGAGACTCCCTTCTGGTTAAAGTTAGGAGCTGTTGCCATGATTTGTTTTAGTTTGATAAACAGAGGGAGCTGTTCTGTTCTGAGACCTCTTCCCCCCTACTCAGAAAGGGGGTGTTTATGTACAGCTGTGGGGAATTACTCACAGGAGGTTTAAACAGTGAAACAGTGGGAAATGAAAACATCCTCTTTTTTTTTTTTTTTTTTTGGACCCACCCGGCCCACCAAGGTTTATAGTCCTAGCCAATGGAAAGACAGGCTTGGGTTCACTGAAACGTCCCTTGGGAAATGGAGACCCAACCTCCATCAGGACAGCACCTAAAGTGTAGCAGAGGGATGGAGAACCAGTATGCTTCCCAAAGGGCTTTGCTTCAAAGACCGCTTTCAGATTAGATATGGGTGTTGACAGAGCCAGAGTGACCAGGGTTGTAATAAAAATATAACCTGTGGATGAATATATAAGTTGCACTGTGATTTCTGCAGGGTCATTAACACCCCCTCTTATCCAATGAATATTATCAAGACATTCTAATTTCTGTTTTATATGGATGTTGGATAAAGGATAGAAGGACGTCTTCGTTCAAATTTTCTCTCAAGTCATCTTTTTCCTGTACATATGTTTAATTGCTTTGTTCTGTGAAAAGAGAAAGCAGATAATTTAACCACATGAAATATCTGATCAAACAAATTCATAGTAATTGACCCCATAACACCTTGAAACAAGTGACTATAATTTTTATAAATGAATTGCTAGCTATGCTGACATTATATCATGACTTTTTCTTTCTGGAAAGAAATTTTAAGAAAATTCCATTAGGCAGGGCTTGAAGTGAGCATTGCTAAATTTCCTGTGCACTGGTTGAATATAGCAGCTGGATATATGGCACAACTTCTAAGTCCTTTCATCACTACTGTGCCAGATTTCTCATGGGATAAACCTTAATTTTTCCAACTTGAATCTCAAACTAACCTGCATTTCCCATTAAAATATAACTTCCAATAATGTCATATCTATTTTACACAATTTTTTTCTATCCTTAAAGGATATGTACTCAATAGGTAAAGATGGCTGAAATGAACATAATCAGCAGTATTGGTGGTAGAGACCCCATAAAGTCATTCAAATTGTCTATAATCCTTTGTTTAAATGGTAACACATGCTTATTCTTTATCCATCTAATTCCTATTTATTCTAAAGTAAAAGATATCATGCATTGGAAAGCAGGTATGACATAATTAGGGAAGCTCACTTACATAAACAAAAGTCACCACTAACATGAGATTATCTCAGAGCAAATGTTTAGTTTATGTATATTAGCTAGTATTTGAAGCAGAAAGGTGCTTATTCAGTTTTTTAGGGGAAATTAAATCAGCAACTAAATTTTCTGGTTTTTTTTTTTTGCAATGAGAATTGAATGACTTTAAGAAATAATTATCCCTTCTTTTCTCCCTCCACTCCTATTTTCCTTTCTGTTCATATCTTCATAAGCTTCTTGCTTCTTTTCATACTTTAAGATATCATAGCTGAGTTTATTTTAAATTCTTTTTTTAAAAAGCCTTATTTTTATTGTTTCAATGTTTTCATTCCAAATTCTAACTTGTATACATATATTTTATATAATTATATTATTAATTGTAAATACGTAATTGTAAATACATAATTATATTATTAATTGTAAATATATAATTGTATATATACACATATATAATTGTTGAGGTTAAAAGAGGGATTGATAGTGAATTGAAGAAGAAAGTGAGAAATTTAAGCAATTATCATTTAATTGATTAAATAGAAACAAGCTGATTAGGGTAATTAATTGGCTGCAAAGAGAAGAGTTCATGTGTATTATTGAATATAATCCATATTATTGACTACATAATATATATTATATAATACATGATATATTTTATACATACATATATATATATATATATAATTTTTTCTGGTACTGAGGATTGAACCAGGGGTTCTCTACCACTGAGTTCTATCTCAAACTTTTTAGTTTTTATTTTGAGACATATTCTAAGTTGCCAAGGTTAGCCTCAAACTTGCAATTCTTCTGCCTCAGCTTCCTTAGTAGCTGGGAATAAGGTGTGCACTACTGGGCTGGGGAGATAGCTCACTCGGTAGAGTGCTTGCCTTGCAAACACAAAGCCCTGGGTTCAATCCCCAGCACCGCAAAAAAAAAAAAAAAAAAAAAAGGTGTGTACTACCATGCCCAGCTTAAAAAATATTTCTCAAATAAGAACACATGATATTTGTCTTTCTTGTGGCATGAGTTGTTTCATTTAATATAATGTCCTCCAGTTCCAACCATGTTACTGAAAATTACAGAATCTTTGTCTTTTTATGGTTGAATAATACAACACATATATATATATATGTATAGTATTTTCTTTATCCATTCATCTGTTGATGAACAACTAAGTTGATTCCAAATCTTTGCTAGTGCTTAAGGTGTTTATACTGTTTATAGGCAGTACAGATAATTTCTCTGACATACTGGTTTTCTTTCCTTTAACAAAATTGCCGGATCATATGGTAGTTCTAGTTTTTTGAGGAATTTTCATAATACATGTTCTCACTTCTACATGGAAATTAAAAAGTTGATCTCATACAATGGGATGGGAGAACAGTGGTTAATACCAGTGGCTGGGAAGGAGGGTGAGGACTGTGGAAAGAAGATGGTTAATGGGCACCAGGGTACCACTGGAAATGAGGTCTGACTTCTAGTGTTCCATTGCACAGTTGGGCAGCTACAGTTAACAACACTTAATTGTACATTCTAAAAGGACAGAATTTGGAAGGTCCCTAACACGAAGAAAGGGTAAGTATTTAAGGGGTTGGTATGTCAATTACTTTAATCTGATCATTATACTTCATATACATATGTTGAAATATCACACTGTATCCCCTAAATATGCACAAGTACGTATAAATAAAAAATTTTAAAAAGCCAGGCATGGTGGCACGTGCCTCTAATCCCAGCAGCTCACAAGGCAGGAGGATCACAAGTTCAATACCAACTCCAGCAACTTAGCGAGATTCCTAAGCAACTTAGTGAGATTATTATTATTATTTTATTAGTCTCAAAATTAGAAAATGAAAAGAACTGGAGATATGGTTCAGTGATTAAGTGCCTCTGGATTCAATCCCTGACACCAATTTTTTTTTTTTAATTGCTGAGTAAAAGTGAGTAGATATGTACCAATAATAGAAAATGTGAAAAAGAGTTGCTTCCTTCCGAAGAAGAACCTGGAAGTAAAAGAAAAGCCACATTTTTGTTATCCTGGCCCTTCCATTGGCTTATCAATATCTGTACAAAACCTGCTTTTTCGTTGTGGCTACCCTAAATAGTCCTACATCTAATTTTGTCCTCTCTGACATCTACTGAGGTGCTGAGCAGAGCTAGACAGGATAACAGAAGCAAGTCAAATGGAGGTGATCTTTAAAACATAATTATCCTGGACACCATGGGCTTAAAAGAATCCAGTTGTGGCTAGAAAATAAGCGTTATTTATTCAAATGGTTGCAGCTGTTAGATTCCCTTGAGAAAACACAAAGCGCCACCTATCCATTGCCAGGTTTTCTTGATTGCCTAACTTTGGTGATTCAGAGATAAAATCCCAAAATAGGCATTTATAAAGGCAAGGATGAGAAGAAGACTCAGAACTGGGGTTGGTGCTCACTGCCGCTGATTCTCAGACTACAGACCCTTAAGCTATTTTTCCCCTAAGTTTGCCAGGCTGCTGGAGGGAGACTCCTGTTCCAGTCAAAACAGTCATGGGCCTTTCCATACAACATACTCTGTTCTGTCTACACTGGTGGTTATTTCAAAAACAGAATAAGAGAAGCCCTGAATCAAATAATGAAACCAGAAAACTTAAGCCCTCAGTTAAAAGAAAAAAAAAAAAAAAAAAACAAAAACAAAAAGGAAGAGGAGAAAATATATTTTCCCAGGAATGCCCACATCCCTACAGATTCAGTTTTCAAAGTGGATTTTCTTTGAATAGGGTTTGGATTTGCCAACAGGCTATTAGGATATAATGCGCTACTCACAATTCTCCAAGAAAAGATCTGAGGTTTGTTATAATTTTCCCATTTTCCCAGAGATGGGTCACGCCAAGAGGAAGGGGTGAAGGAAAGTGGGCAAAAGATTGTGGGAGCAGGAAAAAACGTGCTGGATCCCATCCAGTCCTCTTCAAAGGATAACCTCTTCCAAACAGTAAACCTTCAGGGGGAGATTATGCAAAGCCCCTGCCTTCCAGCACCCCTGAGAACCTGCCACCCCCGTCCATTCAGACTTAAGGATTAAGAAAACTAGAGGAATAAAAGCATCTATTTATCCTGTGGTCCACGTCAAGAATTGTTCCTCTGGGCTGTTCTGGGCTGGATCCTGTGGCTTTACTGGTGGTGTGATTCCTGTTTTTGGGGGGTGGAGACGCATCTGTATTGTCTGATAATTCAGTTCTTATTTTTTCCACAAGGATGCCTAATTGTGTAACTCCTGGCTAGGTTTCATAGCCGAATGATAGAAATCAGAGTTGGAAAAGACCTGTTAGGTCATTTTACCCTACTCCTGCCAGTGAGAGTTTTGCCTCTGATATGCTGGATGATGCGTCCACCCCTTCCCATGGGAGATTAGCTTCCACAATCCAATTAGTTCACACTGCCAACACATTTTCACTGACATTCAATTTACAATTAATAGCATTGTTTGTCTTAATTCGGTTCTCAAAAAATAAGTGTTGATTTTCTCTTATTGTTTTCAAATTTGAATCCACGGCTAAGCCTATTTTCCTATTTCTCCCCAAATGCACTTATTTATTTCACTTATTTTTTTCCCAGAATCTTTAATTTATCTGTTAAATTTGTTTTTCTTTGCATGACTCTGTGTCTCTTTGATATAAAGATAATGAAGCCTTTGAAATTCCCAACAAGGCCCATCTCCTTAACAGGGTACAGACAGTGCAATTAAGAAGAGAACTGAGACTCTAACATTTTTTAAAATAAGGCTTAGCTTTCTCCAATATCTTGTCCCCAGTTTTCCTAACTTTCTGACAGAATGGTTAGTGGCCTGATAGGTTGGTAGCCCTTTGTCTCAGCTTTCCAACTGTGTGTGTGAGTTTACTGCTATGAAAACCCTGGCTAAGATGATCAGATGAGATAAGACAAAAGATAAGATATAGGAGGAGGAGATGAAAAGTATATTTCTGAACTTAGGAACAGAAGAAACTTAACCATCTAGTAGTAAACTTCACTCTCTGATGATATTGCCCCTTTCCAGGCAAGATAAGATGAACCACATGTGGCCGACCCCTTGAATGGGCAGCTCCTCTAGTAAGCCATTGCCCGCCTGGCTTTATTTTTCATTGCCTAAGGCTCTGGCTTCATTCCTGCTTTGCCTGTCTCCCTCTTCTGACTCTGGCCTTATTTTGGCCGTTGGATCACATTTCCTGTCCAGTCCACCATGCAGAGTTGGTCTCCTCCTCATGACCTCCTCCCAGCTTGCTGGTGCGAGGGAGTAGTCCTTGCTTCTGGACTCTGCCCTCTGACTAAATTCTCTGTGGCCCCTCCCTTTCTGCCTGATCCAATACCAACACCTGCCCAAACTCGACTTTTTCTCCTCACTCCTACATCTTTTGTTGTTAACACACGCTGTCCACTCAATATTATGAGCAGTTCTATTTGAGGTTACAGTTCTGATTCCAAGTAGCTAGCTCATATGGCTTTTTCAGGGGGTTTCAGGAACTTGCATTTCACAAACACAGGAAAAGTAGATGAGGTCTACCAGCACCTACTTAGCACCAAGGCCCCATCAAGTTGCTTTGACCACCCCTGCTTGCTCTATTGCAGTGACATTGGTCTTTCTGCAGTAGCTGGACTGGGCTAACACCAATCTCTTTCCCACTGGGGTCTTAGTCCAATTGCTCCCTGTCTTTGCGTAAGTTTCACCTATTCATCAAGTCACAGATGCCATGAAATTTAAAGAGGCTGTCCCTAAGTACCCTAGGCTGGGTTCTGCTTTTACACTTCATCATTGTGCCCTTTATCTGACCCACATTGTGAACATAAACTTAATTCATTTATTCAATTATTTGAATAAATTACATTGGAAGTGTAAAACTCTATGATGCTCAAGTCTACTGTGCATAGTACATTACAGGTGCTCAAACAGGCGAACACTTCGACCATAAGAGCAAAAAGAAGACAGAATGAAGGTTGATGAAATTAATTAACACATTATTGATAGCTCATTGCCTTAGTCTTTCTGATTCTGGTTTTCTTCATTTGGTTCAGTTATGTAAACACTCATCATTATGGAAATCTATAGCCAGTATTACATTAGAAAAGTTCAATGGCTTTAGGTGATAGCAACAGCATTCTTTTTTATTTGTAAAAGAGATTTTATTGGGACAAACAGAAAGCTCAGAAAGCTCATATCATTGATGAGGAAATGGAGGAGTATACTTACAGAGTGCACAGAGACCAAAAGAACATGCACTCCAGACAGGAGACGCAATGCCTTCAGGATGCTGCTGGCCACTATTCCATTGTTTCCAGATGCTGCTGGAATCTCTAGGCACTATCATTGGCTCCACTGCAAGAACCTCACGGCAACTATCATTTATGAGCTCTGACCATACCTGTTTTAGCAACTGACTTAAGCTTCAGAGTCCCGTATAAGAAGTCTGCTTGATCAATGACTGATTAGTTAACCTAGTCCTGGACTCTAGAGCAGACAGAGAATCACCTACCTCTGTACAGACATTTTGAGATAGGAAATCTCATCCCTCCAGCTTGACACACAATGAGTTATTTCCTTCAAATAAGTAGGAGAAATGAATGATGGATACCTGTCAAGCAACCAATCAAACCAACCAGTCAGCATGCAGCCAATAGCAACTGCTAACCTTTGTTCAGTAATGCATTAGGGTATGCCACTTCTAATGTTTGAGCTGTATCTGGCTTTTCATTATCACCTTATTTTCATATTATTAATTCTGTGGGTCTTCTTTCCTAGGAGCCTGCATTTTTGAAACTTGTTGTTCCTTAGAGGTATTAGTTTGATAAATTTGAATTATTCTATAGATTCCTTTGACAACATAGGTAGTTGAAAGAGTCTTAAGCTGGGTTCCCTAGAAACTGAGTCTGAGACTCTAATTATTCTGAAAGTGATGCACCAGCAGAAAAATCCTTCAGGAGGGAAGTAAAGCAGGACAGAGAAAGTGGAAGATCAAGAAAGCCACCTCACATCAAGGCAAGTCTCAGTCAGCTCCTCAGAGGAAGGTCTTTCAGTCATTAAGCGCTGGGCCCTGCTTGAGACAGGGGAAAACTCTGTACACATCAATTCAGCTGGTCATTGACTTTGTGTTACCCCCAGGATGTGGGCACAGCTCTGGGGGTGAAACAGCTGACAGTGGGGGACACATTTTCCAGGAAAGGTGGGGGGATCTGTGAGTCATTAGTAGCTCACCCTTAAGGAAGTTGAGGTTGGGGTGTTCCAGCAGATTAAAGGGGATCTGAGAGGGCATGCAGCATTTAATATAGATAGTTACTAATGTCTGCTTATTTTATTATTGTATTATTTGTATTTTTTTTTCACAAATAAGCAAAAAAGGAACATCATAAAATTAGCCCTGTGACACCCTTCAGCTTTTC
Source organism: Sciurus vulgaris (assembly GCF_902686455.1). Taxonomy (NCBI): domain Eukaryota; kingdom Metazoa; phylum Chordata; class Mammalia; order Rodentia; family Sciuridae; genus Sciurus; species Sciurus vulgaris. The sequence goes on from NC_136461.1 coordinate 194,098,248, forward strand.
TTTTTGACTTTCCCAAGTTATAAAAGGACTGTGGCTACATCATGGCAAACATCTGAACAGGATAGACTTCATTCAAAGTACTGAAACTGCCTAGGTAACCTTAACCATATGGCTCTTTTGAAGAACTCAGATCACTCACTAGTTGTTTCTTTACCCACTCAGATGCTGACAGTTATATTAGGTCATGAAAATGGAAAATAACAAACTGATACCTTAGTGCAAAATCAATTCATCCCTTTACATAGACACCCAAACATTGACATTGAAAGTTCTTATTCAGGAAAAAAAAAATTCCATTATAGTTATGTGATGAATAGCCCACACAACATTAATAATAACCACAGAGCTTTCCTGTAAGACCGTAATATTTAATTGACAAAAATATTTATTCTCTGTAATCACTGAGGAAACTGAGGCCCGGTCAGATTTTTAATGCAAAGGCACACAGCTGGTACATGATGAAGCAGGAATGGATTTTTCATTATTGCTGGGTGTGTCAAAATGATCTCAGCATTTCATGGCAGTTCATTTTGACTCTGAATTAAAGGCTCAGTGAAGTCGCTAGTTTCCTTTGTAAGTTTCTCATTTTCCCCATGTGTTGAAATCTCAAAGTCAGAGCATTCTGTCTTTTGGAGATAAAGGTATTATAAATGGCCCACCATCCACAGGGTGAGCTCTAACCTAGTAACACTGTTCCAAACACACCATGTATAGGAGAACATTCAGCTCTCTTATCTCAGGCCTTTTCTCAGGTTTACCTTCACAGAACTACTTCAATAGCCCATAGACCAAAATAAAGCTAACTAGCTCGTGGATTCAAGGCAATGAATTAATTTCAATAATACCAACTCTATCATTTTTGAGTTCTTGGTGAACACTATGTCAGGTACTTTAGATAATTAGGAAGCTATTTTGCTGCTCTCTTTTGGTGACCTCATTTCCCTACCCTACATTGGTTGCAGGTAACAATCCTCTCATAGGTTTGTACACACCACATAGTATTCTACCCACCTGACCACTGTTCATTGGTCCAAAAATGAACATGTGACATTGGCAAGATCAATTGTTGCTTCTTCCTCAGAGTTTTTCCAACTTGAGTTGATGGGCAATTCTATATTCATGGAATTTATGAGAATGTTCATGCTGAGATGGTCATAATCTTGTTCTTATTTTTAAGGATATTTATCTTGAAAGAATACAACTCCATGTAAAAAGAAGCAAGGTCAGAGGGACAGAATGATAATCAGATGGTTTGAATATACATATATAAACTCATTGATGGTATTTTTCTACTTTGTTTTAGTTTTGCAGTTTGGTTAACTCGAATAAGTATCTCTCCTCCTCCTCTCCCTCCTACTCCTCTTCCTCCTTCATTTTATTTTTGTGATCCTCCTTAAGCTTCCTGTTTCTATCTTAATATTATGCTTAATACACATACATTATCACAAACCACACAGAAACACCCTGATTTATATGGCATTATTCTTGTTTAACAAATCTGAAAATAAAACTTGGATAATTGATGTCATTGGCCAAAGCTTGCATCATTAGCCAGTAGAGAACAGAGACTGAATTCCAAATTTTCTCATTAAAAACCATTATCTACATCCTATAATGCTGGACAGAAACCTGCATTATTGAAGAAAATGAAACCATTTATCAACACCTGAGATGCCTGGAAATAAATCACAAGAATTTAACAAGTGCTAGTGCATATATCTTAGCTCATGCTTTTTGTATTTATTTCATATTGTCCATCTAGAAATTTTGGTTATATATTCCTTCATTCAACATGGTGACCAAGATTATAATGCTCAGGCAATGGAATCAAATGAAGTAATCAAAATACTTTAAGAAGTGTGAAGAAATTTTTTACCATATAGGCAATACCATACAAGGATAGATATGGAACAGAGAAAACTGGCTAAAGCAGTTACTGAAACACTTTCACAAATATATCATCATGTTTTTGGAAGGACGAGGTCTTACCCTGGTTAGAGACCCCAGTTCCCACCATCTTCAACATCACTCTCTTTAGGTCATAATATTTCCATTCTTATTAGGAAATTGTACCATCTAAACCTTTTTCACTTACCCTCGTGTCCATGGAAATTTCATTTGCCTTTTTGTTTAATAACTGTCAGGGTCTTTTGTGTGTGTGTGTGTGTGTGTGTGTGTGTGTGTGTGTGTAGAAAATAACATTTTTCTAACTTCAGCAGATGTGTGGCTTTAGAAGTGGAAACAGGAAGATGATACAACATGTAGAATAGAGGACTCTGGTTCAGCGGGACCTGCTTTCTAGCAAAGAGACAGAGGCTCACACACTTTCCTCTCTACCAACTCACATTCACTTCTCTGCATACATCACTCAAATTTGTGCCACAGTAAAATACTTCCTACTTTGTGATATAAATTACTAAGTAATAATTATAATCTTCAACATTCAATCTGCTGAGAGCCAAGGCCACACACTCTACAGGTTTCCCTAAAATACTGCTAATAATATGACAATTTGAAGATCTTCTGAACAAGGTTTCAGTGTGTATTTTAACATGCACCTACACACACACACATGCATACGCACAGATCTCTGACTACAAAGATCTACTACTACTCTACGATTTTCTCATTTTTCCATCATTCACTAATTTATCACTTAAAACTTTCCTATTGCCCCAAGATCCTAAAATTCCCTCTGAGATGATAAAAGTACACAGTGCTAAAGACTTGAAAAGTGTACATAAAGCACTTCCTTGTGTCTGGGCTAAAGCAATTTGTCCAGATCTTGCAAAAATCATATCATAGAAAAAGTTTCTTTTTTTTTTTTTTCCTGTGTGCAGCCTGCCCTCATACTCCTCCTCTCTCATCCTTAATGTCTAGGACCTCCTTATTCCTCACAAAGCAGAACCATTACAGATGGATCTTATGCCTTCCCGCTATCTGTACATTTGTAGTTCAGCATTTGATATTTTATTGACATCAAGAACAAGATTCAATCATGGATTTCTTTGTCTCAGGGGTCTTGTACTTTTGTCTTTTATCCTTATTTGTCTTAGATTAAAACTCCTGAAGCAGCCAATGAGATGGGAAAGGGAATTTCTCTTAAGTCCTGTAAGAAAAACTAATCTGCATTGGGTTTGAAAATAAACTTGGGCTTGTAGGCTGGTATTCCAGGAGGGTTCCAGGAGATAAAGAAGAAAGTATAGACGCTTAGTAGCACTTTGGCTACCTGGACCCACATAGGCATATCAAAACATGATTGACTTCCCCACAATTTATCTCGACCCCTTACCAGAGGCTCTAACTCCTTCCGCTCATTTATTGGGTCTGAGGTACTGGTGTGTCTTCCCTTCTATGACCACTCCCTTCCTCTATACTTCCTGGTTCTGATCTAGATGAACCATATCCTCCCCAGTCCCTGCTCATCCCCTTTACAAATTAAGGTTTTACTTGAGGGACAGGCAAGTTATTCTTTGTGACCCTCAAGTCCTTCAATAGCTGGGGGAATTCAGATGAAAAAAATCACAACCAATATATAAGCAAATGGTGAGATTTGTGAGGAAAGGACCACCTGTCTATCCCATGGAACATCCCTAGGGTAAAGCATCAAATATAAACTAAATATCTGCCAACTGAATAAATTGCAGAACAAAGTGTTCAAGGGGGGAAAGAGTCTAGAAGTGGACCTCACCAGACATAAAGCAGAGTGGACATAAGATATAGGCACTGGGGACACTTGGCCCTTTACAGGCTGTCTTAAGAGTTTACTTTAAATTACATTTAATGTGAGTGTACTGTCTTTAAGTAGTATGTTTCTCACCTTCTGTGCTGCTGCTATATGAGGAGAACTTCTATTAGCAAGTGTCCCAGACTTCATCTAGTGTAGTCTATGATCAGTGCAGAAATCACCTGCACACTGCCTTTCTAATCCCTTCTTTAGTAGCTCCAATGATAGATGATTCCTGGGATCACAGTTCCTGGCTCAGGCTGTGCCTATTGTTACAGTGTTGTTTTTTCAAAAAATATTTTTATCAGTTGCTATGGACCTTTATTTTTTATTTACTTATTTATATGTGGTGCTGAGAATCAAACCCAGTGCCTCACACATGCCAGGCAAGCGTTTACCACTGAGCCACAATCCCAGCCCTAGTATGTTCTTTTTTATGTCGTATTGAAAATTACAAGTTGGAAAGCTTCTAGCACAGTGACCTGCATAGAAAAGACATTCAATTTCAGTTAAGTATTGGAGATTTTAAAAAATTACAATTCCTGTAGCTTTGATTCTTGTGTTCTATGCCTTTCATCCTCCCACTAAATCATATTGTAAAAAAGATAGGCAATCATTATAGATCTTGAGGACTTAACACAATAGAAAGGATAAAAATTGAAAGTTTGGTTCACTTGCTGGGTGCAGTGGCAGATGCCCATAATCCCAGTGGCTAGGGAGGCTGAGGCAGGAAGATCTCTAGTTCAAAGTCAGCCTCAGCAATAGCGAATCACTAGGCAACTCAGTGAGATACTGTCTAAATAAAATACAAAATAAGACTGGGGTTGTGTCTCAGTGGTCAAGTGCCACGGTACCCCCAAAAATAAAAATAAATAAAATGAAAATTAAAATAAAGTTTAGTTCATCTGCTTTACATTGGTTATAGCAATTTATAGACTGGCCAAGTTTACCAGTCTTAACCAGAGCATACACATTTAAAAGTGCCTGTTCCTCCCGGTTGTGCTTGTTTAGGATTATGGTCTTTATGCTTTGCCTTCTTATAAATCGTGGTTATCTGTTTACTTAAAATTTTAAACAATTGGGAAAGCCACTGTGTTGAATCTTTTTGGTTTTTGTTTTCTAAATTACAAGATGAAAGCAGAGGAGGAAGAAAGGAATGAGAACAGGAGGAAGAGGGGGAAGAGAAGGGAAAAGAATACCAGCATTCTGTCCTGTTCAGCGTGGGATCTAGATGCACTGGATACTTTAAAATACTGGCAAGTTCTAAGTGATATGTAGTTCAGTTCTCTATCAGTGAATGCTTCCCATATTTGGACAAAATAGCCCTTAGCATTTTTCCATCACTGTTCTTTCTTCAAACCACAGACCGACTACGGAGTGTCTTTGGAGGTCAATGCTTTTCTGGTAAATTGTAGGCTGAAAGGATTTGTATTTTCATTTCAAGATTACTTGACCTCAGCGTTCCAGTTGCTCTGTATTAATTAATGGGATGTATCTGGGAGCGTCCTCTGGACGTGTCCAGCCTATTGTCACTGATCCTCTGTGGGTTTGCTCTGACAGCTTCCATGTGGGCTCCAGAGAAGGGCTGGGTTGCCAGAGGATTGTAAATATGAGCTTGGGTGAGGCCCAAATCCTCCAGATGTGGCTGTTTCATGTTTTCAATGTGAATTCAAGGACCTACCCTCCTCTTTGACGGAGATAACAAGTGCCTCATCTCATAATCAGAAAAATGTGATCCTTTCAGTGGGGATATCTGAGACAGCTTTTCCATCAACCAAGTCTTGGCTACCTATTATAAACCTGGACTTCTTCTCTCTCTGCTCAGTTTGAGATCCTAAGGCCAGGTCTGAGCACTCACTCTTTTTGCTAAGTCAAGGATTTGGGCTCCACCTTCTACTTATCTCTCTGTGGGAGCCAATGTGGTCTCTGGCTGGACAAGGAACATACATGAGGAAGTAACCTGTCAAATGAGTCAGCACTTGTCTGACCAGAACTTCCTCTTTCTGCTCACTTCCTGTGTGTGCAAGCTCAGACATAGTGGTGGTAGAAGGTATTTCAACTAAATTCCTGTGGTCATTTTCTCCATTTCCAAGCAATGGGTCACTCAGTGTGCAAAGGAATTAGCCAGGCGTTTTGCTCCTTTTTCTGCATCTGTTAAGTGTACTTTTATAAGGCACATTTCCTCCCCAAACAGGAAAACTGACAAACTAGCAAGACTGAGAAAACAGATTAAATATAAAAAAAATTTGGCCATGTACTAGTGGCCATTATATTGAATTCAGTGAAAGACTTGGTGAAATGAAAGGAATTGGTAGAATTTTTCACAGTACTTTATTTCCTCTGATATATGATGTATAAAAACTACAAATAAAATAAATAACACTAATTAGTAGAAGCAGTAGCTCAACAAAATGTCTTCACTTTATTGAGTGTGAAATACTTTAAATATTTAAAAGGTATTTTGGTGTCTATGGTCTTTGACCCAAATGAATAAATCTGATTTTGTTTTTCAAAAATCACTTAGTTAATATATCTATAAATATATACTGTCAGAGGTTATAGACTTATTTAAACTATGCTTCTGTAGTTGAAGAATTCTTTCTCCCCTTTTTGTGTAGATCAGTATTTTTTCATCTTTTCTCCTAGTTAAACACACTTTAAGTATATAATAGACCAACCCCATATCCCTACCAGTTTGTTATCATAGTGGTCTCAAATAGGGATAAGAACAAAAGGGTGTGTCAAAAAATAGGGGGAAAGAAAATTGTCTCTGCTATAGTGAGGCAAAGATGTTTATTGCCATATTTTGTATGATTTCTAATGTTTGGGAATAAAACATGACTAAGCAAATTTTTTAAAAAATCTACAAAATCTATAAATTATTTGTAGTATTTTATCACTATTAAGGGATGCTTATAAATAACTAATATTGTAGAAAAAGGCTAAAAGTACACTTTTTTTAAAAAAAACATGATACAAAAAAGATATAAAATAAGGTTATTTTCATATTTCCAGCCTGATGTCATCTAGATCAACACAAAGAATAGGAACCAAACTAGAAAGAAATATGCCCAAAGGAGTAACAGTAATTCCCTGTGTTCCCTGAAATTACAGACAGCCTTCTTCTGCTTCACACTCTAATTCATCTAATTATCTGCCATGAGTTGATGTTATTTTGACTGTGGAATAACATTAAAGTTTGAATTAAAAGAAAGAAAAGAGTGCTCGAAGCAGAAGTAGAGTTTGTGGACTCTACTTCCCAAGTTAATTTCCTGCAGAATTGCAGGGAATTCTCACTCTGGGTAAGCAGGGCCATTCACAGACAGTGGCCACCCTTGTGCCCTGGAACTTCTCAAATTGTTTCTACCACTCCCTGTGTTAAGTCTCCCCGTCAAAGTCAAGTGCACACGGTTCTGCTTTCAGTTGGAGTTATTCTCATTCCTCCATGTGAGAAGAGCTCTTGGACTGGAGGGGGCCTTTCAGAAGCCCCTGGATGCCCTTCACGTCTCCCAGTCTCATCTTGAGCTGCTTTGTAGGCTCTGCCTATTCATGGCATGGGGCAGAATACTTAAAGATAGCTTTGTCTCCCTGTTCCTGTTGGTTGGCAGATGCCTCTGAAAAAGACAGAAAAGCCCATCCACTTTTGGACCGTAAGCTAGCCATTCATGCATTGAAGGCTCTGGAGGCTGATGTAATGATAGCAACCATTCATGTTGGCAGACAAGAGAACTGTGTATGTAATACAGAAGACTGGGGTGATTTTAACCAGCCATTCCTCACATAGAAACAGTGTTCTAGGGCTCTGATTGGCTGGGCTTTGAGAGATTTTGAAGGGGGTAAGGGATGGTTTGAGCTGGTACAATACTTCAGAGGGTGAGTGTCCTTCTTCCTTCCATCTGATAAGTAAAACTCCAGCTTCTAGTTGCATCAAGATTAGAATTAAGCTGTCGAATTATGCATACTATTATGAAAATAAATCACAAATAAAATTTTATCAACTCGATTCAAAATCATTATATTTTTTTAAATCCCTGAGGGCAGTACCCCCAAGTACCTTTTTTTCCCCACAAAAAACTAAAACCATTATTAAAGAAAAGGCACTGGCAAAAATGAGTACTGGGCACTGTTTTGTACCTCAGGACTACAGGCATATAAGGTGGTGATTGAAAATATGCTGACTCGAGATATTCGGGTCTTCTTTAATGAGTTAATGATGGGAAAAGAGCTCCTTTTCTTTAGAATTTTAAATCCCAATTATAAGTAGTTGTGGGTTTTATGTATTTATTTGTTGGTGTTGGTGTTGTTTTTTGTTTTTGTACCAGGGATTGAACTCAGGGTCACTCAACCACTGATCCATATCCCCAGCCCTATTTTGTATTTTACTTAGAGACAGGGTCTCATGGAGTTGCTTAGTGCTTTGCTTATGCCTAGGCTGGCTTTGAACTTGTGATCCTCCTGCCTCAGCCTCCCTAGCCACAGATGCACACCACCAGGCCCAGAAATAGTTTTGTTTTTTTTTTTTTTTTAAATTCATCCACAAAGACTCTTGGTCAGGAACTGTTTGTTATGCAATGACTGATATATAAGAACACCTGGGATCTGCAGACTGTCCAAAGAGGTAACAGGAACCTGGGATCTCATCAATATTTTTGTGAAATAGGTGGTGGACAGAGACTTTTTCTCCACAGGAAATATTCCAGAGTCCCATTTAGCAACCCCGTATGCAACAGAGTGCAAAAGAGGTTTGAATATGTATTAGACCAGGCACTCGGTATTTGGGCCGATGTATGAATGGTCTCAAGCATCACCTGCCATGTAAATTCTTCTCTTCAAAATCGGGAAAGGCTGACTTAAATTTTCCAGGTATTTTCTAAGCTCTATTTTTAATGCAGTAGCTGAACAGAGTTAACATGTAATTTTCTGCAGTTCTGCTGATACATTGTTTCACTAATCTTTGTTCTATTTTATTAGAGTTAATTTTGCTCTCTTGCGTAAATGAAGGTGACAGTAGGGCAGGAAGATAATCACATGAGTTTAAAGAACTGTGGAGTGTCACTTCATCTATTTACAGGTCCAAGTTGCATTCCAACTCCCATCTCTCTGTGGTAAGAAATACCAGGAGAGATAAATAAAACAGAAACTGTAAAACACAAGCCAAAACAAAATAAAAACAAGCAAGAAAACACCATTGAGAATAAAAAGAGAAGGAAAGCATCAATCCTTCCCCATACATTCTTGAAATATATACTCAGCATGTATTTTGGGGGTGGTGTGCCCACGTGCCTGGCACTGATCAACCCGAAGGCAATGGCAGTGTATTATGCAAAGCTGGCCACCACCCCAAAAATGCTTCAGACAATGGAGACAAATACTCAGATGTAAATATAATGATCTAACTATAATAGGTACAAAATATATCAGGAGATGTATTCATTTATTAAGATACATTTAGATGAGAGAGACAGAAACCCAATTCAAACTCATTTAAGGACAAAATTGTTTGACTGACAAATCTGCAAACTCTAAGGGTAGACTAGCTAGATCCAGGAGCTTAAATTCCATTGTTGGGACTCAGCTTCTGTCTATCCTCTGCTGTAAATACCTCATGGAGTGAATTCTAAGCTCACCTTCTACCCAGCTGAGTTCCCATAGTAAGAAAACTTTCTTGTTCCTCATACTTCCAAAAACGATCGGAGAATCAAAAATCATTTGGCTCTTATTTTCCAAATCACATACTCACTTTGGAGTTAAGAGTCTGCCTACTGTAGCCCCATAGACTAAGAATAGGGACTGCATTTTCCCCCAAGGAGAATGAAGATGTTATTATCAGCAGTAAGAGAAATGCACAGGAAAGCCATCATAGTTGTTGACAGAGGACACAGAAAAATCTATTGGGGACTGTTTAATCCATTTATGGAAAGATCTATGAAATCTTTGCTAATTCCACCTCCAAGAAAGTTTATGAAAGTAGGGGGCTGCTCCTTTGTCCTTAACATCAGTCTTGAACTGTTTACCTTTGAGAATGATTTAATATCTGGTCAATTATTAATTCTCTAGCACTCACCATGTCAGACAATGTCTGAGCACCTAGATTAGGACTCCAAAGTGAAAATAGATTCAGTTGTAGTGTATATCTTAGATTACAAGATTTAAATTCTTCAGACAAAAATTAAGGAGACAACTGGGGAAAAGTAATGGGAGATGGATAAGAGAAGAGGTTTCAGGCCATTCAGAACCAGAGAGTCTTGTAATGAGCAACTAGTAATATTTAAGTAAAGTTAATATGGCTTCACTAGGGATGATGAGCTCAGAGCTGATGTTAGGAGAGCTGAGGAAAAGAAGGGAAGAGTCTGTTCCTAACTTATTCGGGTAGTCACATGTTCTCGGAGCTAGATTCTTTCATGTCCACCACCCACCTTTAATTCAGCTATCTCCCAGTTTAGGTATCAATTATGACTAAAGCAAGTAGATCTTCCACATTGATCTTACCATTTGGAAGTTGTGATTCCTAGAAACAAGATCTGGTGTATTCCTGTTACCCTGCCCTTAGTATCTTTTTGTGTTTGTTTGTTTTGTCTTTCAGACTCAAATTCCAAGCGTCAGTGAAGATAGGCTGGTGTGATATCCTAATTTTCATAAAAAACCAGCCAAATCCATAATCCTGAACATCTGCCTGGTTTCTCTTCTTTACATTTCTGCCTCTTTCCTAAAACTTCCTAAAACTCCAGCCTCTTGATATTTTTAGCATTCAGACTTGGATCCTGACTTTTTAATCCATGATGGGTAGAAGGAATTAGTGTATGGGCATGGGTCTTCCAATTTGAAAAGTGGGGTAGACAGAATAAGATGTCTCCCTAAAAAGAGGTCCAGGTTTTAGTCCCCAGAAACTGAATATTTCCATAACAAAATACTTTGCAGATATGATTAAAGTTATATATCTTCAAATAGGGGATTATCCTGGATAATTCAGGTTGATCCAATCTAATCATATTTATCTTAAAAACATAGGAATTTCTCTGGTATGAGTCTGAAAGACGTAGCAAAAGAGGTAAAAGAGGGAATGGAAAGTCAGGGAGGTCCAAGTGGAAGAAATATTTGAGGCACTGTTGCTGGCTCTCAGATGTAGAGGGCCATGTGCAGGGACTGGAGATAGGTCTGAAGATAAGCCCCTCAGCTAAAGGCAAGCATAGAAATGGGGTCCACGAGGAATCAGAATCTATCTGCCACTTGAATACGTGCAGAAGGGGGTTCTTTCTAGAACTTGGTGTCCATTCGCTTTCTGTTGCTATAGCAAATATCCATGATAAACCAAATTAAAAAGGAGAGAGGTTTATTTTGGATCACAGTTTTGGAAGTGTCAGTTCATGGTCAGTTGGCTGTGTTACTTTTGGGCCTGGAGCAAAGCAGTACACGATGACAGGGAGTTCATGGTTGAAGAAACAGTTCACCTTATGGTGGCCAGAAAGCAAAGAGAGAAAAAGAGAGGCAGGGTCCCAATATCCTTTTCAAGGGCGCTCTGCCAGTGACCTAACACCCTTCCATTAGAATCTATCTCCTAAACATTCCGCCACCTCACATAGCAGCACAGGCTTACAACCAAGCCTTCAACAGACGCACCACTGGGAAATGCTTATGCAAACCACAGCAAGCCCCTAATAAGAGCCAGGCCGGTTGACACCTTGAGTTCAACATTGTGAAATGCAGAACAGAGAAATTGGTGAAGCAAATCTGGATTTCCGAACTAAAGAACTGTGAGATAATAAATTTATATTGTTTTAAGCACTGAGTCTGTGGGAAAATTTTAACAGCAGCAATAGAAAACTAAAGTAGTATGCTTCTGGATAGAAAAGCATGAATTAGGAGAAGAATTCACGGCAGTTCAAGGAATGGGTGGATTTCAAATAGAAGAGTTTTCTGATGATTATGTATGCTCTGATTTTAGTATTTTAGTTCTATCTTGTTTAATAAAAAACAAGTGATTGTTCATTTCACTGGGTAATGTCCAACAAAAGCCTTTCTATTAGAGGGTTTGAGTCAGTATCTAAATAACTGGCATAGTTTGTTGTGAGAAAAAGACACTTTGCAAGGAGATAAGAAATGGAAGATGTAAAACCAAGCACAGGAGTTATCATAATCCTGCTACTACATGCCTAGTCCTGGAGTCAGGAGCAGATCTTTTGTGACTTGAAGACAAGTGTTTGTTTTTGGCAGCCCCTGTCTTATGACAAGCCTCATCAGATCTATTGGGAAAAAATTAAAAATAAGAATGTTTATGTTTTCAAGAAATAAAACCATTGGCAAACTTGGTTGTTTGGCCTCCAAGAAAGGGAACTTGTGTGGTGTATTGTGTAGTCCTGTGATGGGGTGGATGGCTTCATCATCTGCATTAGAAGGATCTATTGGATAGGATCTCTTTAATTTGCAAGCAGTTGTGCCACATGATCATGAAACAGGCTGTGAGGAAAAGTTCTGCTCTAATGATCCTCAGCCGCTCCAGGCTTCTTATCTGCAAAGGATATTTACATGCACCTTGAGCTATTTTCAGACTTTTGCTTTGGGTATTTGTTTTAGAGCTAGGCCTTCACTTAAATAACTCTTTCCTCTGTAAAAGAGAGACAGAAGTTCTTGCACCACGGGGACAAGAAAGCCACCTGTGCAACTTCTCTGCTTCATCTACTCTTGGTCTGCAATCACTGGCCCACCACCAGGAGAGGGCTGGAAATGAAGAAAGCTCACCACATCTTGGAGAAATCATCGTGAACTTCCAGGGAATAGCAATCGAACCAGGCCCAAGGGTGGAAAATCTGGAAACCTCAGCTGCTTAAGTTCCGAGGAGTCTCTGAATAGCATCAGAGAGATAGGAAAGTCTAGTTTTCTCTTGTAGTGTCCTTGGTTTGATGGGGATTTCCTCATAAGGTTGTGACTGTGAAGACCTCAGATAGCCCTTTTTCTTCTAAGAAGGTGGACAGCTGCTTTTCCTCACAGACAAAACACTCAGAAGCTCCTCAGGTTGTGACCAAGTATCAGGTCCTTTGGAAATGGCCACTCCTTATCATTCCTTTTCATTTTGAGCACATTTTACCCACTAGTCCCTTCATTCCAATTGCTCTTATTTTAATGAATGTTCTATAACATGATATTTTTTAATGTTTCAGTTTTATGTCTCTTTTCTCTTTCACTGAAAAATCTGACTCTTTATGATTGTTAATTCATTGACTTATTTGCTGTGTGTGGGGGGTTTCAAAATGACATTGCCCTATTGTCACTAATAATGATATCGCTCAACATAAGGCAAGTTTCCTTTGCTGTATTTTTTGCCCTTTAGATACACATAATCAGAAATGTACAGTCCAAACATTGACTTTTTGAATTCTATGATTATTTTGTTTGGTTACATGATCAACTTGGTAGAGAGAAAGCTCATTTTTTTTTTCTACAAGCTTTTAGAGATAGCCTTTTTACTTCTGGCTATAAATTTTGTTAACTAGCAAAGCATTTCCATGGTTTGGCTGTCTTTTTCAGTGCCTCCTTGCCTTTATTCTGTCAAGTTGAATGTTATGACAAACTTGTCTTCTTCCAGGAAGTTAGAGGAGGACATTATTATTGGTATCACATTACATTGAACAATTAACACAGGCAGAAATGACATCTTTATTATGTTGAGTCATCCAAAGCAAGAATATGCAATATTTTTCCTTTTATTCAGTTTACTTCTGTATATTTATACAAATTTTCTGAATTTCTTCTTATGTTTCCTTACATCTTCTTTTTAAGTTGTCTCTGAGTAGTTAACTGTCTTCTTTAGAAACTTGAGAAAATCTCAAGATGCTAGGAAACATAGAAAGGCATGAGTGAAGAAGATATTTCAGCAACCCTAGTTAGTGAAACTGGTTTATGATGCACAGGGAGACTAAACACCCTGAGTTTTTTAGGACCCAAGCAGTTCATTACTTTAAGCAGCAAATAGGTGTATCCAACTTAAAAGAGAAATCTAGCTGTTAGCTGTGCCACGCCCTCTGGTGGCTGAAATTCATAACTGTAGTTTTAAAAACCAGATCCTGGAAGAGAATGAAAATATCCAATATTTACTGATCACTTTCTATCTTCTTGGCCTTTTGTCAAATAATTTACATGTATTCTCTCATTTAATTCTGAGAAAAAATATGTGAGGTTTGCACATACTCTCCCTTTCTTAAAAGCAGGACATTGTTACTTATGGAGGTTAATTAACTTAAACAAGACCACAACTAATTACTGGGGATGCTAGGATTCTGTGGTTCAGATATCTTTGATTCTTACTTACCATGCTATTCTATATGTAATTCTATGAACTTGGATGGAACACTACACTTCAATGGTCTATGAGATCATATAATCCACACATAGTTTACAAATGAGTGAATGAATGAATGAATGAATGAATGAAAGCCCAGAAGGAAAGCTACACTGGATCCTAGGTCCTCTAACTACTCATTCTTGTTTTAATTTTTATTGCACAAAAGCTACGTGGACTTATTTGATTCAACTTTTCTTTCTTGTGATTGATATTTTCCCAGGACGGTAGTCAGCTTCGTACATCTTGATAATAAAACAAGGAAGGGACAGAACAATCTTTACCAAATTTGACAACTCATTAGCTGCACTCTATAAAAGAGATTTAATTGCTTGCCTTGTATCCTGTTTTCAACTTTCTTCTCCAGTAACAAATATCAATTAAATTCTAATAACAAAGAGTCTTGCTGCAGTTGACAAATAATCCCTTTCAGGAGAATTGCCCTTGGTGACTCTCCACAGGCAAAATTTACAATTCTTTCAGCCACAATTCCTTGCTGCTGTTTCCTCTAACATCAGATGTGACAGGTCTGCCAGGATAAGAAACAGGCTTACCCTTTGAGGGCATTTTCCCATATAATGAGGTGGCCCCTGCAGAAATCACAGTGCCAGTGGTGACAGGCTGCTATAACTGCTGAGTGCCGAACATACGGCTGCCCACCATTTACCCAACTGACCAACATCAGCAAAGGGTCAGTTTCCTAGCACGATGTTCTGATTTTGCAGTTGCTGATTTTACAATAGTTTACAGGTGACAAGGAGGAAAACTGTTTTCCATCAACAAAAAGTTTCAGAGAGACAATGTAAGTGCTGTCTTGGGTAGGAACCTGTGTAATGGAAGCCTACAAAGATGAAGCCCAAGCCCAGGAGGCACTTGTCTTCAGCCCTGGGATTCCAAGAGAGCCTGGTTCACCAAATGACCAATAGATTGACTCAAGCATCCAAATTCCTTCCCAGTTCCTAGAATAGCATGATTTCTCTCTATTGTCCATTATTTTTAATCTGCTTTCTGTATTGATGTGCTTTGGCTTATCGATGTCCTCTTGAAAAATCATAAGAACTTGAATCTCTGTCATCAGGCAGCTGTATATAAAACAGAGAGCCAAGAATGTGTGTGATGTTTTGTAATTTTTGTTGTTAGATAAAAATCAATAGTAGAGATCAGAGTTCCAGGGAATTTTGTGGTGCGACCGTCTTCTAGACCAGGCAAGTTTCATGGTGAGATTAGAAACTCAGTACCTTATGAATAAAAGATGCTGGAAAAAATTAGATGATTACTAATATCCTTTTTGTCTCTAATACTGCATGATTCTAGAAATAACTTTGAAAAGATCATCAGTTCCTAAGTGAACAAAAATAACCAAATGTATCTTATATTAAGATCTATGAAATTGTGTGTTTGGCTCTTTCTTATTTTAGTGTGTCTACACATACACACACACATATCATATATACCTGATTGAATGAAAAAAACACAAGAATTTGTAAAAAAAAAAAAAACCTCATATATAAGGAGCAGTGCAATCAGTTGAGGGTAGTGAACAAAAAGAAAAAAGGTTCATATGCTGTAAAATAGGTGTCTTCAAATATATAAAGTTCTGTCATGTCAATGGGACCTGGCTTCCTTTATACAACTCAAATAAGGATAAAGTTGGGAGAAAAAAATATCTGTCCATGTAACAAACTTGCTAGCAATCAGTCCTCCCCAAAGGTAGAAGGATGTCCCTCACTTTTGTTGTGTTCTGTGTCTGTGAAGCTTTCAATACACCCTCCTTGCTGTTTGAGCAGACTATTAAATAGGTGATTCAAGTATTACGTCCCATGCCATTCTGAGATATTTTTCATTCTATGAATCTAGTTCTACTGTCTTATTTTGGAAATAGCATTAGTGGATCCTTCTGAAGTCAATCGGGTCTTTTCCAGAAAGTCCATAACTCTTGGATAATCCCTACAAGCCAAATAGATTGGTCATGGTCTTATCATTGTCATTTGCAATCCCTCCACCGGCCACTTCACATGGCAAAGAAAGGAATGCTTTCCCTAAAGAAAGCCCCCTTACAATTAAGTTTTACAAAACATGACACTCAGGGCCCACAACGTTTAGTTCACTCCTCCTGGGAAGAGTCAAACTTCATCATGCCATTAAGTGAAGGGATACCTACCACAGTCAGGAAACGAAGTGAGAAAGTAGATCTGTCATGGCCTCTAGCCACCCAGAAGGAGCTCCAAGAATCTTAATCCTAAATGAACCATGAAACTGCGGGGCAGGCGGCTTGCAGCTGGGGATTTGTTTGCCTATGCAAATTCCATCATAAATCACCTCATCCTCAACTCAAAGGCCAAGGCAAAGGCCAACAGTGCCTGTATGGAATCACTGGGTCACAGAAACTCTGGGTTGGTGAGGGAAACCCTCCACTGACTGGTTTGGTCTTTTAGGAAGTTGGTTGCTTTAATTTCCCATTTGCCAGATGAACAAACCAAGATCCTAGGAATAATAGTCTCTGCTTAGTTTTAAGAGTTTATTATGATAGGAAATTCTACCATCTGGTGCTGTATTTCCTCTCCAACCAGTCTGCTTAGGTCAGTCACTTCAGTTCCTGTTAATGTTTCAAAAGCCGGTTGTGGTGGGAACGTGGGACACCAGGTCAGTGGATAAGCCATCTTTGCCTCTAATCGCTGACTGTGTACTGTGTATCGCAGGCTGTGGCCAAACACTCCTAGGCATTCCTCCACTCACGTCATCAGTTCTGCGTTGCCTTGGTGAGGAGTCACAACATGTGTCTCTTGACAGAATGCTTTCTGTTCTAAGAATATTTAATGGCCTCTCTCTGCTGGCTCTGAGTAGTTATACAGTGAGGCATAAAAGATAGGTGATTTTAAGAGGGATGGGAGTAGTCCAAGGGAAGAAAGAGAGGGAGAGAGATAAAATGCAGAACACACTTAAGGATAAATCCCTCTGGTAACATCACTGCCCTGACTTTGTCTGGACATGAATACAAACTTCCTGCTGGAGGTGGAGCTGGGAGATTTGAGCTCTGTCTGTCTCAGGCTGACTAGCTCTGCAGGCTGTTGAGCAGCATTCATCCTCTGTGAGGCTCAGCTGTTCCCAGCAGAAAGAGATAACGCCCCTGGGAACTCAGCACACACATTCATACACACTCACACACACACTAACAAACACACATTTACACACACAATCACATGCACACAGATACTCACATATATGCACACACTCACAGACACACATGCATTAACACACATATACACTAACACAGATGAACTCACATATTGAAACACACACACTCACACATACACTCACATACGACCTTTCACACCAATTCACACACCCACACTCACAAACATGCACACATATACCCCATGAGGAGCATGTGAGTTTGAATTAAATAAGATGGCATAAGGGAAAGTTTTTCTAAAGATTATCAACAGGTAAATCAGACAGTTTGGTGTATGAGGCTGACCTTGAGAAGAAAGCGAACATTGGTTATGGCAGCTGTCATCTAATGATCACTCTGGGGGTTGTCACTGCCTCAGTGTTAAAATCTTCATTTCATCCATTTCTAATCATGTGACACTGAATAACTTACCCAAATCCCCAAGTGTCATTGTCTTCCTCTGTAAAACAGGGATAGAAGTCCCTTCTCTATCTTCCTCCCAAGGTTATTGTGAGGGAGGGAGGAGTCAAGAGATGTGAAATAAAATGATTTGTGCAACCTGCATTATGTCCACGATGAAAGGAGTCTTATTTTTACCGGACCTTAGGTTCTTAAGGTTCTGACCTCCTGAGTCCTCTTCTTGGGAAAGGAAGTGGAGAGAACAGGCCTTCAAGGCCTGTGAAGGAACCGGTGAATACTAAGGTAAGGACTTTAGAGACCCACTGCTTGGATACAAATCCCCGTCCTGCCATTCTGTGGATGCACAACCTTAGGTAAATTTTTTAGTTCTCTGCACCACAAGCTCAGAGGGTTATTTTAAAGATGGAATGAGCTAGTTCATATAAAGAGTTTAGAGAGGTGTACAGCATACCCAGAACACATACCCAGTAGCTCTTGCCATAAATTATCCCCTTTCCAGGCTCAGCCTAATTTGGAGCCTCTTCCCCCAGGATTAAAGACAAAAAAAAAAAAAAAAAAAAAGTCACTGGGGAAAGGCATGGAAAAGCAGGTTAATAATTATCTCTGAGCTTATCTTCCAGGGTCTGTCTCATCTAAGGACTCTTTGGTCCTGGAGGTCCAAAAACTAATTGCTGCAAATTTCCCTAAGCCAGTGTGGTTGTTCCCAATTCTTGGGTTTTTAATAGTTTTTTCTTTGTAAATTCAGGATATGTTAGGGTGATGGGCCTTTGCTTTACAATTGCACTATTAGGTTAAAATGAAAGCAAGAAAGATTGGGACCAAATTCAATGACCTGTATTTATATTGATTGGCAGGAGACAGTATGTAGTCAAATACTTCTAGCAGAAGTGCACTGGAGTCCTAGGCTGGTCCCCTTAGATGCTGCAGTAGAACCTTGAGTAAAAGGGTCACTCTATTACATATATAATGTATCGAAGTGCATTCTAGTGTCAGGTTTAACTAATTAAAACAAATTTAAAAAAAGTCACCTGAGGCAAGTGTGACCATATGCTCATTAAGATATATGGAAAAGTCTGGTTGGAGTCACATGAGTAGTCTAAATCAGAAGCTGGACAGAGGACTGCTTAGAAAGAAAGCTCTCATTCTTGTCCCCATTCCTGGGCTCCGCACATTCCTCTGGACTTCAACTGTCACCTCTGCAAGGGAAGAGAGCATCTCAGAACATTCCAGCCAGCCTCCATATATAAAATTAATCTTGTTAATATTTGTTTCTCATCTCATTATACTCTGGCTTCATTAATCAGACACCACGTTAGCATCCATTAAATAAATTAATATGACTTTTGCTCTTGAGGAGGGATGAAAAGAGTTGATACCTCTGTGGCTGCTGTCTCTGGGATCTGGGGTGTAAATTCCCAATTAGACCAAGTAGGCGAGTGTGGAGATGAGAGATTCATAGCACTCCACCCCCATCCCTAACCCCACACAAATGCTCTAAGGTTGAGACAATTTTCTGAATTTCAGACCACAGGATGGTTATGGTGGGAACAGCTCTGTATTCCAGAGAATGGCGGTGCATTTGAGTTATTCTGTCCAAGAATTTCTCAAAAAGCTTCTTCTGGCTTTTTGGACTAACCATCATCATCAAAGAGACGCTGTTTGGAATTGATTCAAACTCTTTAAACGGCTTCCTTTAGCTCAAGAATTGAAGCCATTGTTCCCCTTCAGGCCCCATTAGCTGCAGCCAGACAGTTGCTCTTAAAAAACCAATGCTTTCCCACTTTTTTAACTTTGTCTCCTCTGGTACTTTTTATCTTGGAAGCTCTTTCCCACTCATCTGGTAAGCTGATATTCAAGCCTACTTAGGATGTAGATTCACACTTCCTCCCTAACAAAACTTCCCTGTTTCTCCCAATATAAACCTCACACCCGTGACGTCACTCCCATTTTAACTTCTAATGTAATTGTGTATTTGCCTCTACTAGGCTGGAGTTTCCTGAGAGAGGATGTTCGTCTGCTCTGTCTCTGTAGCCATTGCAGCAAACATCTGCTGCCTTGCTCAGGTCAGCTGATCGCTACCTGTGGCAAGGGTCCGTTCCTGAATTAGTTCAGTTCTGTTGTCCCCCTTTATCAGATAAGTAAACTTGTGAAAAACTCTATTTTTTTAATCTATAAAATTGTTAACAGTTACTTCAGGATTGTTGTAAGATTTTTTAAAGTAATAAAATGAAATAAAATTAAAACCTTTTATTCACTGTGAAGAGATGATACAGTAATAAGGGACATTTCAGTCAACAATGGACTGTGCACAGTACAGTGGCTCCAGAAGATGGGATCGCCCAGTGATTTTGCAACCCTCTTAGTTTGCATAAGCATACTCTATGATGTTCACACAAAGAAAAATCTACTCTCATTCAAAGTAACCATGTACTCTTTTCTTATATTGTGTCCCTGTCATTAAATTCTGCATGAATGCATTACTGAATTCACCTATTCAAAGAATTATACAGCTCAGAGAATTCATAAAATTAAAGGTTACTTAATAAATCATCATTTTAGAAATGAGGCTGAGGCAGAATTGCCTTAGACTAAAATTAGCCTGCAGATTCTGTGACTCTCCATTTGACAGTGTATTTTCTGCATCTTCCTCTTGTGAGCTAGTAATTTAAAAATTACGTGGTGTGAAGAAAGAGACCCAAAGTTTTCTAATCAATGAACCAAGTATCCTTTTAATTTGCCTTATATTTTAAAGACAGCATGGTTCATTCAAAATTGGGTTTTATTGTTTTCCACTGCAGAAAGAATATTTTGATAAATTCTTTTTCATATTAAGCATTTTGAAAGTGAAAGTGTCAACATAGTTATGAAGGAAAGTTTCCTCTTGATCAGATTATCTCCTGCACTCTTTCTCCCCCCCCCCCACCTTTTCTACTATCAATGTTTACATCTCACAGATCTGCACTGGTTTTCTAAGAACCCCATTCCACGTCCTTTCCATTCATTTAAATGAAGTCAAATCTCATGACAAAAAGAAAGTCAACTCTTCTTTTTCAAAGGGTCATTGTAATAACTAAATGATTTGATGCAAAAGTATAGTTAAGTACTAAATATTTTTTTTTGACCCAGTGGTCTGCAGTGTCAAAGATACTAGTATAATCTGATGAATACCTGGTTTAAATCCACTCATCAATTGTTGGCCTTAGGCAAGTTGATCAACCTATGTATATCCCATTTTCTTCATCATGCAATTAAAATTCAATACAGGGACCTAATATTATTGTCTTAAGTACACATGTTTAGCTCCTACAATAGTCCCAGTTGTGTAGTCCAGCCTCAATAACTAGAAACTGGTTTTAAAGTATCATGGACTTGTTCACATCTTTATCCTTTTGTCTCTACCTCTGCTAGCTACTAGAGAAGCAGGATTTGGGGTCTCCTATTCACTGTTGTATCTACATACTCTGGAACAGTACTGATGGAAATAATGTGTGGTTAGTGAAGTTGTGGATGAATGAGCCCTCTAGGAGCCTTAGGAGAGAGATCTCTGATAACTTGCAGCCTAGTCTCTAATGCTTCCTATTCGAAGCATGTTGATCCTTTGTTATCTGGTGTGATACAAGTCTGGAAACTGGACCCATTCATAGAATGTTTCCTGTGCATGCAAACATTGAACTTCTTTCTCCATTTTTCTACGATCTGAAGTGTTTTTACACAAATATCTCCTGCCTTATATAAGCACTCGCATTAGATGTGGAGAGAATAAAGTGTACTAGCATACGTCTTGATGGAAGTGGAATAGACAGAGCTGTTCTGTGAGCATTACAAATGATTCAGATAAATCTTGGTTTAGCACCTCTTAATCCCATCAGCCTTCCCACTTTCTAACATTTTGTCACTCTGAGTGATTCTGTAGTATCACATAGTTGGAGACTGAAGTACCAACTATCTCATCAAACATGGGCTCAGTGATGTCTGCTCACAAAAGATGTAATCATCTTCCTCTACCAGTTACCTTGCATTCTTGACATCCAGGTGTGAGGCCACTAGAGTTGCATTGACATTTTGTGAAAAATACATATCTCTTTTTCATAGCAAGTTTTCATAGATTTTTCACATCAATTTTCTCTATACAATCCTTATAACAAATTCATGAAGGAGATTGGAAATTATATTATTATTTTAGGGATCCCAAAATTGAAATTCATGTAGGTGATACCATCTCAGAGAGTGATATTTTATCAATCAGTAAAACATGGTTCTAATTTCATGTTTCAAGTGAGTTGATTGTGATCTTGGGATGTTCATGACATTTAGGTAAAGATTAGCTTCTCTATGAAGTGATTACATGCAGAGGACATTGCCCTGGTTTCTTTCCAGCTCTAGGATTCAATGTTCCATCCCTAACCATCCCTATCATGATTAGATAAAATGTGAAGGTGGCAACTCTCAAATGCAGGTCTTCTGAGCTCTGAAGTAGTCATTTATCTAGGCACCTGTCAATGGTCAGCATGAAAGAATTCTGCCCATGTCTCTTTGGCTAGATGTTTCCAGACTTGGATACTCATCAGATTTACATGGATAGTATTATCAAACATACAAACTCGGGTTCTTTCTCAAAGATTCTGATTGCACAGATCTGGTTTCTCAGCTCATTTTAGAGTTTGTTCATCTAGTTCATGATATAGACTCCTAAAGATATTGGTTCTGTGGACTTCCCTTGAAGGGGTGCCTACAAAGGAAATTGACTGTCATTTGATAAAGAATGATTACATGAATAAAACAGGATTTATTTGGGATAGTCAAGTAAACTCTTCAAATCACAATTTTTTTTCTAGGAATTCTAAGATACGACTCACAGTTATTTCTTTTTTCATATTTTAAGGCAGGGTCTTGTGATACAGAAAAGGGTGAAAAAGTACAATATTTCAGATCCCAGCACCATTTCCAAAGTGGAAAATTGTACTGAATCACCTTGCCCCCAAAATAGCTTCCAGAAGGAATAAATCAGTGTGGTTAGAAACTACCAAACACTAGAATTGTAGACAATGACTTTCTCCTTTTTCTCTCACAAAAATGAGGCCATAGACTCCTATTATTAAGTGGAACCTAAGTGGAAGGGAAGAGGGACCATTTTTTCTGAGGTTATAATCACCTAAAATCACCTAAAAAGGGACTTAAAAAATTCCAAAAGAATTTCAGTTGGGATTATTGCTATACTCAAAAATATTTTATGTCTTAAGTTTTTTTTTTTTTTTCCAGGTTATATAAAGAGTAAAACTTCTGAAAATGTGCCAATCAAAGCCTATCATGTAGTATAAAATTATGCAACATTTTTCTTCTTAGAACTGATCTGCTAGATATGCTTTTTTGATTATTTTTCATAAAGTAAACTAAACATTTTTAAAAATAGCATAGTTCTCAAAGCAATTTACTGTCTTGGTCACATTTATGACAGAAGTTAAGAACGTTCATTAATAGTGACCTTTTATTCAGACCACCTGCCCAGGAAGGTAGGTTGCACAGTGGAAAGTCAGACAGGTCAAGATCTGAGAACTGACTTTCTTGTATGTGACCTTGAGCATTACCACAAACCCCCTAAAATTGCATTAAGCTTAACTAGCTTTCTCCTCTCGTCCTGCTCTTCAGTCTATTCTTGCCACCAGATCCAAAGATATTCAGCCAAGATGGATCATCCCACTCTGCTGCTCCCACCTTCTAATGACCACCCATCTTCTCTAGAGCCAAAGCCAAAGTTCTTACAATGGCTAACCAAGCCCTATATGATCTCAGGGTCCTCTCTGGTTTTCCCTACCCTAATTTTGTTTTTTCCTGTTCACTATACTCCAACTGCCCTCCTTAATATTCTTCACACACTCAAGGAGACACCCAGCTTGGAACTTTGCACCTGCTTTTCTGCCTGCACTGCTGTTCATCAGATTCCATGTGACTTATTCCTTCATGTCCTCCAGGCCTTTAAAAAAGCATTGTTTCCTCACCTAACCATTTCTCCTCCAGTCTATTTATCCAAACTTTCCCTACAACACTCTTTGTCTTATTCTGTGCTAGATTCGTTTGCTCTTCCTTTGCTTCTCTTCACCATCCAACACACTATATGTGACTTATCTCATCTACAGTCTGTTTCCATCTGTGGTATATAAGTTTTATAAGGGCAAGAAATTTTGTTAATTGTGTTCATTGATCAATTCTTAACAAACATCCAGAGTTAATGCTTAGCTTCAGGGTAGGTATCCATTGCACATTTAATGAATGAACCAGGGAAATAATTAATAAATTTAAGAATGGGATTTTACAAGACACACTTCCTCCTCTATAAAATGGGAATTATACCTTCTAGCACATCCTTGTCACATCGTAAACATTTAATTCATTGCAAATCTCTTCTGCTTTACTTTGAGGTTTATGTACAGTTACTCTCTATCATCCATATTCTAATGATTGAGTTATAAATAAATTCCTATCTATTAACAAAAGCATTCCAATTCCATGGTGCCACTACCAAGATCTCATTTTGCAAATTAGTTTGACAAATATACTGTTTCTGTCTGATTTGTAATGGTCAATAAATATTAGCTTCATTTCTTTCTCCCTTCAAGTTTATAGGTCTCAGCCCACCAGCTCCTTTTAAAGATACTTTGCTTCTCTTGAAATAACACAGTTCAATACCTCTAAGTAGAAATTCAATAAATGCTGATTTAAATACACACAGAGACAAAGAACTTAATGAGATTTTTTTTCCTCTTTCCAGAAATGCAGATGATCAAGATATCTGAGGCAGCCATTTCCAGGCATGAGTGATTTTCAGGGAAAGTGTGGACCAGCTAGAGTAGCAATGGCGTTACTGTACGCACCCCCTGGTTGCTTACATCCCAGGGAGACACAAAGGCACAGCAGGAGCTGGGGCTGCTCTGGTTGGATTTTGTTGTCCATGGAGATCTTTTGGCAACCACATGCATGCTTCAGTTTATTTACCCAAGAGCTCCTTCTGCAGGGTCAGACCAAAGAAAAAAGGAAAATGGGAGCCCAGATATATTAAAGAAGGCAAGTGCCTGGAAAGCTTTGGATTGAGTTTCAGCAAGTAATTATTAAACACTAGGTGTGATCCAGGACACTCAAGTCTCCCTTCCCAAAGCCTGGGAGACATACACTGTAGCAAATAAAGGTGCCCTCTCAGCACACAGGGAACATTCACACATTTTCAGAGAAATTTTCTTTTAAGAATCCAAATTTGAAATAAGCCAGATTTGTGTGTGCATGTGTGCATGTGTGTGTGTGTGTGTGTGTGTTGTGTGCACACACGCAGTGACCAACATAACAACGAGTGATGAATGCAAAATGATTTATAAATAAAATCCTGAGCTTTGGATTTCTGAATGCTATTATCCACACATGCTCAGTATGGGATCCTCTTTCCTTTAGGCACAATATAGAAATTATATACCAGTGGCTATAAACTTCCATCATATGCTGCAAGGAAGCTAAAAACACAGAGCAAATACAAAAAACACTCCTCAGGGAGAGAAATCATCAAGGCATCAATAATATAGAGATAACCAATCATCTGGGTAATTCACAAGGTTTGGATATTGGGAAATAGGAAATTATTAATGAAAGATAAGTCTCTCCTTTAAATTTTTATAATTAAAAATATTGATATAATATTACAGAAGAATCAGAATTATTATTTGGAGTGCTTATTGCTATAGGCTAGCTTTACGTGAGGCATTGTATGTAATTATTACAATTAATCACAATGATAAACTTTTATGGTAGTTTTCCATTTTTTACTAATAAAACTGGGATTATAGAGGACAGGTGACTTACCAAAAATACTATAGTCACAGCATATGAAAAGTAAAGACCATCTGAGATTGGTCTGATTCCAAATCTCACCATGTTCTATACTAAATGGAACTACTAGCTAGCAAATCTGAATTTTAGAACATTTAAAACCATTTAAATATTTAAAACCATTTAAATAGTTATCTGAGGGTTGGTGCAACAAAAGACACATTTCTATCCAGAATAACAAATACCAAAAGCAAATGTGAAGTGAGATGATATTTTACTGTTAATGACAAACGATGTTTTTAAATATTGTTTTAGACTTCAGTTTGGCATGAAATGGCTTAGGGTTAATTTTCCTGCTCCTCCTGCTCATTACAACTAAAACCATACTTAAATAATATTTCAGAGTCAGAATTCAGAAAGGTACAAAAATAGCAGGTGAACTGGTAGAGAGAACAGGTTTTGAGGAAAAGCACAGTAGTCTGACATCTTTTGATCTTCCATGTGGTGGTAGAAGGTTGTGAGTGGAGAGGACCTGGTAGCTCTTGGTCCTCCCACTCAGCAGGAGAAGGTGGCTTCGATGCTTTCCTTGTCTAGCAGAGATCAAGTGGGAGCATGGTCTACACTGAACAGCTTGAAGAACAAACCAAGAGAAATGGCACTGGGCAACTTGGGGAGGTCCATTCTCTTTCATGAATGGTACCAACTTAGATCAAGCAAAACTCCTTCAGCACCAGAGATTCTGGAACCATTCCAATTTCTCAGACCTAGATTTTTTCCTCCTTACTCTCTGTCCAGCAGTTTGGGACCAAGAAAGCGCTTCCTTCCCCCAAAGGCAGTACTGGCGAAAATGGAGCCAGAGACCCAGTATTCCCATGAAGAAGAGAATAGCACTGTGAGGGATCAGAAAACTAAACTGACATTGAGACCACAGCCCACAGAAGCAGGCCAGGACCTGTGTGCTAACTATAAACAGGGCAACTGCACGCAAAAGAAAAGATTTAAATAAGGTCCAGAGTATCTTAATGCAATGTCAGCGGTACAACTAAAAGTCAATCCTTTTATCAAGAGATGAGAAAAGACAAGAGAAAAGACAAGAGAACTGTTTGACAAGCATTTTAAAACAGCCATCATAAAAATGCTTCAGTGGACAATTTCAATTTTTCTTGAAAAAAAGAAAAAAGAAAAACCAGAAAATCTCCCCAAAGAAATAAGAGATATGAAAAAAAAACTAAATTATAGTTACAGAGCTGACAAACACAAAAAATTTTAAAGATCTCATTGAGTGGGCTAGCTAGTGGAATGCATATGAAGCAGGAAATAATAAGTTTGAAAGTAGAATGATAGAAATTAACAAGTCTGTACACAGAGAAAAGACAGAAAAAGGAACAAATACCCTTAGGGACCAGGACAAAAACAACCACAATAGATTCATTCCATCCATGGACCAGAAAAAGAGGAGAAAGAGTGTGTGACTGATGATTTACTTGAAGAGACAGTGATTGAAAAAAATCCCTAATTTGGCAAAAGACATAGAAAGATAGATCTAAAAAAGCTGAGTGAACTACAAATAGAATAAACCCAAAGAATTCTGAGGCAAAACTCATCGTAATTGTCTGAAAATTAAAGACAAAGCAAAAAATATCGAAAGCAGCCAGAGGGAAACGGACGATCTGTCGGGGAACACCACTTTAAATGACATGAGATTTCTTATGTCAGATCCTGAAGGCCAGAGTATAAGGGACACATTTTTTTCAGGGCTAAAAGAAAACTTTCAAAGTCAAATCCCATAGTTAGTGAAAATGCACTTCAGGTATGAATTTTTAAAAATTCCCAGATGATGGAAAACTAAGAGCATTTGTTCTAATAGATGTAACCTTAAAGAAAAGATAGAGAAGTTCTCCAAAAAAGAAAATGATAATGGGAGAATATTCGGAAGTTCAAAAAGTTCAAAAAGTTCAAAAAGAACAAAGAAATACTAAAAAATATGGAGAAATATAAAAAACTCTCTCCTCCCGAGTTTATTCAATCACATTTGATGGTTAAAGCAAGTGATTATGAAAGCATATTTTGTGGTGCTCACTGTATACAGAAGAGATAGTGAAGACATATTTTACATATCAGGAGGTGAAAGGGATCAAGATGCAAGTAGGATTTCACTTCACAGGAAGTGGGAAAGCATCAATAGCAGAGTGTCTTAACAAGCTGTGCATGTGCGTTGCAATTCTTAGAGCAATGGCTGAGGATACTGTGTGAAACAATATACTGGAAAACAATAAATAAATCAGAGTGGGATTCTAGATGACATTCTAGTGAACCAGAGGAGAGAAAAGAGAGACAGAAGAAAGAACAAACAGGAAACAAAAGATAAAACAATGGACTTTAAGACCTAACACATCAATAATTACTTTAATGTAAATTATATAAATGCACCAGTAAAAAGATGAAACTTGGCAGAATGAGTAAAACAAATTAAGCAAATGAAACGAACCAGGACCCAAATTTACCCCAGCTACAAGAAATTCACCTCAAGGACCACATGAGTAAAATGAAGTTAAAAGGGTAGAAAAATATGTACTATGCAAACATTAAAAAGATCTATATTAACTATATTAATAGTAGAAAAATAGACTTTAAAGCAAAAACAATTACAATTAGAGACAAAAAGAAAATCACATTGTTAAATTCTCCTCAAGCAAGAAAATTTCCTCTATTTAAAGTGATAAAATTTATTAAATGAAATATAAAGGGCTTTTCCTTTGTGATACACCAAAGCAGAGAGATAACCATTTGTCACAGGGCTCTTGGACAACCCAAACTCTTTCACTAATGTGGATATCACTATACTTTTCTCTGATTGCCTAATTAATACAGAAACTAACCGAATTCTAGCAAAACCGAAACTCAGAGGCCAAGATGCAGAACGATCTTTAGCATGTCCAAGAGTAGAAACGCAGCCTGTATAACAGGAGGGATGCTCTTTGGAAGAAGAGCAGAGGAGTTTGGAGAGGCAGTCAGAGGCCAGGTCACACAGGGCCTTGCCAACCAAAAGAAGAGTTTGGGTTTTTATTCTAAGGGTAAAATGAAGTGGGGTGGGATTTTAGGTAGACAGTGAGATACCCACATATTTAGAATCCTGACACTATTAGGAGGAAGGAGAATATGAGCACAGCTTAGAGAATGTTGAATTTGAAATAAATGTGAAATATCCAGGTGGAGATTTGCATTACTCAAGAAGTCAGGAACCAAAGAGACAGAGTTAGTGGTTTGAGAGTCATCAGCACAGGGTTAATGGCCAGGGGGAACAGGTGGAGAGGAGAGAAAATTTTCAGGAGCAAAACCCTAGGGAATATCAGAAAAGAAAAAGAGGAGACAAAAGGAGCCTCTGATTGTATGTATTTTATGTTGGAATTTACTTCTAGAATGAGCATCTGTCCTATAATCCTATAACTATCTCTCCTAATGGAGTAGGTTAGATAGTTCTTCGAAATCTGGACTAATTTATTTAATAAAACTTTCTTGTTTAATTTGTAATAAGAAGTAGTACTTGTGCTACGTAACAGAAGGTACTAGATTTTTAAATATTCAAAGTTGCTTTGAGTACAGCATCATGTAGTTAAATAGAGTAGATTATCTGATGGTTGTTTAGTATGTGGTTGGTCATAGTCATGACTTTACCTCGAAATTTGCTTAATTATTAATGTGAGTGTCTAATCACTGGTTCTACTTGTAAGATAATATGCCTCAACCATTTGAGCTGATATGTTTGTGAGGAGTTATAAATTAAGTGAGATCCCAAATTACCTGTTCCAGATTCCTCTCCAAACTTAACACAAAATCAACCAAAGTAAAGATGTAATTCAGTAGTCTCTCCATCTAATATCTCGCCATCCATCTCTGCTTCTCACTTAGGTTATGAGGAAGATGACCCTGCTTCCATCCAATTCCATCAATCTGTCTCTTATTTATCATTAACAACAACAAAGAAAAAGGATACAAGTTTAGAATGGGAACAAAAGTGTAAAGATTAAAAGCTGTAAAATCAATAGCTCCATCAAAAGTTTTCTCACGTTAGAAGTAGAGTAGTATATTTAGACAGCAAATATTGAAACTGAAATTTCACTTCCAAAGAAGCTGACTTGAATATTGAGTTGGCACATGCCCTGTTGATAATGTCTTCTAATCTGAAGGAGGAAAGATACTGTCCATAGGTAAGTATGTATGGAACAGGAGAAATTCTTGAATTTGACAAAGAATAAGTGAACCAGCAGGGCAGAGCCTAGCACAAAGAGGGCATAACAAACCTGCAAGGAGACACTGGGGTTGATTCCCGTCCAATGGCAAAGCAAAATTTAGACCCCAGGACACTGGCTCTCTTCCAGAGCTCACTGCCTCTGATGATTAATCCTAGGATTGCTAGTTTAAGCCTTTTAAGCTTAAGACACACATTTTTTAAGCCTTTTACAAAATTCTGAACCCCCTCCTTGACTTTTTATAATAATTCCCTTATTTCTCTCTAGCTTCCACATGAGAGATAACATTCCACCCTTGACTTTCTGAGGTTGACATTTCATTTAGTGTGAAACTCTCCAGTTCCATCCTTCTTTATGTATGAGTGAAACTCCATTGTGTATCTATGTCACATTTGCTATATCTGTTCATCTATTGACCAGATGACCGTGAATAAGTCATAAGATTCTAATAATAGACTAGGTCTATCTCCTTTAATCTATATTGAAGGTGTATTGAAAAATATTTGAATCTCAGTTACCTATGTGATCTTGACCTGAAATTTCACTTTATCCATTTATATCATATGCTATAAGTTGTACCCTTTGAAATGACAGATAATCCATTTAAATGACTGGGTATGTGAAAAATGAGAAAAAATATTTAGAAATGTTTATCTCAAGTTTTGCCAGTCTGTTTTAATTCAAGAGCAGTTAAATATCTATATCTAAACATCTGAATGTCACCCAAGAATCTCATTACCAAGTTTTCCAATATAAAAAACGGATAGAGCAACAGTCTGGGATCTGGGTTGGTGTTATTCCTGCAGGAAACTTGGACAGACTCTCATTCCTCTTTGATCCAGTTTCATACACTTTGTCTTTATTTGCAAATGTCTTTGGTTGTTCCAGTTGCTTCCCATTCAGGAAGAATTTATCTTCATTATGGTGTAATAATAGTAAAAATGGTAATAATAGTGCTTATTACATATCTGATGCTATTCTCATTTCCTTATATGCACTATCTGACATAACCCTCACACTGCCCTATGTAACAATACATAACTGCCCTATGCTATTGTTATTTTTATCATTTCTTATGGAAAAGGAAGCAGAAGCATGGGGACATTAAGCGGTGATCCTGACAGCACCACACATGTCAATAGCACCTTCAATCAGCATGGGCACAGCATGGCATATCATAGGTGCATTTGGCTGAATTACTAAGAAATTAGCAATCCTATGGCAAGTCTTTCCTGGTGGGAAGTAAAAGGTCTGAAAACAAAGAAGACCTCTCCCTGAGTTCGCTAAGCATTAAAGTGTTCGCTAATCACAGTCAGAAGTAATTCCAAAGTCTGTGCCCCCTGGAACCAAGAGGGAGCGTTGGCAATGGTGGCATGTTTAATATGCATGGAGATTTTTGTGTGTATTACATTTTATTCCCCCTTCCTAATTCTATTTGTGCCCTCTGACGTTCAATTTGAATTTTCTTTTTATTCAGCAAGCACACTGCTGGTTAATATTGTATATTTAAAAGATGACAGGCAAGCACATTGTATATGACCTACTATATGCACTTTGTTCCCTTTTAGCTTTTAGTTTAATATAACCATTCCTCCTGGCCCCCTGAAGCCAGAAGAGAATGAAAAGTAAAGAAAAGTGAAGAGGCATGTAACTTGGAAGATAATTTCCCTTTGGTTTTACAAATCTTAATCCATTTCAAGGAATATCCCAACTCCTGCTAGGACAGATAAGAGAGACAGAGACAGAGATAGGGAGTGTGTGTTTGTGTGTGTGTGTGTGTGTGTGTGTGTGTGTGTGTGTACAGAGGGATAATCTCATCCCACTTTTTAAAAAAGAATATGTAATGTGATTTTGTTACAATGTATTAAAATAGGGATTAGAATGTAGAAAAAATTCTGCAATAAACATCACAACTTATAACTTTTGCTTCTTGATTCATGTATTTCTGGTTATGGAGAAGTTGGCTTTTATGTACAGATCCAATATTGCCTTTTCAGAATCCCTTGAGATATCTTCATGTGGCTCATCTGCTACAGAATTGTGTTATTGGAAATGTACACAAAAGGAAATGTATTACTTTCAATGAAAGGAACATCACAGTAGAAGCACAACACAAGTCAAAAACAGAAATTCAGCTTGCCTGGGCTCTGTATCTTTTTCTTTCTTTCTCATTTATTTATTTATTTATTTATTTATTTATCTATCTATCTTTTGGTGAGTCACCTGAATGATTGCTGGGTTTGTTATTCTGTGTAATGCATGCAACCAAATTGTGGGATGTTATTTAATTCCTATTTCCCCAATCCAAAATTTATTTTTGGGGGGCTCAGTTACTGGGAATGGAACTCAGGCATACTCAACCACCAAGCCACGTCCCCAACCCTATTTTGTAAATTATTTACTGAGTTGATTAGTTCCTCACCATTGCTGAGGCTAGCTTCGAATTTACAATCCTCTGGCCTCAGTCTCTTGAGATTACAGGCATGCACCACTACGCCCAGCTCAAAATTTCTTGACTTGGGTTTATGATTCTAGGAAAACTGCAAGTTCACTATCTAATGTGATCTCTGCACACATGTGTTAGTACTTAAAATTTGTAAATCCAGGTAACTCATTATCTAGCAAGGTTGGAGATTTGTGTTGAATACTGAAACTGTCACATTAGAGAATAGAGATAACCAAGGTTAGGTGAAAGATTAGCATTGTCTTTGATCCAAAATTCAGTTTGACATATTACATATCAACTGGACCTAATTCCCAACTGTGAGACATTAGAAAAGAGAAGCACACACCACGCAAGCCCTCAAGGCAGGCAGTCTCCTGTGGATACAACCAGCAGCCCCTCCCCCTTGCCACCAGCTCCCATGCCTTTGAAACAATACATTGGCTTCACAGATGTTCACTGGGAACAGGGCTGCATCAGTGTGACTTGCAAGGTCACTGTGTAGACTCTCTCCAGTTCCTGGGTGTGCAGCTCCCTTCCCCCTAAACTGCAAACAAGTGGGCTTTCTCTTTGTTCATTGAGAACTCAAAACAGTTTCTGTCTTTAAGGACTCTAGGCATGCTGCTTCCTGTTTTTGGCATATTCCCACTCATTCCTTCACAAAAGTCAACATCTGTCACCTTAATTCCAAAAGAAAGAGGTTGTCAGAATCAAACTTGGTTTTCTTCGATTCCTTGACTTCTTTTCTTTTTATTAAAGGATGCCATTTCTTCTTCCATGCTGATATTCAAAGATCTGAAAGTGGAAAGAATGTCAAAGGCAGAATGTTTTCCCTGATAAGTAGATGATGATATATAATGGGGATGGGGGGTGGGGAGGAAATTTAGATTACATAGAGGGAAATGAGAGGGAGGGGGGTATGAAAGATGGCAGAATGAGACAGACATCAATACCGTATATACACATATGATTACATGAATGGTATGAATCTACATCATGTACAAACATAGAAACAAAATGATATACCCCATTTGTGTACAATGAATCAAAATGCAGTCTGTAAAAATTTAAAAAATAATTAAAAAAACAAATAAAAAGTTTTAGAAAGAATGTCTTTTGCTTATGAGAGCTGTTTATTAGAATAGGAGGAGTCTGTTTGGAAACAGAATGCGCCTGTCATCTTCGTGCTGACTTGACCTGCAGATGCCTGGTCTGGAAGCTCACCTGAGTCCAGCAGCAGCTTGGCAGTCCTTTTGTTTGTCCCTCCATGATTCCAGCCACAGTGCTCTCCCTTCCTCTCTGGTTTTGGCAATGAATCACACATTGTTTTGGAACATGTCTTGAATCTGCCTGGTTCCATTTAATTTTTACATTCTAATTAAATTCCTGCTTCCCTCAACTAAATGGTGAGCGCTCTAGGGTTAAGAATGTGTTCTCCAATGATGGCAACGACTCTCAGCTGTGTGTCCGTCAGAGTGCATTCATCTTTCTCACCATGGGTCATCTCCTTCACTTTCCATGTCTTGTGAGAAGGCAGGAAAGGCCAGGGAGGTTAGAGAGGTATGTGACTTGTTTGTGTGCAGTCCTTTCACCTCCAAGGAGCAAAAGCAGGTCTTTGGATTTCTGACTGACGGTTGAGTATCCTTTTGCTTTCTTGCATCTCTTCTCACAGAGTCACTTTTCACATATTTTCCTAGTGCTTAGCATGGTGTCCAGAACACAACATATACTTTACAGTTTTTGTGGATATTAGGCTTTAAAAAAAAAAAAAAACAAGAAAATAAGAACCATCAGAGTGTGGATCTGCTTGACAAACATTTATACAAAAATAAACAAATCAGCTCAGTGCCTGGATTCTCCCCAGTGTCAGTGTTTGGGGTTGAAAAAACAGAACACTTTGGCTGAAGTGACTGAGTTTTCTCCCTGGATTTTTTTTTTTTTAAGTATACCCTTCACAGACTTAAGGGTAGGTTACAGATCAAATTTTGCAAGAATTGGAGAACACGTGTATGAATTAAAGTAATGTAGACATTTCCATTTTTTCCAGACCACACAAACCTCTGTGATCACTGTAAAAGGCGTCAACAGCCCTCCTTGACCCTCATCTCCCGGCCAGCAAAGGAGGATCACAAAGGTGAGGAAGTTAGAAACATGTGGTGGCTTGGGATTCTGGGCAAAGCAGGGTAACAATAATAGTCATTTTTCATTCCCCACTCCTGGGTGTCTAGAGGACTTTAGAGAATTTAGCAAAATATACATAAAGCCCAATTCTGAAAACAAAGCCACACATCCCCCACCCTCACGAGGCAGAACCCAAGGGAGAATAATAATAAACGCCCTCCTTCCTTTGCCACCAACGTTACAAACCATCCACAGTGACACTGGCAACAGAGAAGTCAGAGGTTATGGGAAGGGAAAAGAAAGGAGCCAGAGCGGAAGTGGGGAAGAAAATAAAGGTGCATGACCTCTCTGGGAATCGCTACTGTTGTGGGTAAAACCTAAGGTCGACAAAATGCCATCCACCCATTTCCTGCCTCCCCACACAGTCATGTACACCCCCATTACCAGCCACCAGAAATACTTCTGAGATAAAAACTAATCATGTCAACATATGCCAAAGGAAACTGACTGTCTATTATGGCCACAAGAACAAATACCTAATATGTATGTTAATATTGAAAGATAATTGCAATGTATTTCCAAAAATGCAGGTTAACATCCATATATACACTGTTCCACTTTGTTGCAAATATGAATGTGTAATATATGTGTGTGTGCTTATGGGTATATGACAAACATGCATGTTACAAATGCATTAAAATATGAACAATTCTTTTGGTGTTGGAAATACAAGTGTTGTTAAATTCCTCACCATGCTAATCGTCTGAATTTGATATGTGTCTATTATAACTTTTGGTTTCTATAATAAAAATGATTATTGAAAACTCTAAAAATATATTTGTGACACACACACAGTGAAATTCAAAGCAAATTTGTGCTCAATTACTGTTGAGAAATTTGATAAACTGGGGTATGCAAACAGATTTGTTATTTTTCTGTGGTGTATCAATATCTTTATCAGTAATATATGATCCCATTTTTACTGACAATTCACAATCAATTCTGTCTTCAAATTTTCCATTTATGTGACTTAGTCAATTTACCTAATGTTTCTCTGCCTACAGCTCTTCATCTGCAATTGAAAGTACTTTACCTCCTACAGCTTGATGCATATTAAATGTAATAGTCTGTGTAAAATACATGGCAAATTGTAATCACTCAGTGAGTTTCAGATAATATCATCACTTTTATCAAAATTCTCATAATCATCATCAGACCTGTTATTCAATCCTGAAGGAACCTGTTTGCTATACCAACCTGGATCTCCCTGCTACTCTCCATGCTCAAACATCTCAGTAGCTATTCAAGATCCTATTCTTGAACTTACTAATGACTCTAAAATCTGAACATTTCTGACATTGAAATTTTGTTACCCTTCTCAAAGTTCCCACTTCTGGGAATGGTAATATCGCTCATCTGAAAGGCTGACTAGAACCTTCTTAGAAGATAACATCATACTGTTGTACTACTCTCTTTCTATC
The DNA here is from genome assembly GCF_902686455.1 of Sciurus vulgaris. NCBI lineage: Eukaryota > Metazoa > Chordata > Mammalia > Rodentia > Sciuridae > Sciurus > Sciurus vulgaris. Next base: position 194,134,004 of record NC_136461.1, read on the forward strand.
CTACCTGAATCAAACATTTTTGAAAATCCAATCTAACCAATTTTGTATTGAAACCCCCCTCAAGTCCACCTATCTCACCCCATTTTATCATTGCCCTTCTAGATTATTCTAACACCATCTCTCAAGTGGACCCTCTAGGATCTTCTCAACATCCATTGTACCTTCCTCCAATTGACTTTTTCCATTCAGGTAGAGTGATCATTTTTAAATACATTTATGATCCCACTACCCCATGCTTAAAAGCTTTTAATGGCTACCCACAGCTTTAATGGATCATGATGAAATTCTCAGCAGTGATCTGGGGGTGTAGACGCCACTTACCTCTGCAGCTGCCATTCACACTGTCAGGAATGGTGCATGTGTCTAGGACCACTGTCCTCTTCACACGGGTGTTTCATGAGCTCCTTAAGGCTGCTGTCCCCTCCACTGCAGAGCATTAGTCACATTCCTCTGCTATCCCTGCACCAACCAGTTAATCCCTTATTCTCTGTCCTTCCCCCTTAAGTTCTCAGCAAATGTGCTTCCTTATATTGTACCAAGAAAATAAAACCTAACAGATGGTCAATCCCTCTTCTTTCTTGCACTCAGGGTACCGACTCTCCTGCAATTGTATCTGAATTCCTTGATTTCCTTCTTGTTAGACTGTATTTTAGGCCAACTTCACCCATGCCCTGGTCTTTTAACTTTTTTTAGAAATTTCTCTACCATTGTCCCCTTTTATTCAGTATCACCAATTTCACCTTTCAGCTGGTTGAATCTCACCAGCCCACAAATATGCTCTATGATCTCCTATTTGAAAATACAAATTAAATTTTTTTTCCTCAGCTTCATGAATATGAAGCTAACACCCTCAATCTCTGTCTCCCTTCTTGAAAAATCATTTGTGTTACTCTCTTTCTTTCTATGCCACTTTCTAATGTTTTCCTATCAGTCTTTCCTCCCTCATAGCCAACAGAAAATGATCTGATTAAGTTACTGGGTGTTCTCACAATCCTTTTTCACATCTGTTCTCATTCTGCTTGACATCTCAAAAGCAATTATCATAGACAGGCACACCCTCTTTCCTAAAACATTTTCTTCTTTTGGTTTTCAGGGCAATACATTCTGTTTTTCCTCCTTCCTTACAGGACAGTTCATCTCAGTCTTCTTTACTGGTTCTTTATCTGCTCAAACTCCTAACGATGACTGGTTCAGAGCTGGTACTAGGCGTTCTATTTCCATTTATGTTTAGCTTTCCTCATTTAATTCGATGACAGAAATTCATATAAGTCCTTCACAATAAGTCATGGCAAGCATTTGGTGTACTGCTAGTTAATCTTAGTTCTCTTTCCCACTTTTCTTCCTGTGTAGGCAACTAACTGGTATAAGCCACAGAAATTTAACTTACACAGAACTAAGGTGCCTCTGGGGTGAACAAATTCAAGGAGGAAGCTTCGTGGTTGCTAGTGTTGGGGATTTTAGGCAGTGACTATCCTGAAGGTCTTGATTTTTCTCTCTCATTTTCTAATGAAAATAAACAGGAATGTTTGCCAAATGCTATATGTTCTGGGAAAATATGAAGGCTTCCCTTGGCAAAGGGACACCTCCAGCCTTTAATAGAAAGTTAGGGACACTGCATGTGACAGTAAAGAAACCTGTGTGTGAAATCTCCTGAGAAAGAATGTGAGAATTAAAAAAAAAAAAAAAAAAAAAAAAAAAGCCAATAACCTTTTGTATCTAGACAGGTTATAATATCTATCCAGATCAAGTCAGGGAAGCCCTAAGTTTCTCATAAAATCTCAAGTTCTTGAAGAGGGTTGAGGAGTCCTTAAATAGAGAAAACAAAGAATCTCAGAAAATTCTAGAATAATCTAGTAGAATCATATGGGGTGAACCAGGACAGAAACTCTTAACAGAAAATGATTCTTTAGACATCATCTACAAGTGACTTTGAGGCATTTTTATTTTGCAGTGTATAGAAAGTAGGGAATTGTAGGGTTCTGTAGTTTCTGTGGTTGGCTTATTACAGACAAAATAATAAATTATGCATGCATACTTTCTCTACTTTAATAAAATTATCTTCTGACACATTGTGATTAGCAGGCATTCAAGTGGAGAGATTTTCCCAGGTTGCTGTGTTGCAGCCAAATCAAATGAGCCATGTCATCACAACAGAGTACAAAAACAGGCTTTTTGTGCCAAGGAAATTTCATATACCATAAGGGCGGAGGAGATGTGGTTTGGAGCCCACAGTAAAAGGGGAAATGAGACCCATAAGTTTCAAAGGAAGTCCAACAGGCAAGTGTCTACATCCACATTTTTAAACATGGAACCTATGGTTTAGATACTTCAAGGGATATAATGTGCAAAAATATTATATATCATAATTTTTCTTATTAGTCAGGACTGCTAAGTATCAATTGATAAATACACATCTCAAATTAAATATAGAACAAAAAAGATGTCTATTGTCATTTACATATCTAGAAAGAATACCAAGGTCAGATCACGGATGATGAAGTAAAAACTATAAAAAATAAAAACCTCCCTTTTTCCTATGTAGAAAGGTTTTCTCATGTGACAGGATACCTGGCAACTGGCATCCTTATTTTAGCAACCCTAGTAGAAAGTAAGAACACAATTTCACCAGCATCTATTTTGATTTCAGGGAAGGAGATTATAGGCCCAGAATAGGCTTGTTTTTCTTGCTTCCAGCAATTGCTATTGCCAGGCATAGATGATACTAGAATGGGATCACAGCTGCACAGTGAACATGGGGGAGATAAGTAGATGTAAAGCCTGTAAGGTGGATTTGTTTAAAATCACCACCTAATAAGACTGTTATACTTTACAGGATCCCAGGATTACAATTACAAAAGCAGGTCCAAAACTAGAGGGAATGATATTGCACCAAAACTTTGTGTTAAATATCTTTTTTTAGTGGCACTTAACTACTGAGCAACATCTCCAACCCTTTTTTATTTTTTATTTTGAGACAGCATCTTACTAAATTTCTTAGCGCCTCATTAAGTTACTGGGACTGGCTTTGAACTTGTAATCCTCCTGAGCCTCCAGAGCCACTGGGATCACAGGCATGTGTCACCACACTGGTTTAAATCTTTTTTTAAGAGTCAATACCACCTAAAGATATTGAACTGAATAACTTTGTAAAATATCAGTTGCCCATCTCTAAGGGTGTTCAGACAAAGCCTGGAAGATAAGTTCACAGAAATGTTTGAAGAATAACCTTTTAAAATTGCATTTGATTGAATCTAGTGAGATATGGAGAAGCTTCTCAGATTTTGCACAAGATGCAGAAAGGGAGAACATGTTCATCACTGTGATTCAATCAAGACACTCTTACTTGACTTCCATTTATAGCTTTTAGTGGTTTTGTTAGCTAAAGATAAAGCAGTTGAAATCTAGACGGAAAGAAAGATAAGATATTCTTTAAACCCTGGCATTACCTTTAACCCTATATACAAAAAGAGAACAAGAAAGAATCACTAATGCTCATTTTAATGAGAAAGTCCTTTAATTTCATGAGCCATTTGGGTTGAAGTGCTTCAACTTCTGGACTTGAAAGTACCAACCCAAATTTCAGTCTGTCTAGATTTGGGGGATCTACAAACTCATCTGAAATTGGGATCGGTACTCCCCATGCCCAGTTCCCATTAAGCTTGTCAGGGGTTACTATGCTAATAATTGAGGTTCAGTGTTCCTTTCACATGTGGCTTCACATCCTCATGGGTCCTAAATTGAGCTGTCAAATTTGAATTATTGGTTAAGAAGACAGAAACAATGATTTCCATTTTGCAGATGGAGAAACTGAGTTAATGACTTCACTGAAATGTCACAGACAGTCAAGTGTTCACTCACTGCTTTTATGATTTAAAACAATAAAAATGGGAAAAGAGAAGGAAGTGATAGAATGTTAAGAGAAGATGATTCAGCTAGTCAGGTAGCTCTGAGAGCAGAGCAATCCTACTCTTAGGGATAGAAATTCCATATTCTTAGGAATCATGGTCCAATCCCATTCCTTTGATGCAACTGAATTTATCAATGTCTTCTTTGTATCAGAAATACTGCTTGAGGCTCAGTAAATTATCATCATTTGGGGGAGAGATGCTAACGGTAAAATAATGTTTTATCATCTTCATCTTTTTTTTTTTTTTTTGCAGGGAGATCATGAGGTATTAAAGACAATTTCTATAATCAGGGAGCTTTAAGTAATCTAGGCAAGAAAATGTACTTCATATTTTAAAGGCATACTTCAATAAAGTGTACTGCTGATTCTGTAAATACAAAGGTTTAGAGCACAAATGAGAGATTTTTTTCCCTCCTGGAAGATTTATAGAAAGTTCTCAGAAAAAGCTGCATTGCCAATTAAGCTGAAAGAGAAAGAAGATTTTGCCGCGTCAATGAGGAATGATCCCAATAGTAGCGCTTTCTGATGTGCTGCCAATTTAGTGTGGATGATATTTGATATCTGTCAGTGGTCCACTCAGTCACACTTCTCCGTTGAGATCAACTGTGCTAACTCATGGACTCAGACCTCAGTTTAAAATGGCATTGCCAATGGTCCACATATCTAAGATATCTGCCAGGCACCTTGACTGTTTTTCCCATATGCAGTGCTTTTGAGTTCTTGCACAGTGTCTTGGGATTGACTTTTTGGCTGTGGGGATTTATGCTAGAAAAATTAGTAGTGGTTAGGGTCCAAGGGCATGCATGGTGAACAGAGCTTTTGTTTTCTACCCATTAAATATATATATTTATTGACTATTTACTCCATATTAAGAGCCACATGAGGCACTACACAAGAGTAAAATAATCCTCTATCTTTAGTAGTAAGCAACTCTTTTTAATCCTCTCTCTATATAAATAAAAATATATTTATTAAAATATGAAGTACATAGGATATATATCTATATATGGTATCATATTCGCTTACATAAGATTTTTAGACATATATAGGATTATGTGTATACATATATGAGTTTTTTCCCCTGATCATTATTCTTCTAAGCTGAGTAGGCAATTTCTCTGTTCATTTGACCGCAGAGATGTGAGCTGCTTACAAACTGGATCTCCTGAATTAAAAAATCTCTTTGAGTAGTGTTCCCCACTTTCTTTTTTTTTTATCGTTTGTTCTATTTAGTTACACATGACAGCAGAATGCATTTTGATTCATTGTACACAAATACAGTACAACTTTTCACAAAAGTCCCACCTTTTGTGTTATCATACATGTACACGGGGTCATAAAGTCTGTCTCATTTCACCATCTCTCCTTCCTGTTCACCATTTTCCATGGAGTATTTCCCCCATAGCTGATTCCTAGATTTCCCATTAGAGTCACTGGATAAAGAGCAAGGATAGGAAGTGCATAGGCACCTTTTGCTAGAAGGACTGAGCTGGCTCCAGCAGGCCACTACATATGTCTGATGGGGAAAGAGAGAACCAGGGGGGAAATATGAGGAAACCACCTTCCAGAATCATGTCACAACAGAAGAGTAGCCAAGTTATGAGCACAAGTACCAGGGACATAAGAAAATACGTTTTTTAAGAGAACAATGAGAACTTTTGACTTCCCTGCTTAAAAATATCATTACTTACCAAAGATCTTTGGCTAGTGTCCAAAATCTTCACCAAGGTCTACAAGACTCAGCATAGGCTGGTATTGGTCCCACTTCCTTTCTGCACTTTCTTAGTTTCTTGCATTTTATAAAAGTGAGGTCTGTCTGTTCTTTCATGCCAGAAGTCTCTGCACAAACTGTTCCTTCCACCCAAATACACTGCTGTTGTCCTCCTTGCTGTAGGTATATCCAACAATTCCTGATCATCTTTGAATCTCAGATAAAAGGTCTCTTCTGTAGAGATTTCTGAACCTTTCTGCCTCCACTGTCACGTGTCCCGTTATATGTCCTCATGGGATAATCTGTGATTTCCTAATAGCTCTGACGGCAGTTCTAATGAAGCAATTAGTTGTGAATCTGTCTCCCTGCTAGAATGTCACTGGGTTGAATCCCCAGCACTTACCACAATGTCTTGTATACATGAGGAACTCCAGTAATAACTAAATGGAGGAATGAATGAAAAAGCAGTAATTCGTTAAACTTTCCTATATATCAGTTGAAATTCTCAAACAATTAAAATGATTTCCTTCCATTTCAACTTCCCTTAAAATAAAAGAATTTCTATTTGCAAAGTTTTTCTGCCATAGAATAGGAGAAGGTAAGTCTCTGTCTTAGGTCACTATTATTGTAAATAAATACTGGAGATAATCAACTTGATAAAAGAAAAGGTTTAATTTACTCCATGGATATGGAGGTTTCATTCCATTCAGTTGACTGTGTTGCTTTAGAGCCTGTGGTGGGGCAGGACCTCATGGTGGGAACAAGGACAGAATAAGAAGCTCACCTCCTAGGGACAAAGAACAAGGCCTGGATCCCAAACGTTGCTTCAAGGTATGCCCCCAATCACCTCAGAGTCTTTCACCAGCCCCCCCTAAATGTCTCACCATCTCCCAAGAGTGACACAACAAGTGACCAAGTCTATATTCGTGGTCATCTGGGGGACATCCAAGTTCCAAACCACAGCGGACTCCAAAACTAAAACAATCATTCTGGTTCTTTGTAAGCTGGTCGGGAAAGTACACAAAAACACAGGGACAAACTCACATAAGTACAGTTATCTCATGTGAAACAAAGGTGCTAAAAACATACGTTGGAGAAAAGATAGCTGATTCAACAAATGGTGCTGGGAACAGTGGAAATCCATATGCAGCAAAATGAACCTAGACCCCTATTCTCACCCTGCACAAAACTCACTCAAAGTGGATCAAAGACTTAGGTTCTAGAACAGAGTCCCTGCCCCTAACAGAAGAAAAAGTAGGTCCAACCCTCCACTCTGTCACCTTAGGAACTGAATTCCTCAACAAGACTTCTAAAGCACAAGAAGCAAAATTAAGACTGCCCAGACTTCTAAAGCACAATGGATGAAATTGGAGAATATCATGCTAAGTGAGATAAGCCAATCTCAAAAAGCCAAAGGACGAATGATATCGCTAATAAGTGGAGGATGACACATAATGGGGGGAGGGAAGGGTTAGTGTTAGGGTTAGATTTAGGGTTAGGGAGGGGGGCAAGTATGGAGGAAGGAAGTACTGTATAGAGGGTAAAGAGGGGTGGGAGGGGTGGGGGGAAAGGAAAAAATAACAGAATGAATCAAACAACATTACCCTATGTAAATTTATGATGACACAAATGGTATGCCTTTACACCATGTACAGAGAAACAACATGTATCCCATTTGTTTACAATAAAAAAATAAAATAAAATAAAAAAAAAAAGAATAAAATGGGATGGATTCAGACTACAAGCTTCTTCACAACAAAGGAAACAACCAAGAAGGTGAAGAAAGAGCTTCCAGAATGGGAGAAAAATCTTTGCCAACTGCACTTCAGATAGAACGTTAATCTCCAGGATATATAAAGAACACAAAAAACTTAGCACCAAATAACAAATAACCCCATCAACAAATGGACTGAGGAACTGAGCAGACACTCACAGAAGAAGAAATAGCATCAGTCAACAAATATATGAAGAAACATTCAACATAACTAACAATTAAAGAAATGCAAATAAAGACTAAACTACAGTGAGATTTCATCTTACTCCAGTGAGAATGACAATTATCAAGAATACAAGTAAAGATAAATATTGATACGAATGTGGGGAAAAGAACATTCACACATTGCTGGTGGGACTGCAAATTAGTGCAATCACTATGGAAAGCAGTAAATAGATTCCTCAGAAAATTTGGAATGGAAACACCATTTGACCTAGTTATCCCACTCCTCAGTATATACCCAGAGGACTTAAAATCAGCATACTATAGTGACACAGCCACATCAATATATATAGCAGCTCAATTCACAATAGCTAAGCTGTGGACCCAACCTCGGTGGCCATCAATAGACAAATGGATAAAGAAAATGTGATACATATACACAATGGAGTGTTAATCAGTCATAAAGAAGAATGCAATTATGGCATTTGCTGGAAATGGATGGAACTAGAGACTATCATGCTAAGTGAAATAAGTCATTCCCAACCCTCCCCTGCCCCCCCCCCAAAAAAAAAACAAAGGCAGAATGTTCTCTCTGATATGCTAATGCTGACTCACACTGTGGGGGCCAGTGTGCTAGATTAGACAGGGGAGAGTGGGGGAAAAGGAGGGGGGGATGGGAATGTGAAAGACAGTGGAATGAATCTGACTTAACTTTCCTGTGTTCATATATGAATATACGACCAGTGTAACTCCACATCATTTACAACCACAAGAATGGGAAATTATACTCCATATACATATGATGTGTGAAAATACATCCTACTGTCCTGTATACAAAAGAGAGCAAATTTTAAAGAAAGAAAAAAAATTAAACTTATTTTTTGAAAGCTTTGCTGTAAGAATATATTTTATTCCTAAACTATTTTTCTATCTCTAAGAACTTTATATCTACTGATCCAGCAGAGGCCTGGCCCGTGATACCACCTTTCCTTATGGATTCTGCCAGGCTTATCTCATCACGTCCATCAGTAAGAAAGAGGTCTCTGCTGCCGGAACACCTTCTCGAACCTCCTCTTACTGCTCCACACCAAGGAGCTCGTTCCCCTCACTGCACAGCCAGGCTGGAGGAGCTGTAGGTGTAAAGAGCAGGGTGACATTTGTGCACAATGAAGACCGATGTTGAAAAGACTTTTACACCACCTGAGCCCTCTCAGGCCCTCAGCCCCAGGTCTTGGGATAATTTTCACGGCTGTAGGTCAGAGCAGGGAGTACCGAATTCCCCAGGCAGAACATCAAAAGGGTTTTGAGTTTCACGTGAGCACTGTTTCCCTTGGCACACATTGATTTCCACAGGCTACAGTTTATCACCCTCCCAGGAAAATCTGACTTGAAATATCTTTTCACGTTAACCTCTTCCTCTTCTCCTCTTGTGATCTGACATCCTTTTCCTGGGCTGATTTTCTCCTGAAGGTTCAGAATTTGACTCTTGGAATTTTAGCACTGCCCATCCAGGTGGGAGTTTGCTTTCCCTCAGCTCTGGTTTAAAGCCCTCTTGGTGTGGACTTTGGGGTGCACACTACTGTCTGCCCCTCACTGTATTCACAGCTTCCTCGGTCTGCCTCCTTCATCTCTACAGTCCCCTCACCCCGGCATTACTGTTGGAGAGTCGAGCCTTCATTTCCGGAGCTGGGAATATGGTTTCCATTAGAAAGCTTTGTTTTCCCCTGGTGTTCAGATACTACCTTTCAGTATCTCGGTCCACTTTTCATTGCGGTCTTCCTCTGGTCACAGTCTGTCTTGTTAAAGCATAATGATGTCATCTTCGTCTCTCTAATGGCCTGACCCCATTTCTTCCCCTGAACCATATTACATTGTGGGTGACATTATTTATGTTCTCCTTCTCACTCCTGTGACATGTTTTCAGATGTCCCTTTTCCCATCTGTGGGGTCAGAAAACACAGACAGTACACAGCCGAAATGAAATCTTTCTTTCTAAATGACCCCTTCCAAGTTCTACAGAAGCTTCACATCTATATCCATTGAAGTCACAAGGACAATTTTGCCAAGGACATCAATCAAGTGGCTAACTCTGGATATTAAATCAAATTTTTACTTTTAGCTTAGAAAGGAAGAGAAATTGTTGCGTGTTCTCTGAAATGAATGGAGGAGCAGAAACCGTGATTTCTCTTTATGTTACCTAAATGTTGAGGTGTGCAGATTTGGGCAACAGGGAGAAAAGAAGATTTGAGGCAAAAGACCTGCTTTCAAAATTCTATCCTGGGTCATTGCCTGAGTGACTTCCTCAGCCCTGAAGCTCCTGTTTCATCTCAATCTATCCAGACTACTGTGTTCGTCAGTCTTCCATCACTGTGACCAAATCCCTGACATATACAATGTAAAAGGAGGAAAGGTTTATTTTGGTTCATTGTTCCGGAGGTTTCAGTCCCTGGTCACTTGCCCTCTCACTTTGGGTGAGTGGCAAGGCAGACCATCATGGCAAGGAACAAATGGTTGAGCAAAGCTGCTCACCTCATGAGCATGGGAGGGAAGTGGCTGAGGTCACAGTGTACCTTCAAGGATGTGGGCATGTTCCCAGTGACCTAACTTCCTCCAACTGTTGCCCACTTGCCCACCCTTTATAGTGTCCATCATCTCCCAACAGCACCACTAGCTGAGAGACCAAGCCTGTAACATCTGAACTATAATAGTTACTACATCAAAAATGTCATGGTTTTAACAGCAAATATTTATTCTCATAGTTGGAAAGACTAGGAAATCCAATAGTAAGGTACCATAGATCAGTATCTGGTGAGCGTCTGCTTTTTGTGGACGGTTTCCTTCTTTCTTTCTCCACAGGGCTGAAAAGGGGTAAGAGGGTTCCCTGGGATCTCTTTTATAAAGGCACGAGACCATTCCACCCTCATGACCTTATCACTTCCACAAAGTTCCCACTGCTATTACCACTACCTTGGGGTTTAGGATTTTGACATATTGATTTGCGAAGGAAGGAACAGAAACATTCATTTTATAGCAATTTTTCATATATACAATGGATCTATCTATCTATCTATCTATCTATCTATCTATCTATCTATCTATCTATACATTTTTTTTTCAGTTACCACAGATGCAAACAAATAATTCCTGTGTACTTAAAAACATTCTGAAAAGAATAATACAATAGAATGCACTGTGCATGGGCTGTTGAGCCAAATGTATTTTTGCTAAAATTTAGATTTTCGTTTCAGTATTTATTGTAGCACAAACTTGAGTAAGTTATTCAACATCTATAAGCCTTAGTTGATCTAGAAAATTGGATGATAAAAATTTTCGATTCCAAGGATCGTTATGAGATATAAATACAATAATGATGCCAAAGTACTTAAAAGGGCATTACATGGAATGTGCTTAATAAGCTTTGGATTTTATTACTGTCGATGATATCTTACACCTCAACAATTGCCAAAGCCATTTTGGAGAATATACCATATAGGATTGTGTCTGTTTACATGTTCTCTTGTTTGACCTTAGACTATTTAGAATAGGGTCGTGTCTCCATTTTTCTCCTTCACACCAGAGACCCAAGACACAGACACTCAATGAAGACACACTGATTCAAAGAGGAGGCAAGCCATAACATGAGGGTGCTTTACAGAGCATCTCCCAGCATGCTGATGGAATGATTCCAAAGTGCATCTTTTCATGTATCAGAACTCAAAGATAACTCCCTGTTATTGTCTGTGCCACTGGACTGGGTTTGCTTTTATAAAGTCTGGAAAAAATTCCAACTACAAAAGTACTACATAGTCAATCTAAAGCTCTGATTCAAATGTAAAAAAGAGAACCTTAAAAGGCTATTTTTTCTAAAGGCTATCTATTTTTTCCTTCCTAGAACTAAATGCAATTGACAGTCCAGTACACACCTTTCTAAATTTTTCTGTCAACACAGAAACCTACATTGTGACATATCCATCATACACAGAATTTTTTCATTTAAAAATGGTATCATTCTATAAAAATTATTCTGACTTTTTTACTTATATTGATAAATAATTCTGTGAATTTACACAACTTGAAGATAATCATCTACATGTGGGGGTTTACCAAATAATCTTTATAAAATTATTTTATTTTCCATTAATGAAATACATGCATAGAGCTTAAATATCCGAATGAATTGTTAAAAAAGTGTTTCGTGGATAAGTATTACTCCCTATACTAATCACTATTATGACCCTCCAAGCCTTTGACTGTTCTCCAAAGATAAACCTTTCCCTAAGCTGCTTTTTGTTTAGTTCTACATTTCAAACTAACATCTACACACTGATATTACGTTATTTGGCAATTTTAGGTTTTAACTATTTACATCCTTTTTAAAAGATGAGGATTTAAATTTTCCTCCTTTCCTACTTCACCAAGAATGTGTGTTAAATTTATATTCCATATTCTTATGATACTCACTTTGTGAACATTTGCTACTCATTGCTGACCATTTTAGTCTCTAGGATAGCATTGTTTTTTTCTTGAAGAGCAACCCAAACTCCCTTTCTATCATTCGATTGCTGTATCATTTCCTTATTGTGTGAATATTCAACTAAAACTTCTAACATCTTTAGTATATTCAGCAAATGACTCTCAATAAATATTGGCTGCATAATCTCCTAGGTATATCCTGGAGTCCCCCTTGTAAGACTTGTCAATCATTCTCCTGATGGACATTTTGGGTATTTCGTGTGTGTGTGTGTGTGTGTGTGTGTGTGTGTGTGTGTGTGTGTGTGTGTGTGTGTGTGTGTGTGTGTGTGTGTGTGTGTGTGTGTGTGTGTGTGTGTGCTGGCCTTATTGCTGTAGTTCTGGGATTTCCTTTTCCCTCTGTCCTACTCACCACTTTCATTTCTACTCTGCTTTGGGTTGGTTCCTTGTTTCTAGGAACTTAGGTCCTAAACATTTCTTCGAGAAGATTCTTGAGAAACGGTTCAGTGATATTTACTATATTTCACTCTTCCAAAAACATTTTTAATCTACACTTACTGTTAGGTGGTAGTTTGGATAGATATTTATGACCTCTCAGAAATTTGAAAGCACGGGTCCATTATTTTCAGGTTTCCATTGGCATTTCTATAAGGCCATTGTTCTGCAAAAATCTGTGGAACATGAATTCCAGATCTTTTGTTTGTGCCTTTGGAAACTTCAACTGTGGTTATTGAAATGTTCCAATTAGTTCTGGTTTGTGACTTTTAAATGTTCATCTTATTTGCAACTTTATGAGCTCTCTCAATTTGGCTATTCATGGGTTTCAATTATAAGACATAGTAGTTTATTACTTATTCATTTGTTTATTTTCATTTAAAGCAGGGTCTCACTATATTGCCCAAGTTGGCCTCAGATTTGGGATCCTCCTGCCTCAACCTCCCAACCACCTAGGATTACAGGTATGCACCACCACACCCAGTTTGTTTATGTTACTTTCATCTATTTCTCAATGTTTATTATTTGCTGTTTAATACTTCTTGGGTTGATCTTTTCTCTCCTATGTCTAGCTCTGCTTCTGCTTTTTTGTTCTATTTTCTAGCATGTTTGGTCATTGATTTCTTTCAATCCTTTTACTAATTTGGAGAAATTTCTATTTTTTCTTTCACAACTAATTTTTAGAAGAGTTCTTATTTATCCATGGTATCTCATTCTTTTTTCATTGGTACAATATTTTCTTTTGTGGGATTGAGATATAAACTATTGTTTTTAAATGGTTTTTAGTTACTTGGGGTTTCATTGTTGTTCTTTAATATTTCATATTGGAGACTTTCCTCTAAAATTTTGTCATCGTTGAGTCCTTAAAAGCAGAAACGTTTTGAAAGGACAGGAGTTAGCAATAAAGTGGACAGGAATTTTTTAAAAGACTGTTTCCAAATGTCGTTTTTAATAGTTCTCTCTTCCTGAGCAGTTTGGCATCTTCAGAGAGGACTCCTCTCTCCAGTGAGTAAGGTGCAAAGGGTACCCCAGGGCCTCCTTTGACTTTGTTTTCTAGGTTTCCATTGGCACCTTCTCTCATACACTTTTCTGAGCTGTGTTTCCTCAAGTCAAGAGCCTCTCTAGTACAGTTTTTCCAGAATGCGTATTTCCATTCTCCTATGGAGAGGGACTAGGGGGTCATTTGTCTGTGTAGGATAGGAATGAAAAGGAACTTTCCTGGTTATGATGAGATCCACCCGCTTTTCTGCCTAGCCTCTTCTCCACTCTTCTTCCTGCCACTGTTCCCTGAGGTCTGAGTGGTTTCTGTGGGGCAGTTGGCTTGTTTCCCATTTGGTTTCCCTTCTATCTACTGGAAGTCATTTTCCAATCACACTTTCAAATTCTGCTGAATCATATTTTGCAACTCAGAGTAATAGGCAATTTAATATGCCTTAATAGTTTTGATGAAAACTAAAGATAAACTTCTGTCCTCTTTAGGATCTGAGGGGAGAACATGACAGACACATTTTTGGTTACTTTGACAAATTTCCATGAAGTCTGGATTTGCCATTGACTTGAAATCCAACATCTCCCATCAGCCTAGAGTCTTTCTCTTAAAATAGGCCATATGGCAAGTTTTACTCCTGTTCATCTCCCTGTAGGTGGCTTAAAGAAAAGCCATCATTTTAAGGAGGTTTCATTAGGCCTTGATGGCTTTAATTACACAATTTCATTACTGCTGTTACAGTTCATTTAGCAAATTGATTTTTTCATTGCTTTTCTTTTACATTTTCTTTGGAGGCAAAAGAGAAAATTATATATATATATAATATATATATATATTTCAATAGTTTGTAACACTGAAATATGCTATTTCTTTTGATTTTTGATATTTTATACCACATTAATGTTATAAAGAAATCAGTTACATAGGATATATTAGAAAGCAACAACAATCATAAAATTAATAAGGCATAAGCATATAAGTATAAAGTATAAAACTAAAAATAATCTAACCTTCTATGTCTAAAGACAGCAATGTTTGTAAAATGTATATTCTGTAATACATACATATTTATTTCAACATGCATTCTGTTTGGTGCTTCTGTGGTATGGAAAATGTTTTAGCCGTTGTATCTTCTAATCGATATCAAGAAGAGAATATCAAAGACTGAATAAAAGCAATGCTCCTCCCTGGTTCAACTTCCTATTTCCACTTTAAGTGATTCATATCTGTTCACTCTGAACTCCCTATCTATCTGGAGGTCATCCCTAAGCACTAGGGACTCACTTCCATAAATATTTCTGCTTGAGATTATTTATTCCTGGCCTGACCTTCAGCTCCAACCGTGTGCAGCTACCAGCATTCCCAGGTGACTTGCAAAGACATCCTGCAATGACCCCTTAATGACTAGCCTGGAATACCCACATTACATGAAAGTCAGTGAAGGCCTTTCTTGGACTTATTGACAAAAATGTGTCATTATGAGGGTATATCAAAGCAGAAAATCTCCTGTGTGGGCTGTCATGGAATTAACATGAGCTTTTGATTTGGATAGAGTCTAATATCACTTCAGGCTACATTGCTCTCTGCCTAATTGATCTTAGGAAAAAGAATGTCTCTGAGGTCATTTCCATAATTGCCAAGATCTAGAGATAACATGAGATAAGTGTCTAGAGAGTTAGGAGGTGCTCAGAAAATTGTAATTCTTGTTTATGTTACTTGTGGGTATAGCAGAGAACTTCTGTGGGGATATATATGTGAGGAATCAAGGGAGTTCCAAGTAGTTTCTGGACTTAAATATCCCTTAACAGGCTTCCTACAATGTTGAAAATAACCAGGGGCCATAATTTGCAAACATCTCAGCAACTGAGAAGTCACATGCGATAGTGATACTAGGTGAAAGTTCTGTCTATACTACTGGAAACATCCTCAGGTAATTTTTGGATAGAGCTCAATTATCAATAACTTGAACAAAAATATAGATAAGAATTATGAGGCTATTAATGTACTATCTACATCCTGTAACTTACTTAGTTGTTAAGGTACTTAGTAAAGTGTTATGAGCAATTAAATCTTTTATACAAGCTATTGTTTTGGATGCTTACTTAGCAATACATCTCTGAGTACCGTGATGGATAGACACAGAAAAACCTGATTTTCTTAGGGGGATCAAAAACATATGAAGCATAAGGCCACCATGTCAGGGTAAGGGTCCTTCGACAAGGTAAGGACATTATGAAAGGATGGTATTCTGATCTTGGGAGGTGGGTATCAGAATTTGACGGGCCAATGTTGAATGCTGACTTAGTTTAAATTATTTGGTCAACTCTCCAGCCAAGTCCCCTTTTCATGATCTACTCCGCTTTGGTCTTGTATGGCTCAACTGGAAAAATATCAACGAGCAACATTACCCCAGTACCTGGGATTACACCATCAGGTTCTTCTGTTGAGTCAATTCTTCAATGTCACTTCGTTGAATGCATTTTTTGACCTCTTTGATTGAGGAGAGAATGTTTTAATAGATTGTTCTTTCCATCTGGATTGACCATAGAAATAAAGCCTGAGTCACTCACAGCCATACCAGAGCTCCTCGAAGGGTTCCCACTGGGTCGTCTTTGCTTGTATCTTTGGCCAAAAGAGGTTGTTCTTTAAGTTCTGGATTCAATAGCTCTCACATCATTAAATCTACTGTCAAGATCTATTGATTATTATTTCCATGCTCAAAAATGTTTTTCATTTGTGTCTAGACTTTGATTTCAAATGTTTGTGTGATTCAGTCTTAGTTTGACTAAAAAAATAATTTTCATGATATAAAGATGAAGGGTAAAGGCCTTAATTTATGTAGGCATTTATCTAATCTAGGGTTTCCTTTAAAATTATTTCTCATAAATTTTTGATAAAACATTTCAGCACAGATATTTTAATATCAATGGGATATATAAATTGTTTTAAAGATAAACTTCCCTCCCATTGCTTTCACTGCTTTGTAGTATATTCAAACAAAAATGCCTTTTCCTTTTTCTCCTACCCTCACTTTATTTATACCTATGCTTCTCAGGAGCAATATTCATAATGAATTACATGACTGAATTGAACATTGAAGATGAAAAGTGCCATAGACAATTAAACCAGAGTAAAGTGCTAGTTATAGAATCTTTAAGTCTTGAAATTATACTTGAAGGAAATGAAAAGTTACAGAGATGGTTTCTTAAAAAAATGAAGCAATTTTTAGGAAAAGACAGTTGGGGCATAAGAACATTGGTAAGAATGTTAGGGAAGTAATTCAAAGTCCTCAGTAATCACAACTAAAGTTTTTAATACATTTGTAGATAGCAGCTGTGTAAACCAACACTTAAGTGCTCTTGTGACTGAATGTCTATTTTATGTGCAAAATCCTTCATATATTTTAATCTTATTTGACTCTTCTTATAATACCATTTTGGAGCTGAAACTTTTAGTTTGCAAATGAGAAAATGGAACCTCTTCAAGGTTCAGTAACATGCTAAATGAGTGATAAAAATGAAATTCAATTGAAACAGAAATTTCTTGTTTGTCCATTGCATCATGAAGTTGGGGGCTACATTTTTTCTATTGGTGAATCATGAGAGTGGTACATATTCTGGGCACCCCTCCAAATCCATTCTGTACTGAAAGGAGAGGATACTGAAAAATGGAATTTTTCACAAAGAAATGATTTTGGCAGAGTGGACCAGAAGAATGAAACTTTTTCCATTAAATCCCCACCAAGAGTATAACCAGGTAGTTCTGGCAATATTCAAGATCATGAATGGAGGAAAAGTGTGTTCTAATTCCATTGCTATTGTGAACTAGATACAAAGATCTTGAGTAAATCATTAACTTTTCAGGCATTTACCAAAGAGAAGGTTTAGATAACATTTTTAAAAACTCGTGAAAAATGTTTGGAAAAGAGAAATATAACCTTTGAAATTGCAGAGTAGAACTTTATTCTATCAGAAAAATGCTTAGAATAAAAAATATAGAATAAGTGGAGATTTCTGTGCATGTTATTATTGAGAAAGAGATCAGTTTATGCTTGGTAAAGGAAAAAAGTTAGAAAGTTGTAGAACCACAGCTTGGGGGCACTGGTATAACATTAAAAGATGAATAAGAGAGAAAGAGTTTATTGAATAACTGTTACAATAAATAAACCCACTTAGAAGACAAACAAACAAAAAAGAGATGAACAGATTAAAAACAAAAAAACACATAACAGAATCTCCCTGTTTCTCATTTATTTCCTAAAGTGAATTGGCTTATTTCCTACCCAACATTTATCCCATTTTCCTTCATGTTTATTTTAGGAGATATTCATACTTTCTCCAAACTAGTTCTCCCTTTTTCTAGCTTTGAATGTGGACCCAAATTAGTTTAATCCAGTTGGATTACTTTAATGTTTGGATGGAACTGTGACCTATGAGTGCCAGTCATTCTAAGGGGAAAGCTTAGCATCGTGTCCTCAGAAGAATCAATCTAAATCTCTTTCTCAATCTCTCTCTCTCTCTCTTTCTCTCTCTCTCTCTCTCTCTCTTTCTCGTACACACACACAAACACACCCTTCTCTCTCGTTTCTCCAGTGAAATCTGAATAAGGAAAAATGAACTTAGAATGGTACTGGCAGCCACTTTTGGACTATAAGAAAAAACCAGCCTCATCATGATGTTGCTGCTCTAAGTCATAATTGGAGAAGATTAAAGAACAAGCACAAGCAGACAGGATGATATTATAGAACCCCCAAACTAACCAACCTGAAACAAGTATCATCTACCTCTGAAAGTTGAACGTATCTTGACTCTTCTAGGCAGTTTGAGCTTGAATTTCTGTTGGTCTCAACTGTTGTGGTCCACTCTTCTCTCAGATGTGGCCATTAATTAAGGAGATCCTGCACAAGGAGCGATGAGGGATGAAGAAAAGGCAAACAGACACACATAGAGAGAAAAAGATGGGGCCAGGGTGGGTCACCGCTCTCTGATGGAGAAACAGTGACCCAGAGCTAGGTCAACACATTTATTATATAGGTTTCATCATAAAAATTCTCTGGGAGTTGGTGCCTGAACTCAAGGTCCCGACTGATAACTCTGAGCCTTAGCACAGAGATTCCTTGGGCTAGAGTCACCATAGTGACTGGACCATCACAACCTGCACTTTTGCACAGGCAGTCCCCAGCACAAATGCAGCCATGAGAGAGTCAGAAAGAGCTTGATTCAAATCACTGCTCTCCACACTCAACCAAGCACATATTAGCTGATATATTCTAACTTCTTTTCCAAGGAGAAAGTTGGTCAAACTGGAATAATAGAACACTTGTGCCTAGGTGAAAATGAAAGCTCTAGGTATATTAGGATGATGATATTAGAGAATCAGGCTCTTTGGAATGAGTTCAAGCCTTAATGCATTTTGGAGTACAGATATAATTTCTTGGTGCAGTATCCAAGGTAGGTCCAGAATTACTGCAGACCTTCCTAGAACTTGTGGAGACCAAGATAGTTATAGAGCCTGGGGATTGCAACCTTTCTGGATTTGGGGGAAGAAAATTCCAAAATAGGCAATGATGCAGATTGTGGGGAGTTCAGCACCATCCAGAGTGGATGAGGGAAGGAATTTCTGTTGGAGAACAGTGTTGGTTATAAATTAATTACTAATGAACTTATCTAATCAATAAACACAAGAACCAATAATCTTTTCAAATGGAAAAGGGGTGTGACAGATCGGGTCATACCAGATCTGGTCTCCAACAAGATGGAGGAGCCCACCTTTACCTTTATCTATACTCCTAGAGGTAAAGGAGGCCCAGACCAGGAGGGGCTTCTTCTGGGAGGAACAGGATGGGTGGAGTTAGGAAACCATTTGCTTAGAGAATTAGCATTTCCTCAGATGATGAACCAACTCTGTACAGGGTCACCTGGCAGTCTGAAACAGTCTCTCATGACTGACAGTTCCTGGGAGTCAGACCTCTGTATCCCATGGCTCAGTCAAGCCTGATTCTGCTAAACAGGGGTAGCTCCCCACAGTAGATGGCTCATGAGTACTTCTTGAGTGGGGGGTGATGAGGAGGAGCTAACACAAGACCTCCAATACTTTCCTGAGAAGGACAATAAGTGAGCAGGTAAGATGCATTCATTGGCAATACCTCTGGATCTCACCAAGGTAGTAGGAAGGTTTGCATGATTTCTGGGCAAACAAGGTGAAGAAATATGCCATGGATAACAGAACAGTTAAGTCTCAGCTGGTTTAAAACTTATAATCAATAACTTTTGCATTAATGGATGAATGCAACCCAGGAGTGAGGCCTCCCAGGCTTTTCTTAAATGAACCATCCCTTGAAATATTTTGCATCAATAGTGAAGGTAAAGATATAGAAACCACCTTATCAAGCTTGGAAGTGTCCTCAAATTGATTAAAAGGGAAAACTAATAACTCAAAACTGAGAGTTCTGATTAATAAAAAAAAATTCTCTAAGCTGCAATGATCATCTTTTCATAGTAAGAGAATGTTTGCTAGTGATTTTTTTTAAAGAGAACTTACACTTAATACAAAAACATACAAAATTCCCAAGAACAAGATGACTAAGTTTAATATGCAGAAAATCTGTCAATATGGTATGTATGTGTATGTACCTGCATGTCTGTTTGCACACGCAACTCTCAAAAAAGTATAACTACTGTAGGTGAGGAAATAGGTGTTAAGAATGTAATCAAACTTTGAGGCTCAGTTATTGGCCCGTGTTCTAATCTCTGTCAGTCCAGGGACAAGGTTGAGTGGCAAATTTAAAAAGAAGTGAGCGACTGTAATGTTATTCTGTTTATTCTTATTAATATGAAGAACTAGATCCACTGTGAGGAGAACAGTGTTGTCAAATTATGGGACAATTAGGAATAGGACTCCCTTTATTTTATAGTATTAAATTGCTGTCGTTTAAAATAAGCTTTTTTAAAAGGAGGAATATGTACTTAGGAGGAAAATATGGGATGGTGTACATGTGGCCGTTTTGAAATGTCTCACTACCAAGAGACAAGAAATATATGTGCCTCTGACCTTGGTGTTACCCTGAAGAGAGGTTGAGTAAAGACCCAAATCCACCTGAACTTCTGTGTACCAAGGGGCTCCAAGGGCTCCCTGGTGGATCTGCTGAGGCTTTATTCCACAAAGAAGAACTCACATCTTGATGAAGAGAGGAGTGCTGGCAGGATAGCTCCTGGGCTAGCACAATCCCTTCAAGTAGATGTTAGTTTTCCCCTAAAGATGGATGGAAAGACACAGGTGTATATTAACAAAAAGTATCAGTTCCACAAATAGAAGCTGACCCTTCTCTGCAGCCACCTCTCTGAAACATTTTAACTCCCTCCTCTATCTTGCTCTTTTGAATCATGGGGAAATCATGATTCTCTTATGATTTCAAATAATTTGCTCTGCACTGGAGCTATTTATTAGATTTATGTACATGTCTTCATAGTTTTACTTCCGTATCATAAGGGATATTCTGATATTTGAAAATCATTATCTTTGGAGGTGTAATAGTATTAAGAAGGCTCAGATGGGCTTTGTTTTATGCATCACCTACTTTTGGTAAGTTTAAGTTGTTGCATTAGGAATGTACTGCTTCATAATTTTAAAATTGTAGATTTAGGTTAATTTTTGACTTACAAATTTTTCAGGAAAACAATAAACCAAAATGTTATTTTTCAAGTATAGAAAAAAGAAGAAAAGTTTCCCATAATTGGGTCTGAGCTTATGTTGAGTGCTTTGTTTTTATTTAATCCTGGGTACTATCACCTCATCTAGGTGATATGAACATCAAAAAGAGAGTTTGTATTAGTGGATGTCTGTAGGAACCAGTGTCAGACCCTAGAGATTGTGGAGAATTAGGAAATGCATGTTAACATGATGTGGCCCAGGTCTGACATGGCATTTCACTGACATGCAAGCAGCTTTTAGAAGAGACTTCTAAAATCTGCCAGAATCTAAATGTGACTATTTATTCAAATTCTTTAAAATCAGTCTATGAGCTAAATACTCATCCCTGAGTCACCTTAGTGTCATCTCTGATCAGAGAGGAAGATGATCATGATCACAGGGGCCCTAGAAACTAGTTCATGAGTTCAGTAGCTGAGGGAACTGGAGAGTTTCCTTCCAAACAATTCAGAAGGAACACTTGCAAATGATTAGAAAATCTCCTGAAGGACGTGGATTGTCTTGTCAAGTAGACTCTCTGGTTTTATTTACAGAGCTGATGATCCCTGCTTGTTGGGGAGAGTTGATTATCTCTGAAGTCTTTCCAAAGATTTCCTGAGACATCATCTGGGTCACAAAGGAAGGAGAGACACTGCTATGCTTGTTTCATATTTCAAGAAATCAGTCTAAATTAAGCCCCTGGACCATCAAAGGTACATTACAAGATTTCTCTTTGTATAACCTTCTTTTTGAAGCCTGTTGGATTTGACAGCTTCCTACTAGAAAACATATTTTTACACATGTACATATTTTTCAAGAGTTGAATGGGAATATAGTTTCTTATTTTAATAGAATTTCTAAATGCATTTGTGCACAAGCATGATTTAAAAGCTTAAGGTATCTGATAATATAGTTATGTTTCTGGAAAAATTAATACTTCATGTCAAAACATTAATACATCATGTCAAAGAATTCTTTCTTAATGCCAAGATTTTAACTTTAAACCAAAACAATGTTCTAGAAGCCAATGGGACATGCTTTTGTTAGGTTCATGATCACAGGGGCCCTAGAGACTAGTTCATGAGTTCAGTAGCTGAGGGAACTGGAGAGTTTCTTTCCAAACAATTCAGAAGGAACACTTGCAAATGATTAGAGAATCTCCTGAAGGACGTGGATTGTCTTGTCAAGTAGACTCTCTGGTTTTATTTACAGAGCTGATGACCCCTGCTTGTTGAGGCTGACCCCTGCTTTTGTTAGGTTGAAGTGCTTGTAATATGCCAAGTATGTCCACTGTCCAAAGTGCTGTGCTGGGGTGGGACCACTTCATCCTTGCAAAGACTGGATGATGAGGATCCATTGTCCTCCCCACTTTTCATAAGTCACAGAGAAGTTAGGCAACTTGTTCTAGATCATAGAGCTGGTCAAGGAGACAAGTTAGGATTTGAACTCTGGAAGTCCTTCTCTAGTGTGTGGCCTTTGCCACTGTGCTGTGTGCCTGCCAAGCTGGTCTCTGAAGATGACATTAAAGAAAGCCATTCTGATTTTTGGAAAGAAGATGATGTTGGAGTTATTTCATTGTCTTAATATATCAAGTGAGGTCAGATAAAAATCAAATACTAAACACACACACACACACACACACACACACACATCAAACACTTTCATCCTTTGCGGTACTTAAAATACTGTTCATCATAAAATAAATGTGTAGTATTAAAACAACACAGAACATTGTTGATAGCTTCACTGAAACTTTTCACTAATACTTTTGGAACTGATTAATCAAGGGTGATATGGTGAAGTTGGTATCAGTGAATTGAACTCCCTGACACATTTTGCCTCCTTTCCTCTTCTCAACAGCCTCTCTTTTCTGCAAGAGAATCCATGAAGCTCTAGGTAGTCTGACTTCACTCCTGGATCCCAGGATGAGTATATGACTGGTCCAGGAAATCCATGTACTTGGTTATAGCAATTGACTTGGATTGGAAAAAGGGGAGACTTTCTAATAAAAATGAATCTCTGGATATCTGCTAGAACATTGGGTCCAAGGGCACTCATTGCTGGCCAGCGTGGTATGTGTGTGAGGGAGTGAAAGCTGCTAAGTTCCTATTGGCTACTGCTCAAGCAATACCAAATATGAGGTTGATGCATGGATTTGGGAGATGCAAGAAAAAACAAAAGTGAGACAGAACCATATGACAGCATGAACATCTATATCAATCTGCAGCTTGAATATAATCTATGTTGGAGATTTGTAATTGCATAAATTAATAATTCTCTATTTAAAATTTTCATTTTCTGAGCCAGAAAAGTGGCACATGCATGTAGTCCCAGCAACTTGGGAGACTGAAGTGGAGGATCACTTGAGCTTGTGAGTTCAAGACCAGCTCAAGTGACATAACAAGACCTCATTGCAAAGAAGCTAAAAATAAAATTCAAAATTTTATGTTCAATTAATATTATTATAAAATATATTAAACATTCAAAGATTAGTCTCACCAGTACTCATAATATATTTCCCAGGCTTACCCTTCAGAGCTTGCAAAGATGAAGTTTTAAAGACATATAATATAATTAATATCAGATGTATCTGAAAATTAGTAATATCAGATGCAAATAAGACCACATATATATGCCTTCCTACACTAGTTACCTTCATTATTACATGCTAAAATGCTATTTTTTTCTTTAAAATTCAAAATAAGGAAAAACAACTACAGAATTAGTTGAACACTTTTATTCTCTCCCTTTCATGCTATTCTGTCTTTCTTTTTCTAGCTTTAATCAAGGTGCCAAAATGCATAGCTTCCCTATATTTATATTTAAATTTTAATAATATTGTTGCACATGTCTCTATTATAGTAACAATATAGTATATTTTGTTTGCAACTGCATAAATGTCATATACTCTGTATACCATTTGCAACCCTCTTCTTTTCCCCAATAGTATGTCTATCATTTAAAAATAATTCAGTGTCCATACTGTTTTTCATTTTCTGCATTTGTTAGATTGATAAAAGTCTCTGTTCCTTCTTTTCTTTGCTGTTTTGAAAATTGCATTCCCATTCTTTTTGTGGCAATCCTCAAGTATCTAAAATGCATACCTAGCTATATTATTTTCTGGTGGGATCTAAAATTATTAAATACTCTGCTTTACTTTGAAATCTTAGTATTCACAAGGCATAAAATAATATTTCTTAGTAGAGCTTTCAAAATAAAGCTCCTTTAAAAAAAAAAGAATGAAACAATAGTATTTTCTCTGAGTTAGTTGTTTTGAAAAAGTGGAAGATTGCATAATTGGGTTAAGTGTGTGGAAGCAACTCTTTTCTTTCATGACATCTGCTTTTCATTGAATGCAATCTCAACTCTTACAGTTGCCACAACCCTTCCCTCCTCGGAGAATCCTCACCACCAGCCCACTGCCAAGTCCACCTGGGACTCTATTTCATACTTGTTGGCTTTGATTTACATGTGTCCATTGATAATGAAGCACATCCTACTATTTTACACCCTAATCTTGCATTTTAACAGTTTTTTATTGATGTATTAACTGTTTTCTCTTTTTCCTTGCACAGGAATCGCATTTTTTGAGGAAAATACCATAGTCTCATAACTCTTTGTCACCCCCTGTTGGGACTGTCACACAGCAGGTGCTCAATAAATGCTCCTTGATTGTCAATCAGTAAGTGAAATGTTCTCAAAGGAATTGAAACTCCAGATTTATTGCTGCATCATTAAGGAGCCCTGGTGCTAACTGATGAATTCTAGAGACTGCATGCTGGGTAATGGGAAGAGAAGTGTCTCACACTAAGAGAGTAGTTTACACAACACCCAGGCTATGCTAACCAAGCTGTTCTCAAATCCCTTTCTGTGAGCTCCTGAACATATGGAGATGGTTAAACTTCTAGTACAGGACAGAAGAAGAAATGCTAAGCCACTGAGCAATGAGATAGCCAAAAATCTTTTACAGCTCAACACCAGAACTGACAGCAATCAGTGATCAAACTTATCAGATGTGTTTATATGAGAAACAGTTTACCAGCCATTTTTTTCTGTGTAGAGTTGTTATGGTATCAGTGTGGGTTTGTGTGTGCGTGCGTGTGTGTGTGTGTGTGCATGCGCATATGAACACACATATACACAGAAATGTTAAGGACATAGAAGCAACATAACACAGTAGGAGACACTAACGTTAGAGGTAGAAAAAGTCTCTGTGGAATTAAATCTTGGTTATAGACTTGCTTTATTTTTGATAAAAATAAAAAGGGGGAAAGATATATTTATGTTGTTTGAATATCAACTTCCTTGTATGGAAAGTGGATATAAAAATATTGACTTTCTAAGATTATTTTTACAGATTGGAAAAGATATCCTACATAGAGAGTGCATTATATAGCACATTAGACAGCACATGATATCTGATATTTATATCTTTATTAATTTTGTTTTTTGGTACTGGAAATTGAACTCAGGGCACTCAACCACTGAGCCACATCCCCAGTTCTATTTTGTATTATATTTAGGGATAGGATCTCACTGAGTTGCTTAGTACCTCCTTTTTGCTGAGGCTGGCTTTGAAGTCTCTATCCTCCTGCCTCAGCCTCCTGATTACAGGAGTCTACCACCATGCCCAGCACTTTATTAATCTTTTCAGATGAAAAAAATGAAACCAAGGATGGAGATTGGGAGTCAATGGAGAGTGAAGAATGTCTCTGGCTAAACGTGGTTCAGATTGGATAATAACAGTTATAAATACTTTTATGGGTTTATTTTTTGATTTTCCTTAAAATCTTTCTACCATGATTTCTCATTTTTCTGTCAGGGAAACCTACCATTGATGGAAGCAAAGAACATACCTCTCTTTCTGTGTTCTTGAAGTCAGGGGTCTCTGTGGCTTTTCTATGCTCCTCCTCAATTTTTACGTCTTGCTGCACAGGAAGGTTGCTTCAGTTTAATGGGTGAAATACTAATAATGCTAGAAAGAGTAGAGTTCAGTAAATACATTGCTAGAATTTACAGAAAATTTTCAAAATAATCATAAGATTGAAATATCCCAGCTCTATAATCAGAAAAATGAGAAATTATACTCCATTTATATATAATTTATCAAAATATATTAATACATTCTATTGTCATGTATAGCTAATCAGAACAAATTAAACAACTTTAAAAATACATATATCCCAGCCCTCTTCAACAAAGTCTCATAAAAGAGGTGCAAAGAGACTCTTACAAAAATATATGACCTGATATTTTTGCAGTCATGCATAAATCTGCAGAACTTTCTTGTATTCACTAATTGGCTTATTAATTGATTCAACAAACACCTGGCCTCTTTTATGAGCTCAAAGTTATGAAAGACCTTGCAGATATAGATACCTACAATTCTTCTTGTCTTTTTGTCTAGGTTTCAAGTTTCAAGTTTAACCTAATACCTGATTCATGTAGTAGAAATGGATTCCTTAATTGTTGAATGAATAGATGATTCTGTAAGAACAGTTGTCTGCTGGAATAAATTAATGGCTGCTATCTCACAAGTTTGTGTGGGTAATGTTGCTGAAACTTTACATGGGTATCTGAAATTATCTTTTTGGAAGATGTTTGTGTTAATCTACTACTTTTTAATTCATGAACTCATTTTACTTTTCTTTTCTTGGTACTATCTTCTCATTTGTTATTTTTTGGTGGAGATATGATGGATAAAAACAGAAGGCATTTACAAAACCAGTTATGAAAAGGTCTCTGTGTGGGCAGTACTGGTGAGGGTGAAGAGAAGACTGTTTTGGAACTTGATAGTCACTGAGTTTTTGTGTGACTTTATTAACTCTCTTCTCTTCAGGGACATCAGATCTCTAATCTGAGAACGTACAAATGAAGTTAGATCAATACTAATGCTTTTTACAACTCTAAAATTCTAAGTGACATTCAAGTTCAAAGAACAGGAATATTAAGGAAAGCAGGATAGTGTTGGTGAATAAGCCAGGTGAGTGTGGTTCAGATTCTAACTCCTCTGCTCTCTGTGTGATTTGGTGTCAGCTTTTCAACTCCACTTGAGCCACATGGTGTATGGAGGAAGACTTGAGTGTAGGTTGTTCTTTGCTCTTTGTAGGGTCTGAGGGAAGGACATCTAGACCCTCTCATCATTGTCATTGCATCCACTTGCTGAGAGCTAAATAAATATAAGCAACAGTCTGGGTATTCTATATGTCTTCATATATTGTAATTTATTACATGTTGTTTTGAGAGACTGAGGTATTTGTAAGATCACAAAGGTGTCTGGAGCTGGACTGAGAGGGATCGTTAAGAATCATTCTTTCATTACACTAGATATTTAGCCTATCATGTTTGAGTAATAGCCGTTCAATGAAAGAGATAAAACAGATCAAGTATCCACTTTTTGTTTAGCATGTATTCCAGAATAAACCTTGAGTAACACAAAAATAAGTAAATATTGCTTTGGCATTGAAAATGTCTATAAAGTAAATGAAGGAAATCTCAATGGGTGGGAGAAGGGATGGACAGAAAGAAAATTATTAAAGATAAAATGTGTAGGCCCTGAGGACATTTTTGAGTATTTATTATAGGAAAATTTTTCTTAGCGTATTAGCACAAAGTTGAATCATATTTTTTTTTTTTTGATTTGTAGTGTTTTATAACATTCTCCTGCAATTTAACATGAATCTTAAATGCCTATGATCTCCTCTCTTGGCAAGGTGTTTCTCTGCCTCTGAGTTCTCTGACTGTTGGGTGATCTAAAATGTAGTGAGTCCACACTTGGTTGATTGTATGACATCTCACACAAGGGAGACACATGGCAATTCCTGTTAGGGTTGTATAGGAAAGGCGTAGACACTTGGGACGTTTTTTGATTTGAACTTTCTTCTGACATTGGGAAAGAAGTGTCAGGTATGATACATACTTCAGGACGTTGTTGGACGTGGTTGTAACACATCTCTCTGCTCTCCCATCTGTCTGACAGCATGGGAAGGAACACAAGAAAGTCCTGTGAATCTTGAGAGGGGAAATTAAGCAGATGAAGATTGAGGCCAGGAGATTCACTTTGATGCTGCTATGCCTGTCCCAAGCAGTTTCAGATGGAATGCACGTGAATGTAGAGAGACACACCTTTCAAAGTACCAGTGATACACCTCAAGCTCAGGTGCTTTCAAACCAAGACAGCTATAGAACATCTGCCTTCAGTTTGCATTTCTTTTTAATTCTTTAAGATTGAGGACTATGGGAAGAGGGCTATTTTGAAGTCTTTCCGAAACCGCGGGTATGGAGACAGGAGCAGCAGCTGATTTTATGGGAGAATGGTGGGAACTCACTTTTATCTGAGAACCTCGGTATGTTAGACCACACAACAGTCCTCCTCGGATTCAAACGACAGTTTCAGTGTACAATGATGGTTTGTTTATTCATTAGTGTAATCCTAGCAATATGTTTTGTAAGTAGATAGCAAGTGAAAGTGTGGATTCTGGATTAGAATTGGTGAATTCAAATCCTAACATCACTACTTTCATATGACTTTGGGTGAAAGTCTTAAGGTCTGTGTCACATAGTCGTTATTTTTAAATTAGAAATGAAGGTATATGGACTCCCCATGAGGATTAAGTACTATACTAAGAGTAAAGCACTAAAATTAGGACAGTGGTTGGCATGCAAGTGTGCAATAATTGCTGGCTTGTACTGGTATTCTATTATGATGTCTAGAAAATAAAGCCTTGGGAAATTATGTTGCTTGAGGACATAACCACCAGCAATGTTTGACCTTAACCTTCATTTTCCTGAATCTGATTCATGTTCTTGATCTTTCAAATACATACTGCACTAATGCTTCATGATTAATGTGGAAGAGACGCAAGTTATGTCCCCTGCTCTGAAGGCACTTTCCTCATCTCTTCTCTTTTGAGGCAGAAGGGCACTCATGTCATGAGAAGCTGTGGAGAAAGAGCCTTGGCTTCTATCTTACTTACCACTTGCTAGATTTTTACCCAAGAAGATTGGGAAGTATTTACTGAATATATTCAAAGCATTTGAAGATTTTCATCAACCCCTCCAAAAGGTTACATTGAGTGATGAACAAAATAGCTTTAGTTAATAGTAAGATTTAATTTGGGGAACTAGTAAATACCAAAGTAGCCTGAATAACTTTTGCAAACCAAAGGTCCCTTGACTATACCAAAGGAACAGACGTAACCAGCAGGGAGGCCAGGATGGAGTGGGGAAGAAGGACTGGAAGCAAGTAAATGAGTACACGTTAATATTTTCTCTTTATCTGAACCGGACAAGGTCACACTCTCTCCAACGCTCTTCAGAGATTTTCGCCATCCAAACCAGGATATTGTCCAAGATGCGTAAAAGGGCCTCAGAGTCTGTCCAGGAACCAAGCTGGCCTACCTCATCACTTATCTGTCTCCCCCTCCTCCCAGTCCACACTGGCGACAAGCTGAAGTGCTCAGCCTCACGCTATGGGATCCTACCCATGAGTCATTTGTTCCACTTTTCCCACTGCCTGGAAAACCTTTGATATGGATTCCTTGCCAGACTGGAATCTACTCATTCTTTACATCTCGCTCGGTCTCCTCCCTTCCTGGAAGCCTTCTCTTTGGGAGTCATGTCCATGTAGCATCTCCAGCATCACTCTTATTTCATCACCCAAACAGCCTCCACTTCCTAATCTGGGCTTCTGCAGAATCTTTTCTGGCCATCTGTCTGACTTTCCCTTTCCCTGCTGATGATCAGGGGCCACGTGTCTCACATAAAATACTGCAGATCTCTGGAGAGTGATTCCCCACACATTCTCAACCATGGTGCTTCTCTTTCCCCCTCACCACCCAACCCCCTACCCAAACACGAATGTCTATCTTGGAATATGAGAATTATCACAGCTTAGAAACCTTCCCCCCATTTTTAATAAACATTTATCCTTTTTTCCCTTTTAATAATTCTTTTTTCTTTTTAACCTTCAGAATTCTGTTCTCTTTATTACTAGCAGGTGATTCTCTAGCAGAAAATTTCCCAAATCCTGAAACATAAGAGTATATCACATACTGAAATGGACAAGTAGCCTATTGCCCTGGTTTTAGCTCAGTTTGTCAATGTACAAATCTTTCAGGAGCTCATCAAGTTTATTTTCCATAGACAATCCTCTCATGAGTAACAGAAGCAGGATGATGGCTAATGAATTTCCTTATACACAGAAGGAGAGATAATTTGGAGACTTACAAAAATAATAGACTCACTCAGTCTTACATTCATAAAGGGGTAGATCTGTAAAAGTCTAGAAATTTACCACTTTCAGTCAAATTGAAATCTACTCTGAGATTGTCTTTTCTTCCCTCTCTTTTCTCCTCTTTCCCTTTTCCATTCATTTCTTCTTCATTTTCTTCTCTTCTCCTCTTCTCTTCCTCCTCCTCCTTCCTGTTCACATCACATTTTACCTACATTCCACTCAAGAGCTTTTATATTACTAAAGATAATCTGCTGCCGTGTTTCCCTCAGAACACTTTTAATACTCCTGGACTCAAAACTCCTTTTCTATTGATTTATTTCACATACAAAAGAAACGGATTTGCTTATCATCTGTTGGTGGTCAAAATCTTCACTCAGGTATTCACTATAATTTTCAAACTTCCCCTTCAACTCAGTACCCCTCATCTGGGTGCTATTTTTCTTTGTGCAGACGAAGTGTGATGTGGCAGTAAAGAGCAAAGTAACTAGAACCCACTCTGTGGGTTCAAATTTTCCCCCTTTAGAGTACATTCAACTGTCCTGTGCTCAGTCTGCATATCTAAAAAATTTGAATGAATGTTAATGATGACAATAGCAAAATAGTTACATAGGATTTTATGTATCTTAGATCTACCTGGCATATAATAAGCAATATATGCATTTGCTATCATCATAATTAACTTTTTTTATTTATTTGCTTTCATTACACTTGCCATATGATGCAGATATAGTCAATTTAGTGTGTGTGTTACTCTTGATTTAGAGATTCAAAGGCGATTCTGTGTAATTGAAATTTATGAGCCATAAATTTAGGTCATTATATGAAACATTATATTTTCTAGTAGCTATTAAAGTAGAATAACACAGATCAATTAGCTTGAATAATATATTTGGATATGATATATCCAACACATTTATTTCAAAATGTCATCAATATAGATCATTAATGAGACATTTTAGTTTATTTTTGGTACTGATGTTCAGAAATCTTTTAGCACATTTTTATTTGGAAAAGCCACACTTCAAAAGCTCACTTCTCACTTGGGCCTAGTCACCTCCGGGCTGCACACAATGGTCTGGAGGATGGAGACTATGCCATTCTCCTCTTTTGTGTTATTAGGACAAAGAAATAGTCCCCGTGGTGTAGCAGTCCTTACATATATATTTTTGATAACAGACTGAATGAATGAAACATAACTCAAACATGGAAGAAACAGGGGCTGGGGTTGTGGCTCAGTGGTAGAGTGCTCACCTAGCATGCGTGAGGCCCTGGGTTTGATCCTCAGCACCACATGAAAACAAAATAAAGGTACTGTATCCACCTACAACCAAGAAATATTAAAAAAAAATAATAACTGAAGAAATAGTTATGTCTACTAAGGGTATGCATCTATGTTACGAAAGAGAAGGCATCTTTGTAATTGAGACATTGGTCTATGGTTTCCATAAACTTAGAAATAAGGAGCTTTTTGTGGCACAAATGTATTTTCCAGCAGAGGGCCAAGATCTTACCTGTACCAAGGCTGAGCTTAATGGTACCAGACAGCTTATAGTTTGGGATCTATTCATACCAACACTTAAGAAATGGAGAGCCAATAGGATTTCTCGTAAGCATAGGATTCTGTTCCACTGCTGGTCCAAACAACTTAGCTAATGGGTCCATGGAGAGCAGGTGGGGTTGCAGCTGGATTTCTTTCCTCTCTGGTCGAGACTCTTGACGAGTGCCTATTTATTTCATAGATGTGCTTTGCTAGTAGTGCTGACAGACCCCAGCAGGCTGGCAGTCCCCACAGGAAATCAGTAGGTTTTCTCATGTTCATTTTCCTCCCACTAAAAGTCATTGCATTTGTTATTTTATTGACTAAATTCCGTAAACTGTTTGACCTAAGCCTGAGTCACTGTCTTATTGAGAGAGTTTCTCCATATCTATTCCTTTTTCCTGTTTCCCTCCCTCTGGTATTGCTCTCTGTCATTCCTTAGGAAAGCACAGAGAGGTAAATGAAAAATACACATGATTCAGACATTTTTGAGAGTTGAGAAGAATTCTCTTAAACTTCTGAGACTTTTATCTGATCAAGCATGCCAGGACCTATTCATTCATAGCAGTGTAGATTTCCAGTGCCATCTTCTTGGAAAACATTGTACTTATTTTCACAATATTCCCTTGATAAAATATCCCTGTAACTTCTAATGGCACTGATTTCAGGGTCATCTTACAAACAGCTCCAAAATATCAGCCATTTTATTAGCATTCATTATTTTTGTTCTGAAACACTGCCTTCGTTTGTTTAATGACCAAAATTTATTAACAAGGCATAAATGAGGGTTAACTTTTGCCTCTCTTGAAATAATATATATCTACAAAGAAAATGTTTTTTCAAAGATTTTGAAGACAGTTCCCAAAAGATGATAGTATTATCAGAATAAGCATGCAGCCTGTTAAAGAAGTTGTTCTGAAATATTATCTCCTGCTTAAGCAGAGTCCAGATGTTTCTATGCAACCAACTGAAATTTATCTAAGTAATTTCATTTTTAAAAAAAGAGAATCTGAAGATATGTTTCCTAAGCACTTGATTCCATCTTCTGATGAAACCTCTAAAAGTTGTAGCTCAGAGTTTGAGATCAGGCCTAATAGCTTAGGTATCGTTGGCAGAAAATTTAGGAATATTGTGTCTCATTCATAAGATTTTACAAGGCAAGCCTAAGATGCACCTAAATCTGTTCACAAATCCTTTCCTGCCTGGCCTTGAAGCTGGTCTACATTTAGCCTTACCCTTCCGGTCCAAGCTAGAGTTTTTCTTCTGTACATTTTTTGACTCAGTTCAGAATCCATTGATTTAGGGTCCGTTGTGTCAGGCGAGAGTCCAAACACGAACAAGGTACTGTCCATCGGCACAGCTAAAACTTCGTTTGAGAACCAGTTGCTGAAACAGACTTAATTTCTTACAGTCACCACTCAGGCAGAGGAATGCAATGGTTTGCATAGGAGCATTTACTCATCAAATATTTATTATGTATGATCTCTGGGCAAGTACTGATGATATAAGGTGTCTAGATAGAACTCAGTCCTTGGTTGGAGCTAATAGAAGAGTGGTACATGAAGCAGATCTTAGTCACTGAGAAGGAGGTAACTTATTTGGTGCTCCAGAGTCTCTGTTCAGGTTAATCTTCAATTGATAAAAAGCCTTGTGTCTTTGAGAAACTATTGCTTCTCCTGGTTCCAAGTGCTTCTGGACTTTGGAAATTGACTCAGAATTCCAAACTTTCCTTTACCAAGTCCTGATCTCTTTCCCTCTACTACTTCCTGTTATTTTCTCTTCTCTTCCTAATTTTGTGGTTGTATTTTCCTCATTTACATGCCCAGATCCCACGTTTACCTAGTACATGAAGAATCTTATAACTAAATTTTCTACCAAATTGACTTAACCATTGTAGATTTCATGGATAAGTACACATATGACTTTCTATCTATGGAAAAAATATTAAAATAATTTTCCAGCAATTGGGGCATGCATATATACCTCATGACCCAGAGATTCAAGAGGTCTTGTGTGTATGTGGTTGTATGCTTTAGTTAACTTCTGCATGGCTGTGAACAAAAGACCTGATAAGAACAAGGATAAGGAAAAAAAGTTTATTTTTGGCTCACAGTTTCAGAAGTTCAGTCCATGTTGGACTGACTCCACAGCTTTGGGTCCAAGGTGAAGCAGAACATAATGGCAGAAGGGCATGGACAAGTAAGAAAGCTCAGGACATGGCATCCGGGAAGCAGAGAGAAAGAGAGTTTTGCTCACCAGAGGCAAAACATAAACCCCAAAGTCCCACCCCCCCCCCCCCCCCCAGTGAGGTGACTTCCTCCAGCTGCATCCTACCTGCCTCCAGTAACCACTCAGTTAATCCATCAGTGGATTAATCTACCGATTAGTCTACAAGTTTCTTAATCTAATCGTTTCATCTTTAAACATTCTTCAGTTGAGCTTGGTGGAGACACTTCATTTCTAAACCATAACATTGTACTTTCAAGATGCACAAAACTGGACAGAAGAAATTCCAAGCATTATATATGTTCCTTGTAAGACATTAAAGCATGTGCAACTCATAACTTTGATAACAATCTCATATCTCATTTTCTTTTCTCCCCACATGCTCAGACACAGCCATCAAGACATGCTCTCAATTGTGACCCTCCTCATAACATTTACACTCAATATTTCTCCTTCTCCTTAAAGCAGCTTTTATTCTACCTCTCAGTCTCTTTCTTCTCTCTCTCATACATTTTATACAGACGGACTTAATCCTCCACATACCACCTAACCCTCTTTCTCCAACTTGCTCTGTTCTTACTCTGATTCTCTATGTATCACATAAGAGTAAGAACTAATCTGACCCATGATGGAATCTTCTGGGTTGAGAAATGTGGGTGCTGTAGGCAGACAGTAGGACGGACTGTTTTTGGAGAGCTGCAGGGGTCCAAAACTTTGTAAAATCACCCGTTGTTATTTTCTTTCTTCATGTGCACATATATTTACAGCTTTCACATGCAACGCTGTGAATTTAAGGTAAACTGAACCTAAATTCTTTAAGCAAACCATTGATTTCATGGCGGTTTTGCCTTAGTAAACTCATTGTAACTAGGTCTTATACTTTATTTACAGCTCACACTGCCATAAGTTGATGTCCAAAAGCTTTGACTCTTGTTTTTATTAAAATCAAAATCTGATGCTGTTGGAATGGGAGTTGTTAGATGTGGCTTTACCCCCAACAGTGTTTTCCAAATAATCCGTTGCAAATGTTGAAACAGGGTACCAGAGAGGGGCGTTCTGTAGGACTCTGGATAATACGGACCTGAGTCTTGGATACCAAACTAATACAATGACATCTACTGTTGGCTCCTCTGCTTTGTAAGCCTCCTAGTTTTCAAAAAGGGCTTTGGATGTGTTTCAAATTGAAAAGAGCCAGAAAGAAGAAAAACAAGCCTTCGTGCTGACTTGAACTTTGGGTTGTTTTCTAGGAAATATGCTGGGTTAGTTCACACTTCGCTTCATTTTCTCTGAATTTCCCAAACATCTATACTACAGTTTAAACCACGCATCTGAATGTTTGATACTGGTTTTTGTTTCTTTCGCTTATTCGCATCATTCTTGTGTCCTTAATGACTTACAAAATACATAGAAAGAAATTTATTTGACACTGTTCTGGCATAATTCCTGGATATACAACAACTCCTCAAAAACAAAACAATGAGAAGTCCCGAGAGAAACAATATGGACTGAGGGCCTTCTGTGAACCAGGTGTTATGAGCGAGGCATTGATGCGTTATGTTTTACTTAAATCTCACGAGGAGGCAGTGAGAACCTACTGTTCTTATTTTTTAAACAACAAATTTTTTCGACAATTTTTATTCACCTATCACACATCAGAGATTTTTGCATTTTTTGATC
Source organism: Sciurus vulgaris (assembly GCF_902686455.1). Classification (NCBI taxonomy): domain Eukaryota; kingdom Metazoa; phylum Chordata; class Mammalia; order Rodentia; family Sciuridae; genus Sciurus; species Sciurus vulgaris. The sequence goes on from NC_136461.1 coordinate 194,169,872, forward strand.
CCTTTTTGTTTCTCAAATGTTAAGAAATTTATTCATATTAACTTTACATATCAAAAAGTACTGTATTCAGTGAAGTGCAGATATGAAATTGATTTTTTTCTAAATCGACGACTCTCAGCTTCCCCTTCTCAACCTTTGACAAGGTGTTAACATTTGGGTGTGAGGTGTCCTCCAAAAGCTCACATGTGAGACAATGAAGAAAGGTTCAGAGGAGAAATAATTGGGTTATAAGAGTCTTAATCCTGTTGGGATTAATTGAAGTGGTAGGGTGTGGCTGGAGGAGGTGGGAATTGCCCTGTGGCTTTGGGGTATAGGTTTTGTACCGGGCGAATGGAGTCTCTCTCTCTGCTTCCTGATGATGTGAGCTGTTTCCCTCTGCCACATTCTTCTGCCATGATGTTCAGCCTCACCTCAAGCCCCGAGGAATGGAGCCGGCCTTCTTTGGCTTAAGACCTCTGAAACTGTGAGCCCTCATATAAACCTTTCTTCCTGTATGATTGTGTTGGTCATATCATTTCGTCACAGCAGCAAAATAGCTGACTAATACACAAGGTCACATGAATCTTAGTTATTCTGG